>NC_050577.1:117828342-118149898 GCF_011100635.1 Trichosurus vulpecula
AAATATCTAATGCAATCTACTAACATATAGCTTACTAGAGCATGCATGGAAAACATACTAAAGTTGGAATATTGGTCCTGGGTGACTCGTCTGACTATTGAGCTGGCCCCAGGTCAATGGATAGGAGCCATGGGAAGGATTAAAGAAATGGACTTATTAAGGTCTGAAAATTCCATTGTTTTCTTCAATTGAAAGGGGTAAATACATGGGTACCTGATTGACCACAACCTTGACTATTGTGCCTATCAGAGAGCATGAAGGCATGCTGTATGAACTGATGATTCTGGAACCAGATTTAAAATAACACCAAAAGGAGTTAGGTCTAGGAAGTCTACACAAGTTTTCTAATTTCCATACTAAAACTTGGTAGAACTCCCATCTATAGAAGGTCTCCATAAGTGTTCCTCCCTGATAGCCACTCCAGAACAAATCAGACCAGTACTTGAGAAAAGATAAATGACCATTCTGCCATGATCTTTTTGTGCCACTATCTAAAAAAGTGAACGCCTGCAAGTTCAGATTGAAATTTCTTGTTATTGTTCAATCATGTCCAACACTTCGTGACCCATTTGGGCTTTTCTTTGCAAAGATACTAGAGTGGTTTGCCATTTCCTTCTCCATCTCATTTTACAGATGGGGAAACTGAGGCCAACAGGTTAAGTGACTTGCCCAGGGTCACACAGCTAGTATGTGTCTGAGGCCAGATTTGAATTCACGTCTTCCTGATTCTAGGCCCAGCACTTGATCCACTGTGCCACCTAGCTGGCCCAGACTGAAATAGAGAGATGCATATATAGAGTAGAAGAAAAAAAAAGAGGAAAATTTCCAATTACAAGCTCTCTTACAAGTCTGAAACTTAGTTATTTGAGCAGGATACTCACTATATTAGAAACTGTGTTTCAGATATGTGGATTTTCATTTGACCACATATATTCTCTGAATATTTGACCATATATATTCATTTAACCATATGTATTCTGTAAATACATTCTATAAATTTCTCTCAAGTCATCTACCAGCCTCTCCTGTTACTTTCCCACAAAGTCAGAAGTGCATAATAGAAGGGAGGATCATAGATCAAAGGACCTAATGGCTTCCGAACTGTAACGTTCCTCGCCTGTTTAGCATTCCATCCAAGCGCAAATGGATAAAGTCTTAGAACTAGAAAGGATCTTTGAGGTTGTCTCGTCTGGCCTTCTCATTTCACAGATGAAGAGCCGTTGTCTCTGGCTACTCCTTAGACAGGAACAAAAACTAAAGTGACCACCGACCTGGCGGGAGATCTTACCTGGACATCCTCAATCATGACGGTATAGGAGACGCCGCTGGAATTCAGATAGTTTTTGACAGCTTTCAGGTTAGAGAAAGGAACTCTCATATCCACAGGGCGGCTGGGCCTGGCTGGAGCATGCCAGAAATCAACCTTTGGTGGGGATGGGGGGCAAAGGACAGAAATAAACAGAGTTTCATCATCTAACCTCAAACATATGTACCCAGGTAGGAAATGATTGCCTAATCTACTGTTATCCAGCCCGGAGGGAGTCCCTCCCCTCCTGTATCTCAGAAATGTTAACATCTGCACCTTGATGTATTACTGAAAGTCCTAATGGCCAAGATATGGGGGTGAAGGGGAGGTAGAAAGAGTTCTTGTCCAAAAGTTCTCTCTCCCCCATGATGCCCAAACCACTCCGCCATCTTCCAGCATTGCTTCTCAGCCAAACTCAAGCATCTCTGGGTCCCAAAGACACCCTCCCCAAACACCTTTTAAAGTAGAGACTTTATCTATAGTAGCGATGAGTGAGGTAATTTCACCAATCACTGTAATTAGAAGGAAAAGGCCCTTGACCAGCAGGAGGAATTACAAAGACCGGGTGCTGAGTGGAACTATGCAGGCAGAAGACATCCCTTCCCTTCTGTCATAGAAGGGACATGAAAACTTCATGCCTATAGTACAACACAGGCATCTAAGGCGCTTGGATTCTACTCTCAGGACGTCTGTCGTATGCCCCAAAATCATTTCATGGCTCTGCTTCTCCATTTTGCTCTCTATAAAATGGGGAAAGTTGTTTATAACATTACTGACCAATAGAAAAACTCACGGGCGATAGGAGTAAGGACTGTGAGTAGAGGTAGCCGTTGGCCCAGCCTGTGGGACCATGTCCAGAAATACGTGATTGCCTCAACTACCCCACCCCCAATAAAATATATTTTATTATAACAATTAAAAGAAGTGCTGCTAACGTCTGAGATCTCTGGACTGTCCTCTTAAGCAATGTCTTTTAACCTCTCTGAAACTTCATTTCCTCATCTATAAAATGGAGACAATAAAGACTTAAAGCAGGGCTGTCCGACCTTAGGTTTTTATTGAAACAACAGACAATATATTTTGACTTGCCATTTTAGTGAGAGCTCTGTGGTAGCTGCGTAAACAAAGCCCAGATTCTAAAGCATGGAGACCCAGTCCTTTGGTCCCCAACCTTTTTCCTGCATAGGTACTTAGTACTTTTTATTTTCCCACATTTATGTAAATTTCTATGCTTGTTAGCAGGCTGCATAAATTGCATTTTGGACAGCCCTGACTTGCAGCATGGGCTTGTAAGGGTTGAGTGTGATCCCGTAAGTGAGGACACTGTGGAACTACAGAGCGCCACATGAGCACCAAGTATCAGGGTTATTGTTTTTTTCTGTGTCTATAAGAGAAATGTTTCCAATAGAAATAAAAGATTAATAATAGCTAGCATTTGCATAGCTCTTTAAGGTTTACAAAGCACTTTACAATGATTATCTCACCTGATCATCACAATAACTCTGGAGCCAAGTGCTATGACTACAGACAATAATAACAGGTAACATTTGGAGAGCGCCTATCATATTCCAGGCAGTAGAACATGGTAAAAAGCACTAAGTACTATATATGCTAAGTATGATAGCACTATACGTGCTGAGCACTTTTTACAAATATTATCTCATTTAATCCCCATAAGACTCCTGGGAAGTGGTTACTATAATTATCCCCATTTGACAGTTGAGGAAACAGGCAGGCAGAGGTTAAGTGACTTGCCCTAGGTCACATAGCCAGTAAGTATCTCAGGCTGGATTTGAATTCAGGTCGTCCTGACTCCTGACCCAGGGCTCTTACCACTGTTCCACCCAGCTGCCAAGATGGTAGCCTGGACTATTAGGATGGACTCAAGTCACACACATTTGCTGCACGGAGCCCTTTCATCAGAAGACCCTCTACAAGTCATCTGGCACTCAGCGCCTAACGTGGGCAGATGGGACACCGAGGAATATAGTTTTGTACCAAACAAAAATGCCCCTTCCCCCTGCCCATCTCTTAAATTTCCACAGTTTTACAGGGTACGCCTGGCTCAGCCAACCTGCTTAGCTGCATAAACAAAGCCCAGATTCTAAAGCATGGAGACCCAGTCCTTTGGTCCCCAACCTTTTTCCTGTACAGGTACTTGGTACTTTTTATTTTCCCGGAACCTTATGACCACTGGAGGGGTGGAGGGGAGTGGTGGCTGGGGGAGGGGAAGGGGGAGGGCACTACAGGCCAGATTCCTCCCTTCCTGCTAGAGATGCTGGAGTGTTCCAGGAAGGGCACTATGGCAGTCAGAATGCTGCCAACTAGTGAAGTGAGGCCTCCAGCTGGACCATAATCTACCTGCCAGGGAAGCCTGCTCTTGGGAGGGGGTCTATCAATATTAAATTAATTCCATGGGCCTCACCTATTCACTCACCCTTTTGTAAAAGTGCTGCATGACGTAGCCACTTTTAAAAATTAAAGTGAATTAAAATTAATTTGGGTATTTCACAATAGCTCTTGAGAAATGAGAAACCCTGAGGGAGTCAAGAGACCAGGCTTGGCAAAGTGCTTTCTATCAGATAAAGCTGACTCCAGGTCTAAACCCGACTCTACCATGCTTAGGCTCGGGAGCTAGCCGGGAGACTGAGGATCTTCTAGACTGAACCCCTTTATTTGACAGATGAGCACACAGAAGCCAGGCAAGTGAAATGATCCGTCCAAAGTCATGCAGGCAGTTGGTAGCATGGCTGGGATTCAAACCCAGGACCTTTCCAGTACATCTCAAGAACTCCCATGGGCCAGGCCTCACCTTCAGATACTCCGAATCTTCTAGATTCCTGAGTAATTGGAGCTGTCTCTCGTCCTTGGCCTTGATACGGAGCACCTGGTCTCTGGGAAGACATGAGGGGAGGGTCAGGGTATGGTGGAGGGGCGTCAGGGACATCTGGGAGCAATGTCAGGCTTTAGCCCCCGGGGAGAAGCAGGGAGACCTTGGCAGGGGCTCTTCTGTCTGAGAAGCTTCAGACAGAGGATCCAGAATGAGGAATGAAGAGGGGCCACCGAGGCTGGGTACCAGCTGGCGGAACTTCAGGGGCCAGTTAAACGCCAGCTCAGACCCTACCACCCCCTCAGCGGGATGCTAATAGGAAGAAAGAATGAAGGGAGAAGGGGGAAGGGGGAGGTGACTGAGAATGTGCCCATTTTACAGGCTCTGAAACTGAGGCAACTAGAAATTGAAATAACGTAAAGCAGAGGGGCGATGGGACGAGAACCCAGGAGTCCTCGCGCTCCACAGTCCAGAGCTGTCCATTTTATAGCCTCATAGATGCCAGCCTTCCTCTCCGTTGTGAGATCCATCCTTGCCCCCAGCCCCAACCCCTCAGACTCCAAGGCAGAGTGCCCCTACTTACCCACTGAATATCTTCTGGCTCCAGGCTGCTGCCAGAAGGAGGCTCAGGACCAGGAGACCCCTCATGATGAGCCGGAGCAGAGCAGGACCACCGTCTCCTTTGGGCTTGTGAAGCATGCTTCTCCCCAGAGGACAGCTCCCGCCGTCCTCTCTACTCACGGGCTCCCCCGTCACTCATGGCCTCAGCACCTAGGCGCTCTCCACGGTTGCTTATCTTGGGAGGAACAGAAACCAGTGATGCAGACGCGGCAGGAAGCTCTGGATAGGACAAGTGCCCGGCCCTCCCCAGCTCTAGGCAGAGCCCCCGGGGAAGGCAGAGACGGGGAGGGGGAGTCCGGGAGGAAAAAGAGAAGGGAAGCCTTTCTCTCAGTCCTGGCATCCTTAAAATAGCGTTCTATTCCACTCTTAGGCATCAGTCTTCCAGAAACAATTAAATTAAGGTGAGATTATTCCAAATCATTTCTGACTTAGAGAGCTATCCAGAAGGATAGTTTTCCCAGTGCCCTTTGACAAGACTCTGTTCCAAGACAATTTTAGGTAACATTTATAGGAATGCAAGAAAGAAAATCAAAACGTGCGAAATATAGTTTGGGGCTAACATTAACTAACATTGCTAGTAGTTGAATATCACTGGGGGATTAGAACAATGTTTTGTAAAAAGAAAAGCATTACTTAGTCCTAGCTGGACACTTAAAAGACAAAAACACGGCCTTTCCCCCTCCCTTCCCTGCATTGGGTCTGGTCTCCGGGCTTACCCTTACACACACTCTCCCACTTTCCCTTTGGTCTGCCCTTCTCCTGGGAGAGCCGGCTTGGGGTTTGACCCCAAAGACCCGTTTGCCTGGGTGGTACACCAGGATAGAACACTAGCCCTAGAATAAGGAAGAGCCGAGTTCAAATCCAGCTTCAGACACTTACTAGCTGTGTGACCCTGGGCAAGTCACTTACTTAGCCTCTGTCTGCCTCGGTTTTCTCATCTGCTAAATGCAGATAGCAACAGCACTTACCTGCCAGGGTTGTTGTGAGGGGAAAATGAGATAATATTTGTAAAGTGCTTACTACAGTGCCTGGCGCACAGTAGGTGCACATTTTAGTTCAAGTTTCCTTAGACTCTGGTAGACCTGGGTTCGAGTCTGCCTCTGATGAGTGACCTGTATGACCTAGAACAATCCTGCCCTATCTGTCAGGGTCCCAGGCGACTAGCTTAGACTTTTCTATTACAAATCAATTGCCGATCTGCACCGGTGAAAGGAATTTCCACACTGGGAGATTCTTACAATGATGAAAGCCCAAGTCTAGACTACTGACTCCCCCAAAAAATACTCCTTAGAGCAGGGCTCCCCAACAGGTTCATTCAGTCTCTCACTCAGAAATGATGTTTATTTCTGCTCATTATAGTCCATCAGTCAGCACTGAGGCCCGCCCTCAGAAATTATCTTGTATTTACTTCATGTGTATTTCCATATGCACATGTTGTGTGTCCTAATAAAATGCATGCTTCTGAGGGCAGGGACTATTTCTGCTGCTTTTTCCTCTTTATATCCTTGGTATCTATCACACGTGCCTGGGCCTTAATAATTTAATAAACACTTATTGACCGATGTCGCTCCATCCTATTTGCCTCAGTTTCTTCCTCTGTAAAATGCAGCTGATAATAGCGCCCACCTGCCAGCGTTGTTGTGAGGGATCGTATGGGATGCTATTTGTAAGGTGCTTAGCCCGCTGCCTGGCACATAGTAGGTGTACTTTTTAGGCTGGTGGGGATGGGGGAAGGGGGGCAGTTAAGAGAAGCTCTCTGGATGGTCAGTGTCTGTTAGGTTGGGGAAATCCCCTTTCCTTCCCCTTCAAGTCTGGGTGTGGGCACTGATGCCACTGTGGATAGCACTGTGTCAGGAACGATTCCAAACGTTAACCACCAGCGCTCTTGCAGATGGCCTTCCCTTAGAGCAGAGCCTCTTCCCCGGACCCACCCAGCCAAGGTCTCCCTAGCTGGGGCAGCCGGGGATGGCAAAGTGTAGGCCGCCCTACGAAGCAGCCACGGTGGGGTCAGGAAACGGATCCTTAGGGCTGCCGAAGCCCAGAACAGGGACTGAAAAGCCACAGCAGGGGAAGGGGCAGGGCCGCTCCCTGCGGCCCACAGCTTCTTAACACAACGGTCACTCAGCGGCAGCACTTCTCAGAATCCCACTCCCACCCCTGCCGGTTCCCAGAATGACACATTAACTGGACGCGGGTGGGCAGGGGCAGTGGGCGCGTCTGGCTTGTTTACCGTCGGCTCTGCTCCCCGGGCCTGCCTCATTATTTCATGAAGCTATTGTCCTGTAAGGACACAGTGTCCTAGGAGCCCGGCTCTCCAGAGGGTTCACCGTTTCACAACAACAACAGAAACCACCTGGAAAGGAACGCAGCGCTGCCCAGGCGACTCCCTGTGCTGAGAGAGTCATGCCATCCTTAGGGACCAAGGCCGTTCAGTGGAGAGAAGGAGGCAGCCCTGAGTGCAGATTCCTGCCTTGGATGCTAGCGGGATGAAGTGAAGGCAGAGATGGACACACACACACGCACACACACAGGAATAAACATTGGAATAATAGATATTGGAATATACAAGAAAAATATGTTAGAATTAGATATATATTAAAATTATATATTAGAATAGTATCTAGGAATGTATATTAGAATAATGCACATTAGAATAATAGATTGGAATAATGTATACAGGAACACATCAGGATAATACATAAAGGATATATTGGAATAATATAATAGAAAAATATATATATTAGAATAATATATAGAGAAAAATATATGTGTGTGTATGAATGAGGGAATTTGTTTTGCTTGACTATGCATATTTGTAACAAAGATTTTTTTTTCCCTTTTTAATGAAGAAGAACTAGGGAGACCAGAAAATAGACTTTTGATCCTTGAAAAAAAAATGAAATGAGATTTAAAAAAAAACAAAACCCAGATACTACAGGGCGGCTAGGTGTCGCAGTGAGTAGAGCACTAGCCCCGGAGTCAGGAGGACCTGAGTTCAAATCTGCACTCAGACATGACCTGTACTAGCTGTGTGACCTTGGGCAAGTCACTTAACCCCCAATTGCCCTCAAAAAAAAGAAAAAACAGATACTAGGGGGCAACTCACTTAATCTACTTCAGCCTCAGATTTCTCTTCTGTAAAATGGGGGAGGCGATCATAGGCCCTCCCTCCCAGGATTTCTGTGAGGATCAGATGAGATTATCTATAGGAAGCACTTTGTAAACCCTAGAGCTCTATATAAATATTGTTACACATAAATGTAAGTTATTATTATGATTGTTATCATTAGGTCATCTAGGTGGTACAATGGTTAGAGCGCCGGATCTGGAGTCAGGAAGACCTGAGTTCAAATCCAGACTCAGATACTTACTAGCTGAGGGACCCTGGGTGAGTCACTTCACCTCTGTTTGCCTCAGTTTACTCCACTATAAAATACAGATAATAACAGCCCCTGCCTCCCAGGATTTCTGTGAGGATCAAATGAGATTTTTATATACATGTGTATATATACACACAATATATATAGCACTTTGCAAACCTTAAAGTTCTATATAAATACAAGCTATCATAATAATAATTATTATTAAGGCATCTAAGCGGCACAGTGGCTAAAGCACCAGGACCAGAATCAGGAAGACCTGAATTCAAATCCAGCCTCAGACACTATGTGTGTGACCCTAGACAAGTCGCTCAGCCTCTGCTTGCCTCAGTTTCCTCACCTGCAAGACGCAGATAATAACAGCCCCTACCTCCCAGGGATTTTGTGAGGAAAAAAAATGGGATAATATTTGTGAAGCGCTTCGCGTGGCGGCTAGCACACAGTAGGTGCTTTATAAAGGTTGGCTATTTTCATCAGCGGAAGTTTGGAAGACACGGAGTGGGGGTGGGGGGAAGGCGTGACGAAGGGCTCAGCCCCAAGGGGGATGGGCGCGGAATCAGGGGCCCTGAGGAGCCGGGCGTGGAATCCACCGTCGGGCATCTCCCCGGCCCCAGCCCCGCGGCGCACCCCTCGCTCTCCCCCGAGGCTACTCCCCAGGCCCGTGCTGAGGCCCCAGCAAGCGATCCGCGCGGCGGCTCGGAGGCTAAGCTCTCATTACCAGTGGTGTGGCCAGAGGCAAAGGACGGCGCCCCTTCCTGCGCTTCCGCCACGTACACTTCCTGCCTCCGGCAGCGCCCGGAATCAGGAAGCCCCACGTTCGAATCCCGCCGCAGACGCAGCGGAGCCGGCTGAGCCCGGCCGAGTGACTGCCTGCCTCAGTTTCCCCGTCTGTAAAATGGGGGTGATGACAGGGCCTATTGTCCGGGGCTGCCGTGAGGTCCAGATGAGGTCGTGATCGGAAAGCGCTTGGCCCGGTGCCTGGCACATAGTAGGTCCTATCTAGATGGTGGTTATCATCACCTTCATTATTATTATTATTACTACTAGTAGTCTATCACAGGGTTGTAAAAAAAAGGGTTTTATTGTTTATTATTATATTTATACTGTATATTTACATAAATTATATTTATATATTTATAATTATATAAAATATATTTTATATAAACGTGAGCTACGGAATAAAAAGCTGCAGACACAGGTTGTCCGAGGACGGTCCAGACTGTGTTTTCTCGGGCTTTCCAAAATAATAATGTGTTTTTAATCTCAAGACCGAAGGACCAACTTTCGTCTAGAGGTTAGTGGAAATAAAGGGGTCCATGGCCTAAAAAAAGGCACAGAACCCCGACTTTACAGCAATACAGAAAGAGAAATCTCATTGTTTAGTACCAGAGACCCAGGGAGCTCGCTCGGTTTGTCCGGGGTCACGCGGGCAGTGAGGAAGGGAATCAAATTAACGATAATGACGTCATCCACCTCCCAGGGGGTGTGGGGGTAAAATAAGATATCTTTGTGAAGCTCTTAGCACGGCGCCAGGCACACAGCAGGTGCTTAATAAGTGCTTTTTCCTTCCACTGTACCATGCTATGCATTCGGAATCACACAGAGAGTTGGTTTGCCTTGTCCAAGATCACGCAGGAAGTAAGGAAGAGGGTTAAATTAAGGATAATGACGTCATCTACCTCCCAGGGGGTGTGAAGGTAAAATGAGATATCTTTGTGAAGCTCTTAGCACAGCGCCAGGCACACAGCAGGTGCTTAATAAGTGCTTTTTCCTTCCACTGTACCATGCTATGCATTCGGGGTCACACAGAGAGTTGGTCTGACTGGTCTAAGGTCACGCAGGCAGTCAGGAAGAGGATTAAATTACGGATAATGATATCATCTACCTCCCAGGGCTGTTGGGAGGATGGAATGAGGCATTTGCCAAGTGCTTAGCGAGGTGCCTGGCACACAGCAGGTGCTTAATAAATGCTCCTTCCCTCCCTTTCCCTGTACTGTTGTGCCCAGAGTCACACGGAGGAGACCCAGAGAGGTGGCTTGATTTGTCCAAGGTCACACAGTAAGGAAGAGAATCAAATTAAAGAGAATCACTGCATCCACCTCCCAGGGTACTTGTGAGAGCAAAACGAGGCGATCTTTACAAAGTGCTCAGCCCGGTGCCCGGCACACCATAGGCGTTTAATAAATGCTTCTTCCCTTCCAGCGCCCTACGCTGCCCAAGGTCACGGGGCTCGCCTCCCTTCCCGCTCCCCAAGCTCTCCATGCAGCTACTCACCGCTCAGCAGCTCGGGGGTCTGGCCTCTCACACCCACCCAACCAGAGGGTGCGCGGGTGGGATGGGAGCATTTCCTGCTGCTTCCTGCCTGGAGGTCGGAGCTGCAGCCCGGGAGGGGCTGGGTGAGCTGCTGCCGCCGGCTGAGGAAGCTTCCCATCCCATCCGTTAGTCAATCAACGAAGCGCTTCGTAGCGGGGAGTCAGCATTTTGGCCACGTGCCGTCATTGCTAACATCCGCAGCCTTAGACGTTCCCTAGGGGCCATACGAGGGAGGCGCAAGATTGGGGCGGAGATCGTGACTCCAGCACTTGGCCGACTAGGCTAAATCTGACCCTCCACTTCCTCCACTGTACAATGAGTCCATGAGCATTTATTAGGGGCTTACTGTGTATCAGGCACTGTGCTAAGGGCTGCGGGTACAAAGAAAGGCAAAAGATGGTCCGTGCTCTCAAGGAGCTCGTAGCCTACTGGTCAATTCCAGATCAAAATGGATGATCCTATAGAGTTCGAAAAAACCCCAAAACACAATCACATATAGGGAATATGATATTGCTTGCCTTATCAATGGGTGGGGGAGGGGCCAGGGGACGGAGAGAATTTGGAACTCAAAATTTTTAAAAGAATGCCCCCAAATAGATAAAATTCTTAAAAAGAAAAGAAAACACTAACACAAAAAGCCACTGAAGAAACGGATCAATTTTATTCATTAAATAAAACAGAATTATTCACTTCCTTCTGAAATTTCCTTAGAGCCCTTAGCCTGAATTACTCCTTTGACTTTGTCATATTTTCCCCTGTAGGATCATAGAATAACTGGATGAATGAATGAATTTATTTTATTAAGTACTTTCATTGTTATTAAGTAGTACTAAATTAAGCATTTATTAAATACTTACTGTGCGTACATCACTATACTAAGCACTAAGGATACAGATAGAAAAGACAACACCTGCCTTCAGGGAGCTGATATTCTAATAGGGGACATAACATTTAGCTCAGAGCCTGGCACACCACAGGCGTTTAATAAATGTTTGAATAATACAGAAGTTTTTAGCTACAGATTAGATGGAAAAGTCCCATGGTCCTTAAGCAAAGCAGATGTTAATGCCTCTTCTTTCACGTCATTCTCCCGGATCATTAGAGAATAAAAAGGGGTCCCTTTCATAACTATAGTAAGGGGGTGAATTTTTAATCAAAGGTCTAGAGATCACAGATCTAGAGTTGGAAGGTCAGCTAAGACGCCATCCTCGTCCAACGCCTTCATTTTACAAATGAAGAAACCGAAGCCCAGGGAGGTTAAATGACTTGCCCAAGGCAAAGCAAGCAGTATTTTAGTTATTTTTGTCCTTGTCTTGGCCCCCTCCTGGTGAATTGCAAACTCCTTGAGGGCAGGCATGGTCATTTTTTCATCTTTTTGTCCTGATACTATGGTGCTTGGCATACAGCATCAGCGTTGTTCAGTCATTCCAGTCGTGTTTGGCTCTTTGTGGCCCCATTTGGGGTTTTCTTGGCAGAGAGGCTGGAGTGGTTTGCCACTTCCTTCTCCAGCTCATTTTAGAGATGAGGAAATTGAGGCAAACAGGGTTAAGTGATTTACCCAAGGTCACACAGCTAGTAAGTGTCAGAGGTTGAATTTGAACTCAGGTCTTCCTGACTCCCTGTCCAGCCGTCTATCCACTGAGCTATCTAGCTGCCCAGCATATAGTGAAGAGACCTAATCAATGTTTATAGAATTGAAATGAATTCATACAGAAATACAATTAAAGACCCAATGATTGTACAACTCCCTGCTTGTATGCAGTCACAACCACCGAGCACTAGAAAATGCTGTATCAGCTAAATCAGGTCAGGATCTCAGGCTGCCAGTCACTGTTTAACCCTGCCCCCCAAATAGAACATTCCTGATTCAGACATCTCTGTGTGTGTGTGTGTGTGTGTGTGTGTGTGTGTGTTCCTTTCCATCTCTATGATCCTATTAGAGACATATTCCATCAAAATTATAAAATAAACCACAAGCATTTTAATATCAGAGACTTCATCGTGTATATCGTCACAAACCTCCATTTCCATTTAGTCATACCTACTCGAATCCTCCTGACATGGAAAATCCTGTTTGGGAGAATGTCTGTTTCCACACTCCCGTCCAGAAGTCTGTAATCAGGCAATGGGAAGATCTAGTCTCTGGTCAGAAACTTCCTGGCTCCCAGTCCAACTAGAGCTGGATACGTGCACTTAACTCACCACCGATTTAGAAAACACCCCATGAATCCCGGGGGTCTCTCCCAGCTGCAGCCAGAGGGACTCCAGGGTCTCAGAAGCACTGCTCTCCGTGATCTGAAATTTCACAGGATATCTGTCTGTCCTGAAACTCCACCTCTGAAACATGAGGCTGAAGAAATGCTTAAGGGGCTGTGGCCAGGTGGCAGAGTCCAACTGTCAAAAATTTAACATCCAAAATGGGGGTGGGGCAGGTGGCATGGAGTCCTTTCCCTTCTACCTTTAAAAAGTGACCTGAATCTAATATCACCATCTCTCCCCAGTCTCTCTCTGGACCTACAAATCTTAGGAGGCAAACCAGGCAAATGAAGCTAGGATAGGATACAAACAGGAGCCAGAATGCCCCATTCTGTTATAGTTCCCAGGCTGCTTTCTAACCCTCTATAAAAAAAAAATACACAAAAAACTCCAGGACATGTATTTGGTGTTCAAAGCCTTTCATAACCTTCTGTTGTTGTGTCAGTCGTTTCAGACTCTTCATGACCCCATTTGGGGTTTTAAAGATATTGGCATGGTTTGTCATTTCCTTCTTCAGCTCATTTTACATGTGAGGAAACTGAGGCAAACAAGTGAAGTGACTTGTCCAGAGTCACACAGCTAGTAAGTATCTGAGGTCATATTTGAACCCAGGTCTTCTTAACTCCAGGCTCAGTGCTCTATCTGCTGTGCCACCTGATTGCCCATAACCTGGCTCCCTCCTACCTTTCCAGTCTTTTTTACACCTTACTCCCTAACACCTAGTCTTCAATTCAGTGACACTGGCCTCCTGGCTGTCCCACAAACAAGATACACCGTCTCTCAGCTCCAGGCATTTTCTGTGGCTGTCTCCTACACCTAGAACACTCAGCCTCTTCTGCTTTATCTACTGGCTTCCCTGGCTTTAAGTCCCAACTAAAATCCCACCTTCTACAGGAAGCCTTCTCTTCAATAATTACCTCCCTTTTATATAGAGCTTATTTGTGTATATTCATTTGCATGGTAACTCCTCCATTAGGTTGTTGGACTGATAAAACAAAGTAGGTGCCCGTTGACCATGCAATGGCTAAATAAATTGTGGTTTATGAACATAATGAAATATTATAGCATCATAAGAAACAGTAAGTATGAAGAAATTGGGAAAACTTGGGATGACTGATACAAAACCTCTTAAAACTCCGATCTTCCCCCAAGGTTCAGATCAGTTACTACCTCCTCTAAGAAGTCTTGCCCTGGTCCATGCCTTCCTCTCCAGTTACCACATATTTACTTATCTATGTACATATCGTATTCCTTCAGCATCATTTAACAATCAGTCAGCATTTATGAAATACCTCCTAGGTGCCAGGCACTGTGTTAAGCACTGGGGATACAAAAAGAGGCAAAGGACATTTCCTGCCCTGGAGAAACCTACAATCTAACGGGGGAGACAGCAAACAAATACATACAAACAAGCTACATACAAGATAACTAGGAAACAATTAACAGAGGAAAGGCACTAGAATTAAGAGGGTTAGGAAAGGCCTCCTGTAAAAGATGGCATTTTAGTTGACTCTTAAAAGAAACCAGAGAGGTCGGTGGGTAGCGCAGAGAAAGGGAAGAGTTCCAGGCATGGGGTACAGCCAGAAAAAACATCCAGAGCCAAGAGATGAGCGAGCACCTCGTTTGTGGAACAGCTGGGATACTGCTACAGTAAAAGTCCTAACATAGATATAATTATGATACACTATATATTTTCTTCTGTCTACTGTCCTTTCATTCTCAGCCTTAAATGCCTTTGGAATGGCTTTGTTTATTTGGATATCTTGCCAAGGTATCTTCAGACTGGTTTCAACCTTCACTGCTTCTCTCTGTTTTATGAGAAGATAATCGTCCATCATCCTTCCTCATAAGATTTCACTTTTTTGTTTTACTTTTAAATTTTATTTTCACTTCCAAGTTCTCCTCCTCCCTCCTCCACACTCACTCATTGAGAAGGCAAGAAACACAACACCCATTAGATATACTTCATAAGATTTTATGAACAAGTTTATATTTTAACCCAATGTCATCCTTTTTCTATTGGGCAAGTAAACCAGATGTTTGCTGACTAAGTGGTTTTCTAAGCTCTCTCAGTCTTGTGATAATTAATTTATAGTGACTAAACTTCTTTATGAATTGTTGTAACTGTTGGTGTCATTTGCTATCAATTTCACATTTTTAATTATCTACTTGTTTAAATAATTCAAGGATTTTTAGAAAGGATTTCTGAAAATTATGACAAACTATTTTCTCCATAAATGTCAATGGAACCATCACACTTAGACGCTAACGTCACAGATCCAAATGTGCTCGTAAGGAAATTATAAGAGTCACCAAAAAGCTTGTTGTCACTCATCATTTGTTCTTGAAGAGGACCGATGACATTGGGAGGGTGACATCTTGACTTGCAAGTGAATTGGATTTAAGCAGGGCAGGGCTGTGCGGAGTCATCAGCCTCCCTCTTTCCTCCAAAGTCATAGGGGTCCAGTGGCAAGACAGAAGTCAGGACGATTCGCAATGGCCCCCCACTAAACAGTACAAAGATGCAGAAGGCAACTGAACGGAACTAAGCATAAGCAAAGGAGATCCATGACGGCGGTGGCACAAATGTGAGGGAGTAGAGAGATCGATGTAAAAGGTAGCTGAAGAAAGGGAAGATACTAAAGGCATGAAAAACATCTCAGACAGACTTTATAAATACTCCAAAAAAGGCAACCTGCAAAGTGTCAATGACTGACAACCTACACATCTTCTCTCCAATCTGTGCTCAATCTTTATGAGAGTCATCTATGTACAAATCAAGGGTGGGCTTGATGAGAATTCTAGGAGGGAACAGGGAGGCATTAAATTGTGAGTTGCTTGAAGGGAAGGACTGTCTTTTGCCTTTCTTAGTATCACTTAGTACAGTGCCTGGCACATAGTAGGTGCTTCATAAATGCTTATTGACTGATTGACATTCAACTGTGGATCCCATCTTTGCCCTTTCATAATTGACTAAAAGAGAGAAGACACTGTACTTCTTGTTTAGTTGGTTATGTTTTTTTTAATTGATTCTGTAGAGCAAAATGTCATCTTACGGGCTTTTTTTCTACAAGGTGTACTTCTTCAATCAAGCAATCCACAAAAATTTATTAAGTGCCTACTATGTGCCAGGGACTGTGCAAAGTGCTGGAGATCAAAAAGGCAAAAATACAACAGTCTGTGTCCTCTAGGAGCTGATATTCCAACATGAAGACAATATGTGCATATATGTATAGGATTAAAACAAAATTAACATGGTAGTTTGAGGACAGAGGTCACTAGCAGGTGGTGGAACTGAGGAAGGCTTCATCCATTCATCAAAATCATTCAAAATTTGTGGAAAGATATAATAATGACAGGAATGATCCCATTTGGTGACCCTCTGATCATAAAAATCAGGAGATGCCTAAAATCTATGGGAGATCTATGCCCATTAAAGGTGTTCCCCACTGGGATGGAAGGGATGTAGTCCAAATTAAAGAGGGATTCCTTGTCAGTAGTAAGGTCCTCCAGGTGTTAGTGTTTGTGGATAACACCATGCTGATTGCATCAAGGCCCTTGAAGAGCTCTGAGGTCATTCAAAGGAGTTGGACCCAGGAAAGCCCAAGAAGATGAAGGATGTCCATTGACCAGATTACAACATACATTTGGAAGGACAACCAGTATAGCTTGGGCTCAAAGAGACAGATGGTACAAATGGGCAATAAGTAGGGTCCAATGTTGAATAAGAGGATGAGATCAGGTTGTGTTGCCTTTGTGAAATTGCAAAACTCATTTAATGACTTTGTCAAGGAAGTAATCCACAGGCCTGTGCCTCCAAGTGGGCAGCTAGGTGGCACAGTGGATAGCATGTCAGGCCTGGAGTCAGGAAAGACCTGAGCTCAAATCTAGCCTCAGACCCTTGCTAGCATGTGACCCTGTTTGCCTCAGTTTCCTCATCTGTAAAATGAGCTGGAGAAGGATATGGAAAACCCCTCTAGTGTCTTGACCAGGAAAACTCCAAATAGGGTCATAAAGAGGCAGACACGAGTGAAACAACTGAATAAAACAACGACATGCCTCCAAATAAGGAAGGGTCATGATTATACAAGCCTTTGCGGCAATTGCAACAAAGAGAGACTGAGACCCGAAATTCTCTTCCCATCTAGCAAGTTTCACTCACATCTTTTTAAACATACACAGAAGCAGAGAAAGCATTTTCAACTAAACCATTTACAGATTCCTGAGAAGCCAGGCACAGGATATCTCCAAAAGAACTTGAAAGTGAAAAAACATCAAAGGGGCTCTAGCTGTCCTTAGTTTCCCGGAAACTGTTTACATTCTTGTTGGAACAGCAAGGTTTTACGTCTGCAGTTTGAAACCAGGGGTCACTTAAGCCAAGAACGGCATTCAGTGCTTGAGGCCATCGGCAACCTCTTCAAAGCTAAGCTCGAGGCTCAATTTAGCCTTCAGAGTTCTTCACAAGAAGAATCCCAAGCCTCCTATGAAAGCAAATCAAAAGCTTATATTTTTTATACCGACTTCCTACCGATAGATGTACTTGTATGAGAGTGAAACATGGAATAATGGGATACAGCAGTCCGAAGAATTAAACGTGAAGATGTGGGTTTGATTCAAGCGGTGAGGGGAGGAACTGGTGGCTTCCGAGCAGAAGAGCCTTATGGTCCTAGGGGACCGCCAATGCTCACTTACCCAGTTACAGAGAATGCGGGCCACAATGCCATCAGTTTCAGTTGGTTGTCCACAATGGCGGAAGTGAGGGGCTAATGTAACCCTGGCCTCTCTCTAAGGCCTCACTCCTTCTACCTACCTTTCAGAGAGACATATTTAACTTCTATTTCTGGGGTCCAGCGTGGTTACTCCTCTTATTTAGGCAAATCACAACTCCTTCAGGTCTTAATAGTGATAATACTACTAGCTGGCCTTTGTACGATTAAATTTTCAGAGCTTTTTAACATACATTATAGTTAGCTAGACACTGAAGCCAGGAAGACTTGAGATCGAATCTGGCCTCAGATGCTTACTAGCCGTGTGACTCTGAATAAGTGACTTAACCTCACTGTGCCTTTTCTCATATGTAAAATAGGAATCATAACAGCGCCTGTGTTGTGGTGAGGGTCAATTGAGATAATATCTGTAAAGCTCTTTGAAAACCTTAATGGGGGCAGCTAGGTGGCGCAGTGAGAAGAGCACCAGCCCTGGGGTCAGTAGGACCTGAGTTCAAACCCAGCCGCAGACGCTTGACACACGTACTAGCTGTGTGACCTTGGGCAAGTCATTTAATCCCAATTGCCCTGCCTTCCCCCCTCCAAAAATAAAAAATAAAACCTTAATGCATTTTTTTCTTGGCAAAGATATTGGAGTTTTTTACTGTTTCCTTTTCCAGCTCATCTTACAGATAAAGAAACTGAGGCAGAGTTAAGTGACTTGTCCAAGGTCACACAGCTAGTAAGTGTCTGAGGCCAGATTTTAGCACATAAAGATGCATCTTCCTGATTGCATGCTGGACACACTATCCACTGCACCACCTAGATGCCCTAAAGCACCATATAAACGTTAATTATTAATGTTAGATCTTCATGACAAGTACACGAGATAGATGTTACTTTCTGGGGTATGAAAAGGGGGTAGTGTGAGAAAACTCTAGAAAGGTAGTTGGGGCTCCCTTGTACGGATGAGAAAACCACGGCTCAGAACAGTTAAGCACTTGCCCATAGTCACACAATAGAAGGTATCAGAAAGATGAGACTTGAACACCAGCCTCTCATGACTCCAAGTCCGGTACACTTTCTATTAGACTACATCCTGTTTCTTTATTTAATGGATGGTCTTCATGAGTTTCTGTGGCTAAAAAAATCACCTCCTAGCCGGTTGTTATGATGATGGTGATGATGACGATAATTAATAATAGCACAGTCCTTTACATCATTTCATTTTACTCTCGCAGCAGCCCTGTGAGGCAGGTGCTTTTGCTACCATTTTACCAGTGCTGAAACAGAGACTCATAAAGGCCGATGGATGACTTGCCCAGAGTCACAGGGCTAGGAAGTCTGGAGAGAGCTGTTGAACTTAGGTCTTCCTAACTCAAAGCCCAGGACCCTTAGCCACAGTGCCCACCAGCTGAGCATATAAATTTAATTAAGCTGGTCCTCGGATGACAGCAACATGGTGATTGCTTGGCCTGTCTTAAACCTTCCTACCTTAGCTGGACTTGCCAGACCTTAAACTCTACTGGGCCAGCCTTCAAGGACACAGGATTACTACCCCTCACCATAATAAGGCATGCAAGAAGATTGTTAGTGGAGAAGATGGTTAAACATTTAATTAAAAGCCAGGTTTTTCCTGTCTCTAATTAGGATATTAAATCTTATGTTTTGTTCTGGGAATTCTGGTATGCTCCAACATGCACGTGTCTCCCTGGACTCCACCCACAGTTTCTGTTGGAAATAATTTTTTTTCTTCCTTTGCTGTTCTATCTTGTTGTGCAAGGTTGTTTACGTGGTTCTTAAATTCCTATCCTGTTATGAATCAAATCAAAACGTGTTTAATGAGTGCCTGTTATGTGTAAATCTCTGCGGGGTACATGGAGATCATAACTCCCATTCCTATGGTGATTTAATGGTCACAAAGCACTTTCTTCACAACGATTCTGTAAGGCAGTCATAAGAGTGTTTTATTTCCACTTTATATGTAGGGAGTACAGCGATTGGTTTCTGGAGGTGGATGGGGTAGATTGGCCTGGAGTGTGGGGAGTGGGGAGAGTGTCTGGAAGTAAGGTAAAGGTCAGGAGCTCCACTGAGCCTTTTTTTAATCTTGCTCCTGTGGTAATTTGCATTAACCCTGGGGCATAATGAGAGTGGAAAATTATCCTCCCCAGAACCTCACCTCACCTTTGCAGTTTTGCTAAGTAGAGTCCCTAACATGATTTGAAGGTATTCATGCTCCTAAGAGTTAAAAGGCGAACAAACCATTCCAGTATCTTCACTAAGTTGTTGGCTGTTTAGTTGTTTTAGTCATGTCTGGCTCTTTGTGACCTCATTTGGGGTTTTCTTGGTAGAGATCCTGGAGTAGTTTGCCATTTCCTTCTCCAGCTCATTTTACAGATGAGGAAACTGAGGCAAATAAGGTAAAGTGACTTGCCTAGGGTGACATAGCTAGTGAGTGTCTGAGGTCAGATTTGAACGCATGAAGACGAGCCTTCCTGATTCCAAGCCCAGTGCTCTATCCACTGTCTCTCCTGTTTGCAAAGAAAACCCCAAATGGGGTCATCGAAAGTCAGACACAACTGAAATAGAGAGTTACTGAAGACTTTGGAGCAGGGGCATGACATGGTCAAACTTGTGCCCTAGGAAAATTATTTTGATAGCTGCGTGAAGAATAGGCCTGTATTGGATTGACTGCCTGTTGTCTGATGAACAGCTCAGATAAATTAGCAAAGCTCATGATTAAACTGACCATAGGGAGATGAATTGTGTTCACTCTCACCTTTGAATACGGAAGAGAAAAGAGCATCTTTTTAGGAATCACAGTCCTAGAAGGTTTCCACTGGGGCTGGTTACCTCAGTTGGTTAATGTGCCCAAGGCCGCCTTCACTGTCTACACTGTCCTGCCGACCCCACGGAGAAAACAAGCCGGGTCCTGTGCCCTGTAACTGTACACCCAGCCCTGCCAGCTGCATCCTAATGTACAATTCTAGTTACAAAACAGACCCCCTGAGAGGATAACTTCTCACGCTCAGCCCCATTAATGGGGAAAAAGAAAAGTAAAAGTTTTTTATTGCTGGTGAATTCTTCACTTTCTGCCCTCTTGAATGAAATATTTTTGGGGAGTTTGGCTTATACAATATACCTATGTCTCTGCAGATATATTGACAGAACAGCAAGGAATAATCTCCTACTACTTGCAGCATATTTTTTGTCTTCAAGTCAAGAAACCTAGGGTTTAATCTTGATTTTTCTCCCAACTGACTGTGAGATCTTAGGTGAGTTGCCTAACTGCTTTGTGCCTCAGTTTCTTCCTCTGTTAAAAAGTAAATAACAGTCGCAGAGCTAGCATGGTATCAAGGAGAGAAAGCCGGCCTTCGAGGCCGGGAAGACCTGGGTTTAAGTTCTGTCTTTGACACACAGTAGCTGTGTGGTGCTGGATGAATTGCTTCACCCCTCAGTCCCCCCAGGCCACTCTGAGATGATAAATTGAAGGACAGTTTACCTGCATTGGGAAAGGAAATTTACCAATGATGAAATCATAGATCCAGGCCAAAACCAAACAAAATAATAATAATAATAAAATTAAAAACAGTAACTGGGTCGATCTTCCTCATGGATAGTTTTACATAATATAATGTGCAAACACTTTGAAAAAAATTTAAACTACAAGTGTCAGATATTTACCATAACCAGCGATAATTCCTCGGCCAGATTCTCCCTCATGACACTTAGTTGTCAAAGAGCACAGATTTTTTTGTTGAATCTGACACAAAGTGGATGAGAATTTAAGTGAACTTTCTTGTCATTACCCAAAGTAAAGTACAGAGACACAAGGTAAATCATGGTCTCAACCCGTGAAAGTAACTCAAGGAGCAGGGGACGAGTGGGAGTCTCAATCATGAATATTTATTGAGTAATGTCCATTTGCTATATACATCATAAACTAAACAAGGTGACAGTTCAGCACAGTTGGCAGAAGGGGCAGAGGTACAAAAGATGGTGGGTACCCTGTGTTGGGGAGAAATGTAAGGAGACTGGACTGTGATTTCCTGTCTCCTAAATCTGGGTTGTTAGGCTTTGCTTAGGAATAGGCCTTGACCATAGGACACAATGTAGAAGGGAGAGGGAAAAGGAGAGAGACAGAGAGAAAGAAAGGAGACAAAGGAAGGAGACTGTGGAAAGGATAAAGAAAGATGAAAGGAGAGACAGAGAGAGGAAAGGAAGAGAGGGAGAAAAGGAGAGAGAGAGGGAAAAGGGAGGAGGGAGAGAGAGGAAAGAAGGGAGTGAGAAAAAGAGAGAGAAAGAGGGAAGAGAAGAGAAAGAGGAAAGAAGGGGCAGAGATAAAGGAGAGGAGGGAAAGAGAGAAAGGAGGGGAGAGAAAAAAAGAGGGAGAGGAGAGAAGAAAGAGAGAGAATTAGGAGGAGGGAACAGGTAGAAAGAAAGACAAAAGAAAGGCTTCTTCAGATGGTCAAATGACTGAGGCCAGAGTCCAAACAGTGTGAAGGCAAGGATGTTACAATGGTCTAATGAGGCAAAGTGGAAGGATAAGGTGGTCTGGAATAGTTTAGAGACCTAGGCCCTGGGGTCCTACTATTTCCGCAGCAGTGGAGAGAAATTCCACAAGTCCTCCACACTGACGATATCATCCTCCCTGAACAGAATAACAAAACCCCAGGGCTCACTTTAGAAAACTCACTGTAAGAGATATAGACTGAAAATATAAAAAGACTCAGAAAGAGACTGAATACTTTAATGGATGAACTATCAGCGTCAGGATGTCCTTTTGGGAGGAAGGACACATGGAGCATTTGCCCTAGCCTTCTGAAGATAACCATGCAGTCATATCACAATATATCCCTTGATGCCACTGTCTGATAGAATACGTGGCTGAATGGACAGTAGGTACATCGGTAGGCGTGTAAGCGTGTGTAGTGGTCTCCAAGGCAGATTCCTCTGCTCTATGGCGTCAGAGGGGGTTTCTCTAGTAGAGGTGGGCTTTAACGTGCTTCATGATCACTTGTAGGGCCAGCCAGGTCTCCTGGGCAGTGGGGAGGATCTGCTTAGCCGGCAGAAGGAAGCCGTAGTGTCCAGTGTCTCGCAGCTCAAAAGTGAAAGCGTATTTAATTCCATTTTCATAGGCCCAGTCTATGCTGCTGCCGCTGGCCTGGTCTGTAATTTAAAAAAAGGAATCCTTGATCGGTATGGGCCTCATGCAAGGTCAAAATGGACAATAGGTCAGAAGCCCTGCTAGTCTGTTGGCCTGTGTCCTTATACTCTCTGAAAATCATCCTGATCATGCTGAAAAAAGGCTGCCTCCTACTGAAATATTCCAGAGAAAGTTAACCAGTTGTGTAACATGAGCAAATTACTTTACTTTTTTAGGGCCCCAGTCTCCTCATATGAAGAATAAGGTGGGGTGAGTCTAGATCAGGAGCTCTTAACTTGGGGCCTGTAAACTTGTTTTATTAAATGTTTCAATGACTGTATTTTACAATAATGGATTTGTACATTACATTTAACTATAATGTATTTATACAACAACAACAATAAAATATATTGTATATGATTGAGTTATTGTTCAGTCATTTTCCAGTCATATCCGACTCTTCCTGACCCCATGTGGGGTTTTCTTGGCAAAGATCCTGGAGTGGTTTGCCATTTCCTTCTCCAACTCATTTTACAGATGAGGAAACTGAGGCAAACAGGGTTAAGTGACTTTCTCAGGGGCACACAGCTAGTAAGTGTCTGAGGCCAGATTCGAATTCAGAAAGATGAGTCTTTCTGACTCCAGGCCCTATACTCTATTCACTGCACAACCTAGCTGCCCCATTACATATTAATTATTATATCATATTATATTATATTATATCATGTCATGTCATATCATATCATATTATATCATATCATATCATATTATGTTACATTATGTTATATTATGTTATATCATATATCTATCATATCATTTCATATATATCATATATCATATCATACAATACTGTATTATATTATACTATACTACATTATATCATGTCATATCATACAATACCATGCTATACTATATTATATCTTGTCATATCATATATATCATATCAAACAATACTATATTATACTATATTATATTATACTACACTATACTATATCATATTTATCATGATGTTTTGTTATATCATGTCATGTCATACATCAGCATGTATCATGTTGTATATATCATTTATCATATCATATTATGTTACATTGTCATGTTATATATCATATCATATGATATGTTACATTCTATCACTTAAATCATGTCTTATCATGTCATGTTATGTATTTCACTGGGTTTTTTTGTAATCCTACGTGTTTTATTTTATTCATGTAAAAGCATTCTTCTGAGAAGAGATCCATAGGATTCACCAGACCGCCCGAGGGACCGGTGACACAAAGAAGGTAAAGAATCGTTGGACTGGGTGATCTCTCAGGGCCCTTGAGCGCTAACACTTTATCATTCCCAGAGCTGCTGGGACTCAGTGACTCTGGAGTAATGAGTTTTAATTCCTTTTTTTTTTTGGCCACTAATTTACTGCCTGGCCACTAGCAGGTCACAGGGTTGTAGATTTAGAACTAGAAGGAACTTCTGAAGTGGTCTAACCCAACTCCCCTCCATCCCCTCCATTTCACAAATACGGCACTGAAAGTCAGAGAGGTGAAGGGATTTGTACACAGTCACTGGGAAGAAAGAGGTAGGTTAGAATTTGAGCTCAGATCTTCTGACTTCAGATCCAGCGCTCTTTCCACTGGGCCACCTGCTTCCAAATCAATTAAAGCCAATTTAATAAGGATAGAGAGAAGTTGACTCTGTCCTTGAAGGACACGAGGGAACAGGATCTACTCTTCGCCCTTCTTTCTGCTCACTCCTTAGGAGGGTAGGAATTAGAAACAGAGGCGCCTGCTTTTGAATGTGAAACCCTGAGGAATACTCCATGCAGTCAGTAAGAACCAGCCAAAGCAATTAGCTTCTCTGGGCCTCAGTCTCCCCATCAGTACAAGGGGGAGAATGATGTATGGAGTACCTCTGTCACAGGGCTGTTGTGAGCGCAGGTTCATTCTATGGAGGAGAGATCGGAGGCCAGAAAAGTGACATGACTTCTCCGTGGTCACCCAAGGAGTAAGATCCAAAAAGCTAATAAACAGGGTGTCCCAAGAATCTTAGTGCAGTTCGAGCCTCAAGTTTAATAAGCTTCAAACTGCTTTAAGACTTCTGGGATGTAAACTGGTGTATTTTTAAAAGAAAAACTTGATATTTTCTTTGTAAATATTGTTTCTTGTTTTCTATTTCTGTGTCAGGTACCAGCAAAAACAATGAGAACGGTTTTTGCAGACAGACAGTTCCCTCTTGACATAAACTGGCAAAGAATGCTGATTTTCCACTTGACTATGACATGATGCAGAAGGAATGTTCTAATTAACTTCCATCTTTCCACCATGCATGACCTCATCTGTGCCTAGGAGATAAGTAATACGGGTATTACTAACCCCATTTTACAGATAAGAAACCGAGGCTCAGAGTGTTGGAATGACTTGCCCATGGTCACACAGCTGTAGAATATTGTTTCTCACTGTTGGTATTAATTGGTTTGTTTTTCCCTTATAAACTCACTGAGCGATCGATCGTATCCTCTGAATTTCTGGGTGGCCGTAACTGTGCTCTATGCTGTTGGGACGCTGAACAAACACTGTTCAAGGGTATCTCCCTTTCCTGAGCCCGCTTATACAGCAGTTTCACTCATCTAGAATTAGATTCTAATAAAAATTAGAAAAGAAGCACAAAAGGCTGCCGAGCTGTCCAAATTCATATCCCTAAAGCTCGTGCATGACAGAAAAATAGGAGAAGCCGTAGAGTCCTCCTCACACTAGGCTTTTGTGGCGTGAATCCCTTTGGCAGGGTCCTAAGAGTGTGGACCCTTTATCAAAATAATGATTTTAAAAATCATGAAATAAAATACATAGGATATGTAGAACCTAAATCGGATTACAGGCCATCTTGGGGGAGGAGGTGGAGAGGGGAGGAGAGGGAGGAGGAGAAAATTAGGAACTCAGAAACTTGTGGAACTGAGTGTTATGAACTAAAAATAAAAAAGAAATTAAAAAAATAAAATACAGAGGATTGCAAAGGAAACCAATTACATTGGACATCGTTATTAAAATATTTTTTAAAATGTAATCTAGTTCACAGACCCCCTGAAATCTATCCACAGATCCCTCAGAGGTCAGCGGACCCTAGGTTAAGAATCCCTGCTTTAGACTCTACATTAAGAAGCTTGGGTTATCTGGTTTTCTAGAGCACAGAGATTAGGAGCAGTAAGTTCAAGGGGGAGAGAAGAGTTCTGGGAGGCAAACACAGTGATAGCCCCAGTGCACGACAGCTAACACACATTTAGAAGACAGTAGGGAAGGTGCTCATGGTAGTCCACAGAGGCCATTAACATAGGGGCATGTCCAGTCGTCCTGATCTATATCTTACCACCGGACCTAGATGGCTCCAGGGGAGAAAGTGAGGCTGGTGATGTTGCACAGCCCTCCCTCACTTGCAAGTCATAATATCACCTTCATGATGTCATGGTCCTCTTCCAAGACAAAGGACAAACAACAATGACATAGGGTCAAACAGTTAGGTGTTAGGCAGTTAGGTGGCATAATAGACATGACCCTGGATCAGGGGTCGGAAAGACCAGAGTTCAAATCCAGCCTCAGATACTTACTGGCTTTGCAACCTTGGACAACTCACTTAAATCAGACTGTCCAAGGAGGGACAAACAGGCCAGAAATGAAGCAGGTCAAAGCTCCTATGTCAATTATTAGGAGAATTAGGCCTCTGAATAGCCTCCTGAACTTCTAGCATGGGTGATTCAGGAAGACATAATCAAGAAAAACAAAGAAAAGGAAAAAGAATAAGAAGAAAAAAGGGAAGTCAAGGGAAAGGAAGAGGAAGAATATTTGACCTTTCCAACTCAAAAAATGTGTGTAATTCTAAAACCCAATGTTCCTACACTCTAAGCTGGAGCATGATCTTCTATCCATCTGGAGCCCCAAGGTGGCCTGTCCTCAGTCTCCATGGGGCTTATCTCTGGGAGGATCCTGTGGCACTTAGAAGTATCTTTGGTCACTGACTCAGCAGAGGGTGGAGGGCCTCTCATAATATTTTCTTTGCAGAACTCCCACTCAGTAATTATAAGGCAATTGATGGCACTGTGTTAATAATAATGAAATGGCACTACAACATTTCAGCGCTAGCATCACTCTTGCTGAGTGCAGGGGAATCTTGGGAGAACAGGAATCACACCCTACAATTTCTGTGTTTTCTTATTTCTAATTTCCCATTTACATCTTAGTTCTTGGGAAACAGCTAAGCTCCCTGCCAAGCTTTCCAAAAGGAATCTGGAAAGACAAATGCATCTTAGAAAGAGAGAACAAGATCTCCCAGCTCAGCTCTCAAGTTTCCTTCTAGAAATTCATTTGCAATAAAAATTCACATTTATTTGGTACCTTCCTTACAGAAATCCTGTGAAGTATGACATAGGCACTCAATGCTATGGGTTATCATTATCTCCACTTTACAGATGTTGAAACTGAGGCTTAGACCAATGAAGTGATTCCCCTAAGTTCTCGTAGCTAGTAAGTGTCAAGGCCAGGGTTCAAATCCAGGCCTCTATCTCTTAGTGCAGGGCTCCTTCCATAATACCACATTGTCTCTAGAAATCAAATCAGTATTTTAGGAAAATTGATCTGGCCTCAGTATGCAGAATGGATTAGAGAATAAAAAATGGCAGCTGGCATTAATATAGTACCTAAGAGTTTACAAAATGCTTTATATCTCTCGTAACAATTAGTCTCTTACTAAGAACCAATATCATGATGGAAGCCAAAAGGGAAAAAATTTGTCTCTCCTGTTACCAAGCCTCTGAGTATAAACCTCCAAAGTGACATTAAGTGGGCACCGAAAGCACTGACCTTTAAGGACAAAGGGTGGATTCAGGAAAACAGCCCCTACCTCTTGCCCAAACCTCCATCCCTGACCAAGATGGGCTCTTTCCAGTGGATTCAGCCCACCATACGTCCCAGCTCTCTCATTTTCTTGCTTTGGCTGCTAAGAAGGGTTTCTGGCTGGGAGAGGGGAGACCCTTCCAGACCCTCATTAGGCCCTTTGCCTTTGTGCTTCAGCTTCCTCTGAAAATAAAACTAACACTCCTTCCCATCTGAGAACGTTTTGAAGTCATTTCAAGCCTTTTGGTGCATGGTGAGAAACACAACACCTACCAAACAGCTGGCAACTCACAAATAGTAATCGTTTGTGGTTATGGCAGCGATAGAACCAAAGACCCGCAGAACCCACAACCTATGTTATTGACACCATCGAGCTGGGGCCTGTATGTAGCAACAATAAATAACCCTGTAATGTGAGTTCTGTAATCCCTAGGAAAGGCCCCCATCACTACAGCTGGATGGAAAGAGCCCTGGGCCTGGTTTAAGGACGTACTCTGACCCTTCTTAGCTGTGTTTACCTTGGACAAGTCAATGAACATCATGGATCAGTTTCCTCAACTGTACAATGGGGATAAGTGTGCTACCAATCACATAGGGCTGTTATAAGGAAAATAATGCCTCAAGCATAGAGCACTGTAGGGATAACAATAACAACAGTATAATTATGTGATATTAATAATTAACAATATAATAATGTTATTAATGATAACAAATTAATAATTTGTAATCTCATTTGATAGCATTTATCATCATCGTTTTAAAATCAGGCCAGCCTAAGATGCCATCCTCTGTGGCTTTGATGGGCAAACAGAGGGGCTCTAATTTCCAGTCCCCCGATGCTTTTCCATTTATGTCTCAAAGCATTTTCCAGATCGCTAAATAAATAAGGCAAGAACTTACACACAGTTGGGCAGATCGCTCCCACTCGGTACCTGGTGCCAAACAAGGAGTACAAGGCTTTTGCTGCATGTTTTCCAACCTTGTCCTAGACGGGGAGAATAAGAGCAAAGTAAGAAATAATGATCCTTGGGCAGCTGGGTGGTGGAGTGAGTAGAGCACTGGCCTTGGAGTCAGGAGGACCTGAGTTCAAATCAGGCCTCGGATACTTGACACACTTACTAGCTGTGTGACCTTGGGCAAGTCACTTAACCCCAATTGCCCTGCCTTGCCCCCTCCAAGAAAAAAAAAAAGAAATAATGATCCTCCCTGAAATGACAGACGTATTTGTATAGCTCAAGCTCATTTTATTTCCCTCTTCCTCTGCAGCTTCTGGTCCCATCGGAGCAACAGATATCCTTGACTCTATTAACTAATGCCTAGCTGATGAGCCAGGTGGGCCTGATGCAGCGGTGTCAAATTCAGATAGGAAAGGGTCTCTGAAGACTACATATATTAACTCAGAAAACCACAAATGAACATTATCTGTGTTGTATTGTATTTTTATTATTTTTAAAAACATTTCCCAATTATATTTTAATCTGGTCACATTCCAGATACACCTCCCCAGTAGACAGTGTTGGACTTGGGGTCAGGAATACTTGAGTTTTAACCCTGCCTCAAAAACTTATTAGCTGTGTGGCCCTTCCGGGACACATCACTTAACTTCTGTTTGGCAGGTTCTTCATCTGTAAAACAGGGATGATAATAGCAGCTACATCTGTATCAGTCATTAGGGTGGGACTTTTTTTTACTGTTTTCCCTTTTGGAGTACTGAAATAATCAAGTGCCTTTGATGAATCTGGCCTTTGTTTCTTTGATTAAATCTGGGAGTCTTTGATGACCTGCTTAAGAAACAAGAAAGCCTAGTTCACATAGATTTGAGTCGTATGGTTGTGATGCCTGAAGAAACGTCACATGGTTTTGAGTTGCATGGTTGTGACACTTTTTGACCCTAAAAAGGTTATATAAACTCAGAGGTTAGTGTTTTGTTTGGGGCTCTCACTCACTGGAAGAGTGTCATGTGATTTGACCAGATGAGACCCTGAGTAGCCATTGTTAAGGAGCGCACCCTGCTCCCCAGCTTGAAATCCCAGATATTGGTGCTTGCCTGGTAACTATGTACTGAGATGTTGGATGGAAAACTATAAGCCTGTCTACTGGTTTGTGTTATTTGATCTCTTGATATTTTCTGTTTGTAATTTCTGTTTGTATTTGCTCTGAAGTTCAGAGTGCTGGCTTTCCCCCTGAACTAAGTGAATGACATATATACATATGTCATATGTTTGATTAAAGTGATATTGCTAACCCCTTAAGGCTGCTTTCCTTAGAAAAGCAGATCAAAGAACCTGTGCTGGCAGCTCTTCTGTGTGCTGGTATTGTTGGTCTTCACACCCACAACAGCTGCTAGCAACATTGTTGTTACAACATCCCAGGGTTGTTGCGAGGCTCCAATGAGATGATAAAATGTAAAGCACGTAGCACAGTGCCTGGCACGCAGTAAGTGCTATATAAATGTAAGCGATCATTATTATTAATTATTATTTAACCTTTCTTCACCTCAGCTCCTCATCTTTAAAATAGATATAACAATACACCTATCTTACCAGGTTGTTGTGAGGATTGACTTGAGATGATTTATGTAAAGCGATTTGCAGACCTTAAGGCGCTTTATAAATGCTAGCCATTCGTATCAGTTAGAAGGATCAGAAAGGCATGGTGGGTAAGGTGGAGAGGCATCCTAGCAAAGGGGGACTCGTTGTTTCTTACAATGGACACTCCACCTCATAGCTCCGGGCATTTTCTCTGGCTCTCCTCATTCCTGGAATGCTGTTCCTTCTCATCTCTGCAGCCTGGCTTCCTTCACCTCCCAGCTAAAATCCCTTCTTCTGCAAGAAGTCCTTCTCAGTCCCCCAATGCTAGTGCTTTCTCTCTGTTGATTGTCCCCACTTTGTCTTGTCTATAGCTTGTTGGTACACAGTTGTTTGCGAGTTTTCTCCCCCATTAGCCTGTGAGCCCCTTGAGAGCTGAGATTGTCTTTTGTCTTTCTCTGTAACCCAGTTCTGTGACCAGCACATTAGTTGTTCATGACCCATTAGACCATACTATCCACACAATTTTCTTGGGAAAGATACTGGAGAGATACTAGGGTTTGCCATTTCCTTCTCCACTGGATTAAGAGAAACAGAGGTTAAGTTACTTGCCCAAGGTCACACAGCTAGTAAGTGTATGAGGCTGGATTTCAACTCAGGTCTTCCTGACACTAGACCTAGCACCCTATCCACTGAGCCACCTATCTGACTTCCTAGGCAAACAGAGGTTAAATGACTTGTCCAGGGTCACATAGCTAGTAAGTATGTGAGGCTGGATTTCAATTCAGGTCTTCCTGACTCTAGACCCAGTGCTCTATCCACTGAACCACCTAACTGACTTCCGTTTATTCCTATGCTTCCTGGTGTTTCTAATAGGAATGGGTGTTGTATTTTATCAAAAGCTTTTTTGCATCTATTGAAACAATCATATGGTTTCTGATGGTTTTGTTGTTGATATATGATCAATTATACTGATAGTTTTCCTAATATTGAATCAGCCTTGCATTCCTGGAATAAATCTTACCTGGTCATAGTGTGTTATTCTTGTGATAAGTTGCTGTAATCTTTTTGCTAATATTTTATTTAAAATTTTTGCATCTATATTCATTAGGGAAATTGGTCTATGATTTTCTTTCTCTGTTTTGCCTCTTCCTGGTTTAGGAATTAGTACCATATTTGGGTCATCAAAAGAATTTCATGGGACTCCTTCTCCCTATTTTCCCAAGCACTTACCTGACTTCCTAGGCAAACAGAGATTAAGTGACTTGCCCAAGGTCACACAGCTAGTAAGTGTCTGATGCTGGATTTTAACTCAGGTCTTCCTGTCTCTAGGCCCAGGGCTATATCCGCTGAACCACCTAGCTTCCCATACATGGCACATAGAAGGTACCTAATAAATGCTTGACTAATTTAGAATCAAAAGAAGTAGGTTTAATGTCTTGCTTGGCAATTGGATAACCTTGAACAAATTATATTTCTCCTCTCTAGGCCTCCATCTCTTCATTTATAAAATAAGAAGGCTGGACGAAGTCCCTTAACCTAATCTAGGTGAGGAGCAGGGAAGGTCAAGGTAGCTTCTTCAGGTAGAAATCCCGTGGCTGGGGCTGATCGCCACCAGGTGGAGGCAGAGGGAAGCATTCAGAGCAGAGTGGCTGACCCAGAGGGACTGGTACGCTATCACCTCCCAGGGCAGACACAGAGACAAGAGAGTGAAAGAGGAATGTGGAAGGCCAGTAGAGATGTAAATCTGTCCATCATAGCTTCAATTATGAGAGGTTTGGGGAAATAACAAATTGTGAAGGACGTGGGAAACCCATTCATGCGGGGGTGGGGCGGGGAAGAACGAGAGGCTGAGGACAGTACATACGGGCTGTCTAAAATGCTTCAATCTAAATTAAATATAAAATAAAACAAATAAGAAAATAATGTAAATTATATTATAAAATTGAGTCTATATCATATCATATGATTTTGCACTATAATTATCATATACTGTTGCAGAGCCAGTGTTGACCTTCACTGGCAGAGGAGGTATCCTCATTGAGAATTCCCTAGACAAATGAAATCACAAATCCAGTCCAAAAAAAACTTCCAAAATAATAATATTATTCATGCAAATTATGTCTGTAAGAGCCACGAGGGCAAGGATGGACTTTGTATTTATCTCCCTTAGGTATTCTGCACAGGAGCTGCTTACGGGCACCTTGGTCATTGACTGTAATGGTGGATATCTCTCCGACCTTGTTGCCCATCACAACTGAGGCAAAGGAGTTATTGTGCCCCAATGGGGGCCTTAGGATATCCCCAAGAGCCTAGTGTCTGGTGCTTGATCCAGGAAGCCCAGGCTTGGGCAGAGAAAAAGAGAGTCACACAAGGGCAGCGAGACAGCCTTCTCACTGGCCACTAAGAGAGCTAGGGTAGCCTGGCCTGATACGCTTGGATACATTTCACTGAGCGAAGAATGCCCACCTTGCATCCTCAATTTGAGTCGGAGAGGCTGTAGATGATGGCAGCCCAGGATCTCAACTCCATTTGGTGAGATCTGCCAAGCTGGTCTCAGAACTGGTACCTAAGGAGTTATTGTTGCCTTTCAGTCATGTCCAATTCCTCGTGACCCCTACTGGGGCTTTCTTGGCAAAGATGCTGGAGTGGTTTGCCATTTCTTTCTCCAGCTCATTTTACAGATAAGGAAACTGAGGCAGGCAGGGTTAAGTGACTTGCCCAGGGTCACACAGCTAGTATCTAAGGCCAGATTTGAACTCAGGAAGAGTAGCCCTCCTGCCTCTAGGCCCTGAACTCTATCCTCTCTACCACCTCACTGCCCTCTAAGAGATAATAGCAGATCTTAATGCTGTCTCTAAAACCTAAATTTGCCCCTGGCCCTGTGAAATTCCCTGAGAAATGGTTATTTCCCCACTGATGCCTATAAAACAATGGGTCTTACTTAACCTTTGTAATGTCATGGACTCCTTAGGCAATCTGGTAAGACCTATCAACTTCTTGGAAAAAAGTGTTTCCAGATACATAAAGCAAGTGGGATTACAAAGGAAACCAATTATATTAAAATAAGTTATCAAAATATAGTTTTTTAAAGTTCATGGACCCCAGGTTAAGAATCCTCAAGGGTTGTACCCATTTTGTGTGTGGCGCACATAAGAACAATTTTGTTGTTCATTAACTTTTCTAGATGAGTCGCTTTGCTATTCTATCTTAATTAAATATTTTGCTATTAGATATGTGATTTATGCATGGTCTATGAAAAGGCCTGTGACCTGGAATAGCAGCTTAAGCTGTATTTAAGTAACTAAGAGGCCCAAAACATACTGTTGAATCTAAGGTCATTTTAGGTCCCAGCACTGAGAGGTAGCCAGGTACAAATAGTTGTTGGATGAAAACTAGGAACTTTCCCAGCTTAGCAGGACTTTCCAGATCCTGGAACAATCCTGGATATCACAATGAGATATCAGAATAAGTCTTTAGTGGATGTTCCATACAGTTAAGTTATTTAAAAACGTGAAGGGAATCCAAGGTACTTTTTTGGAGGTCACTAATGTTCAAATTGACTCTTGGCTGGTAGGCAGCAGAAATAACTCATTGTGGAGAGAAGGCTGCAGAAATACCTCTCCTTTCTTTTTTCTACTTTTTTTACTTTATTATTATTTTCTAATTAATAGTATTTTATTTTTTCCAATTACATGTAAAGATAGTTATCAACATTCACTTTTATAAGATTTAGAGTTCCAATTTTTTTTCTCCCTTCCTTCTTCCTTCCCTTTCTTCCTCCTTCCCCCTTCCCCCAAGACAGCATGCAGTCTGATACAGGCTATACATGTACAATCATATTAAACATATCTCCACATCAATCGTGTTGTGAAAGAAGAAGAAGGACAAAAGGAAAAACCACAAGAAAGAAGAAACAAAAGTAAGAGAAAATAGTGTGCCTCAATCTGCATTCAGACTCCAGAGTTCTTTCTCTCGCTGTGGATCGCATTTTCCATCATGAATTCCTCTCCTTTCTATGCCAATTACCAATGCAGGGGAGTGTCTGAGTAGTTGTACAGCACTAACAGGAAACTAGAGGTGTCAGGGCTGGGCCACGGGGCATCTGCACCCCAGCATTGCTCAGGTGCTAACCCAATACTGATAAATTCAGCTGTGTGACCTAAATGGGGAGGAGCTGGTAGAAGAGAGGAAGCTGCTTGCTGAGTTCCACCTGTCCCCTGCCAAACTCCTTCAGAGAAAGCGACTTTTGGTGGAAGCCGACCTTAGGGTCTACAACTCATCATTCCCCCATGATTGGGCTCTGTGAGTTTGGATAAGGTCAATGGAAAGGCCAAACAGTAGAAAACAAGCGCAGACCTCAGAGAGGTCACAGAAAGTCCTAATTATTTCTTAGGCCTTCTTGAGGCTGCCATAAGCCTGGTTCAAAGGGAAAATGGGAGGTCAGGAAGAAGAAGAGTTCTCTCCTCTTTACAATTTTAAATCTGTTGTCACGGCCCAAAGAGTAGAGGAAAAGTAGACAGAGTGAACCTCTAATAAAATAGACCCGGGTCTTCAATATAGGGCATCCCCAAATTCTTAATACGGTCTTAAGCTATTAAAGCTTGGGGACATTCTATATAGTGATGTTCTGATTACACTCAGGCAAGATCATCGGAGGGTATTGAGAAGTTAGACTGAAAAGCCACACTAGTGGCCGACTAAGGGGAGTGGTCACTCACCAGTTCCTTAGTGTCAGGGGCCTTGCTGCATGTGTAGCCATAAGGATACATCAGGAGCTGTGAGTAGCTGTGCATATCAATGAAGCTTTTGAAGTTCCCATGGCTGTTGATGAAATCCATCACAGATTTCACTTCTACTTCTGAATGAGGCTTGGGTCCACGGTATACTTCAGAACAGGGATTGTTACTGGCTCCCTTTCCTGTGATGGGAACCAACCAAACCAAAAACATTAATAAGAACACAAACTCTGCAAGATTCTGGAAGGACAAAAACCTATTTAATTCAATTAAATTCAAGAAGCATTTACTAAGTACCCATGATGTGCAAAGCATTATACTAGTTGCTGGGAACAAAATAACTAAAATGGAACGGTCCCTTGCCTTCAAGGGGCTTCCATTCTGTTATGGGAATAGAGCATGGACGCAGGTAAATACAAGGAAATTTTTAGTAGCAATCCCCCTTCTCCTAAATTGCCATGAGCCTTCGGTCTCACCCCAAAACTTTCCTCTCTTTAACCAGAAATTCACCTTGGTTTTATCTATAGTAATCTGGCTATGGAAAGGTGTCAAGTAGCTTTTCTTGTATTTACAAGTTATAATTTACATTACAATTCTCCCTCCCCATCGTCCTATTTCAGTGCCCCACCATGATGTAGATTGGACCATGGATTCACAAAGGCAGATCCTATATGAGGCCAGGAAGTCTTCGAATATAGCCCAGAAATAGCGCATCTTAGGAGAGGTTCGTTACCAGTAGGTTAGCCACCAAGGAATCTGTCAAAAAACATGTAGGAAGCACCTACTATGTGACCCAATTAGGCATAATTTATAAAACTCTTAGCATAGTGCCTCGCACATAGTAGGCTCTTAATAATTGTTTGTTCCTTTTCCTTCTCTTCTTTTTTTTATTTGTTGTAAGAAAGGATGGCTGTCTGGGAGATGGAGGAGAAGGAATGTATTAGTAAGTCAACAAGCATTTCAACAAGAGAGCAAGCATTTGTTTTACTATTTGCCAGGTACTATGCTAAGTGTTGACGTAGGTGACGTACAAACAAAAATATGACAAAATATTTTAAGGACTATATCCTACCTAAAAAGCCTACATCCCAGTTCCTATTTGGGTCAACTCCTACACATCGATTTCCAGGAGTACGGGATCGGGTCTTCCTCCAGAAGCGGTCCTGGAAAACCCACCCAAGAAAGAACAGTCAGATGCAAAGAATTTATTACTGTGCCCCATACACTGCTCACAAGACCCTCAGAGTTAGAAAGGACTTGAGAGATCACATTAGCCTTGCAAAATTGGAAGGGAGAGACTTCAGCCATCCAATCTGCATGCGAACAGGAACCCACCCTATAATCTCACCCAGAAGTTGTCATCTAGCCTAGAAGAACCAATGAAAGGATCTCATTCCTTCACAAGGCAGGCAGGGCTGCTTTTGGACAGCTCTAAATGAATTCTGTCCTTCAATTTTCTCTTTATATTGAGCTTAAATCTGCCTCTCTGCCCCGAGGTCAGAGGGAACACATCTAACTCCATTCCCATCTATGATCATTTCAAAACTCTTTGCATCTCCCATTATTCCCCACTGTCTTCTCTTCCCCAAGCTAAACATCTACAATTCTCTAATTCCTTCCACTGATCCTCACAGTGGTGTTTAGTCCCCTCACCACTCTGCTGACCCTGCTCTGGATTCTCCACATGTCATTGTTCTTCCTGAAATAGGTACCTCAAACTGAAGGCAATAATCCAGCTACAGGCTCTCTTTGGGTCCATCTGTGTTCCGCAGACTGATGTGGAGTCTTGACTCGAGAGAACGGTTAATTGTTTGACCAGTCTTCACTGATTTGCTAAGACTTCAAATCCTGCGCTCCTTCTGCTGTGCTCTAACACCTCCCACAAGCAATTATTTGCACAACCAAGGCTCCTGACTCCCAGCTCCTATCTGGATTAACTCCTACACATCATTTTCCAGCAGTATGGGATCGGGTCTTCCTCCATTTGTCATTACTCACTTTGGTTTGAGAATAGACATATCCGTCAGGATTTGCCACAGGCATCAGGAAGATATCCATTTTATCCAAGATGGAGGTGATGGTTGGTTCATGCCCATAGTCAGATACAATCTAAGCAGAGATAAAGCCCCCATCAGCTGCACCATCCCAAGTGTGTTGTTGATACTGACCTTTCCCCAGAGGTGAACTACTTTGACTGTTGCCACCATACTTCCTTCAGAGAGACAGCTCTAGGCAAAACCTGATTATCAAGGCATCTATTGTTTGAGTGACATTTCATGGAATTATGGAATTTTAGGGCAGGGATCCTTAACTTTTTGTGTCAGGGACACAAAGTCTAGTTCAAGCCTATGAACTGGTTTCTGAATGATGCTTTTAAATGCAAAAAAAAATGAAATATATAACATTACAAAGGAAACCAATTCTATTAAAACATAGTTATCAAAATATTTTTTAAAACAACTTCACAGACTCCAGGTTGAGAACCTCTGCTTTAAGGTACCTAGCTCAATCTCTTTGCAGACAAGGAAATTGAGAACCAGAGGTGAAGTGATTTGACCCAGGTTACACAATAGTATTAGCTAGTATTAATACAGCACTTTAAGGTTTTCTAAACACTTTATAATATTATTTGATCTTCACATCAGCCCTGGGAGGTAGATGCTATTGCCGTCTCCTTTTTACAGATGAAGAAACTGAGGCACTTAGCAGCCAAACAGCTTGCCCAGGGTCAAGAGAGGCTAAGCAATATGCCCAGTTAGTAAGTGTTTAAGGTTGGATTTTAATTCAGGTCTTCTTGACTCTGGGTTCAGTGTGCTAGCCACTTCTAGCACACTGCCTAATACAATCCAGGTCTCTTGAATTTGCTTCTATGAATATAGGTGTGGTCAGCTTCCAGTTCCTGTCTGAATATAAGTTTCTCTCCTTGGGTGTAGGGGAGAGGGGGACACATTTTCTAGCCTACTATGATACGAGCGAGGAATTTCCCTATTTATAACATCACCACACAGACCCCACCTGACCTGTGGGTTAAGAAGATCGAGGGGCTCCAAGAAGGCAAACCCACCCCAAACTATTTCCTCCACATCAGCCTCTCATTAATATCTGAAATTCCACCATCAGTCTGTCTTCAGTTAAAATGCAAATAACCATCAGAGGAATAACGGGAGAAATTGGAGGAGGCTGGAGAGGCTATGAGAGCATTGAGTACCCAAAATTGGGTAGAGGACTGCTATGAAGGGGGAGCGCTGAAGGCAACCTTTGCTTGCTTTACAACTTTGCCTGGGGCTGATCCTGTTGCTGCAGGGTGCCTGAGAACAGTGAATGTCGGTCATCTGCTGGGTGGGTACCATCGGTAATAATTTTGTCATTTAAGAACATATTCTGTTCCAGTAACTTCCCAACATGTCAGTGGGATATGTTCAGTCCAGCAAGTCCTCCCCACTCATTCCTCGGTATAGAAGCCAAATCAGCATTCCTACAAAGTCCCGCCTGCCCACCAAAATGTCTAGTACACATGAGGAGACATGACCTTTCTGGCTATCCATATTCCTGTAGCCTGGGTGATCCATTCACGGGAGTGGATTCCAGCATTTAGCCAAATAGAGGGTCTGTTGCCTTTCCCAGTGCTGAACTGTGAAATGGAAAACAAATCATAAGACCAATATACATTTCCATAAAGCGTTACCAAACACTTTCTTATAACAACACTGTCAAGTTAATAGTTCAAGTTTTCGTATCCCCATTTTACAGATGAAAAAATCAAAGTAGGCTGACTTGCCTATGACCATACAGTTAGCAAGCAGACAAGCCAGGATTCAAACCCCAAGTCCATTCTTATTTTCACTGTATCCCATGTGTCAAGGAGTACTCTTTTAGCCCTGTCTCTCTTTACTAGGAAGTCTTTTCACTATATCCTTTTTATGTGTTTAAAATAATCCAGAGACCAAATTATATCTATGGCACTATTTATCCAACTTGTCTGTTGGAAAGTAGCCCAGAAATCAGCAATGGGGTCAGCAATGGAGACCATCCTACAGCAAAAGGATCTCCTACAACCCTTCAGAGCTTCATGGGCAATCCGAAGTAAATGGGAGGAAAACGAATTGCCTATATTAGTTATAGTGCAACCTGGGATGTACAGTCATTCCTCACCGGATTCTTTTTTTTTTTTTTTTTTTTGGAGCGGGGAAGGCAGGGCAATTGGGGTTAAGTGACTTGCCCAATCCCCACCTGATTCTAATGTGCCCAGATGCTGTCACACATATGGCTATTGGTGGTATGGTCCAAAGTAGTATTACTTTCCTTTGAAAGACCCATGGTGATGTTATAACCTAGACCTTAAACATGCTCTAAGCACTCATCTCTGATTCATCTTAATAAAAGAGCTTAGTACTCAAGTAGTTTTCAAGTCTGATAACAGTTCTGGCTTCTACCACTGGTGAGTTTAGTCATTTTTGGCTTACAACTAAATGAAAAGAATTTAAGCTCAGATTTATTTTTCATGTTAGCTAGTTCGCATTATATTATTCTGTAGCCACAGTTTATAACCTTCAACTCTGGCCAGCTGTCTCTGAAATGTGTCATTGGTCACAAGAGAACCAGCTAAGAAGAAGAATTGAGGTGGGGATTAGGAGGTGGAGGTGTACCTACTAGGTGCCAGGCACTGTGCTAAGTGCTTTACAAATATTATCTCCTTTGACCCTCATAACAACTCTGTGAGAGGGTATATATAGTTTAATGTAGCCCAGCCTCAATAATGAAAGTAAGAGATATGAACTAGATCTGTTATTTCATTGGAATAGGGACCTCCCAGATCGGGATACTCTCTCCATCACTGCAGTAAGGTGAATGGTGAAGTTCATGTGAAAGGCTTCTGATTTCTGGGGTCCAAAGCCCTTCCCCTCATCTTGAGGTAGATAGCCTGCCTTTCAGATGAAACTTGTAAATTAATGTAGTTACAGTAGCTCTACTACATTAATCAAAAGAACTATGAACTTAGGTCTTTCGTACAGATCAAATTCTGAGGACATGAGCTCTGCCTGCCTTAATTTCTTCAGTGCTCACTATTCATTTCTGCCTTCTTGGAGTCAATAATCACATGTACTAAAAGGGATCTACCTTCCACCACTGGAAGGGTTGTGTGTTGAGGAAAAGGAATTTTCTAAATCCCTGAGAAGTAAGTTCGAACCCTGATGGATACACACAAAACCGTACTGTCAGGGTTCCATAATTTCTAATTGCCAGGGTGCTGCTGATCTCTTGGCCCGGACCCCAAGTGCCCAAGACTTCAGGGAGTTCACAGCTCAGCCTAGCACATAGGAGTTCTCCACGAGACACACAGTGAAAAGCTGCCCAGAAATACCAGATTCCCACACTGTTTCACCATTAAGAAGCCTCACCTGGTTTTCTCTTTCCCTCCTTTGTGAACAACCAACCCTACAGATCAGCAGTGTAATGAACCAGTCTAAGAAACCAACTCAAAGGTCCTGGATCTCCCTGTTGTTATCAAGTGGCTTATTGGTAACAATAGAATGGTAAAAAATGTTCAAGGATATGTCCCACAGTGTAGTTGCCCCGGCCTCCTTAATGTGATTACACATACCTTCAGTATATACAGTGGTCGTTTTTCAAAAGAACGACCAATCTCCAACCGACTTGCTAATTTGGGGTACTCGGAAGCAATGTTGTCCATCTCACGATAAAGCTGAAATATGAAAGCCTTTGTAAGTGGATGTTTTCCCACGGTGTGCCCCTGTACATTTTTTTCCTTCTAAACTTTCTTCTCCCAGGCCTTCAGACCCCTTGGCTCCTAGTACACCAGCTATAGCATACACGTTTTTGGGACCTTCTCAGCTAGCAGATGATTTTAGAAAACATACCATGTTTGTTCTCATAATTAACCCCTCCTCATTTCAAAGATGCAAAGATACAATTCCACTGCATAGATGCATGGAATGTCATGTATGACGAACAGCAAATAGGTCAGTTTGGCTGGAGAATAGAGTGAATGAGGAGAGTAATATATGATCCACATGGAAAGATAGGGTGAAACTAGATTGGGGAGAGTTTTAAATGCCAAATAAAGGTCTCCATTTAAACCTATTATTGGAAATAAACCCAAAGAATGTTTTATTTAATATTTTTAGTTTTCAACTTTGATTTCCACAAGATTTTGAGTTACAAATTTTCTCCCCATTTCTACCCTCCCCCTCAAAAAATGTTTTAAAAAATTTACTTCTATATATATACGGATAGATAGAAGGCAACATTACCAAGAGCTAACCTAAATGTCTAGCAATTGGTGAAAGACTAATTAAATTTGAGGGCCATCTAGCTCACCTTCATTTTACAGATAAAGAAACTGAGGCCCAGAGATGTTAAGTGAGTTGCCCAAGGTATATGACTGCAATGATATACTACAATGCCATTGAAAATTATAACTCAAAGGAATATAAAGAAACCTAGAAAAACAAATGAAAGAAAACTAAGGGAAGAAACCAAAACCAGAAGAATATTATAATATAACTAATGATCACAATAGGAAAGTAAAACAGTATACACAAATTACAGAGGTGAATGGACCAAGAATGGATCAAATTTAGAATGTGTAAACTATAAGCTGATAGGAATATATTGTACATCAAAAATATTTTGAAGTACGGATTTTGTAGATTTATTCTTGATTTGTTTTATTTTTACATGCATAGTAAGTTATTTTAAAATGAAAAAGGGAAGGAGCTAAGAGCATTTTTTTTACTCATGAATGATAAAAAGCCTGTTGCACCCAACCCAAGAAGCCACTGAATTTTTGCTCTTAAATATTTACCTCTTCCAAGCTGTGATAAGCCCCATAGTTGAAGTCACCATTATTCCGTTCTTTTCCTCTATTGTATTTCATTTCTTTAACTTCTTCATCAAGGAGAGCCTAAAGTAGACAATGAAAGAATGATAAAGATTGCCCATGTGACTTATTCCCACCATAGGATAGTATTGGAGGAGGGGTCCTGCTAATCAAAATTTCAGCCAACAGTGAGCATTAACAAGAAAAGTGTCAACCAGGGCTTTTTAAAAGGGTCTAAGAAATCTTCCTTCCTCACTCTTACTCCACCCCTACCCCTATTTCCCCCTCCCCACCTCCACCCACCCAGCTCATCTCCACTACCCTAGTCATACTTCCTGGAAACATTTGCACAGGTTAATCATACTATAATGTCCTATAATGCCACTAAACAGTGGCCTGACATCTGGCATCTAGAACCTCTGAAATAGATCCTTTGAGAAAACATCTAGGAACTAATAACTCTCATAGCCACTCAACCTTGAAAGTTGCCTACAGATGGTTCATACCATTGAAGGTTAATTAATAAGGTGACAGCTGACTGTTCTATCAAATAGCCCTGGCCATTCATCTGTGGCCCACCTAAGTAGATGAGAGAATTCCAGTCAGGTACCACTAGAACCAAATTATGAGGTTGGTGGTTGAGTTGACTAAGGTAATAATTAATGGCACCAAGGCCTTTGAAAAGAAGGTATTTCAACCCCATGGTATCTCTTCCATAATCAAGGCCAATTTGTATGAGGTCCATGTTCTAGAAGATGGATGAACCTGATGGGGTAATGGGACCTGGACCCCTAAAAGGAAAAGACCATGTCTTTGAAAGCAACCCAGTCCCTAAATTTTCCCACACATTTCAGCAATCCAAATCACTGGCATCTGCCCAAGGCATATGGTCCAACCCAGCCCACCTAGATAATTGACAGTCCTTTCCAGTGGCTCTTGACCCACTCTAGACTACTTAACTCCTTTTACTGTCACACCTGGCCCACCCCAGGCTATATACCACTCCTTAATCCCATCCAGATCTTTTCCTTTTTTGCATATGAGTATCAATCTCACCCCCATCAAGTTTCAGATTCATTAGGAATCTAACCTGCTCTATTGGCTACGATAAACCTTGGCACTTTGACTGAAAGAAGACTTGAGTGCTTGAATTCTTTCCAGGTGGACCCCACTGCGCCCTTACATTTCAGTGTTCCCAGTAATCCCAAACTACATCAAACCTTTAGCAAGAATGAAGCTCACTGTGGTTTCAGTTCACCCACCTGCAGGTCTTTAATGGAGATTGTGTACTCTAAGCCATGGGATTCCAGGAAGGCTTTGACAAGTTTCAAACTAGCTGATGGAACCACGACATCCACAGAACGCTCAGGGGTGGCAGGCAGTTTCCAAAAATTGAGCTGAAGAAAAGCGAAAGAAACCAAGAGAACAATCCAGGTAAGACAAAGAGAAACCACATTTCTCTAGAAACTACAACACTGGTGAGCTGAGGCAGTCTCTGGGGGCCTATACCCAGGAAGAGACCCAGAGAGAAAGTATGGGAACTGGAGAAACATCTAGCAGCAGTGACTGTCCTACAGTGCCCAACCCTAGTTCAGACCTTTATTACCTTTCTCCAGAACTATAGCAGTAGCTTTCTAACTGGGCTCACTGCCTCGCCTCTCCCTACCTCCTCCACTCAGTTGCCAAAGCAATTTTCTTAAAATATAGGTCTGCCCATGACACTCCCCTATTCAATTGGCTCCTTATCAGCTCTAGGATCAAATATTGATGCTGTAGTTTAATCATTAGTCATGTCTGACTCTGTGGCCCCATTTGGGGTTTTCTTGGCAGAGATACTGGAGAGATTTGCCGTTTCCTTCTCCAGCTCATTTTACAGATGAGGAAACAAACAGTGTCAAATGACTTGTCCAGGGTCGTACAGCTAGTAAGTGTCTGAGGCCAGATTTGAACTCTGGAAGTCATCCTGACTCGGCCTGGCTCTCTATCTGCTGTGCAACCTAGCTACCCTAACAGAACTATTAATTTACCTATTGTCTCCTTCGTTAGAATGTATTCCCCTTGAGGGCAGGGACTGTTTTTGTCTTTCCCTGTATTCGCAGCACTTTGAACAATGCTTAACAATTCTTTGTTAATAAATCCTTAATAAATAAATTACTTAATAAATTCTTGTTGAACTGGATTGGATTGGTGTGATTGAAGGTCATACAAACTTGCTTCCTACAAAATACCCCCTCCCATAATCCACCATGGCCTAAAATTGTCACTGGTTACAAAAGCAGGTGTGTTATTTTAGTAAGATTGTTCTTCTAGCCCTCTCCCATTAATCGATCAATCAATAAACATAAATTAAGTGCCTGGGGATACAGGAAGAGGTAAAGACAGTCCCTGCCCTCAAGGAGCCTATGGTTTATCAGATTAGCCAGTTGACATCTTGGTCCTCAAAAGGGGAATCAGTAAGTTTCCCCAAGAATAGCATAGCAGTAGTCCATCATCCCTATCACCTGTAATAAGGGAAAGTGGAAAAGGGAGGGCAGCTATGTGGCACAGTGGATAGAGTACTAGGCCTGGAGTCTGGAAGACTCCTCTTCCTGAGTTCAAATCCCAGCTCAGATACTAGCTGAATGACCCTGGACGAATCACTTCACCCTGTTGACCTCAGTTTCCTCATCTGTGAAATGAGCTGGAGAAGGAAATGACCAACCACTCCAGTATCTTTGCCAAGAAAACCCCAAATGGGGTTAAGAAGAGTTGGACACAACTGAAGCCACTGAACAACAAAGAGGGAAAGGAGAGGGAGACGAGAAAGTAGAGATATATATAAAAGAACACTTGTTTAGAGCTTACTGTGAATGCTCTAGGCACCATACTAAGTATTTGGGGTATACAAAAGCAAGCAAGATAGACCCGGCCCCTCAGGAATTTACATTATAACAAAGGGAAGAAAACACCTAAGGGGAATTGAAAAGTGGAGATCGAGTGTATGAGACAACCTGGCTAGTTAAAGTTGCCCAATATATGAATGGCGGACCACAGAAATTGGAGCCCTGGTGGGCATCGGGGGGTGGGTGCAGGTGGTTAGGATGTGAACAGGGTGGGGTAGCTCTGAAAAAAAAATGGAACCTCACTTATTTCACAATTCTGCCTGAAGCCAGATCTTCCCTGCACCATTTAGAGGGAAGGGAAGCATATTGGAAAAGTTGGTTAACCAACAAGTCTGTGGCCATGCCAGAAATGGGGAGTTCTTTTCTCCCGCCTCCCAGTTTCCAAGGCAGTGGTACTAAATCGATTTTGCTGTTGCGCTGTGTTTTAGGGCTTTTTTCTTGGCAAAGATTCTGGAGTAGTTTGTCATTTCTTTCTCTAGCTCATTTTACAGATGAGGAAACTGAGGCAAACAGGGTTAAATGACTTGCCCAGGGTCACACAGCTAATAAGTGTCTAAGGCTGGGTTTGAACTCAGGAAAAAAGAGCCTGATTCCAAGCACAGCGCTCTATCCACTGTGCTACCTTTTCTTGTTTTCCTTTCAATTCCAAGAGCAATGAATGAGGGAGAACTCTCCAGCCTCTGACCTTTACCAGGTGGAGGATCTTGGTCAAGCTTCTCTGAGCCTCAGTTTTGTCATCCATCAAATGGGAATAATGCCTCCTAATTTTGCTCACAGGGATAGTGTGAGGAAAGTCAGGCAAACTGCTTTACCAACCTCAAAGTGTTGTGCAAACGTCAGTCATCATCATTGCCACCCCTCCCCCAAGCTTGTCTCAAATACAGTGATTGGATCTAGGATTAGGATCCCCAAAGAAAATAATAATGTTGGTAAAAGATTATCTTTCCCTGGGGTCAGTAGATGCTCAAAAGGAAAGGAAATGAAATACCTTGGAGTTCTCCATGTTGACCAGTTCTTTCAATTTGCTAATCTGCTTTTCATCCTGGACTTTAATTTGAAAAACCTGGTGCCTAAAAACAAAACAGACAAACAAATCATGATGTATGTTTTTGACAGGCATGACAAACCAGAGCCAAATTTCCTAGAGCCGGGGTGATTTCAAATAAAGGTGCCTCAGTCAGATAGTCAGTCAATAAGCATTTATTAAACACTCAGAGGATTATTGACAGCCTCATGGCTGGGTTATTTTCTCTCTTGCGACAGTCAATCAATAAGCATTTATTGTGCCTACTGTATGCCAGGCACTATGCTAAGCCCTGAGGATATGAAGAAAAGCAAAAACTGCAATCCCTATCCTCAAAAAGGTCACAATTTAATAGGGATACAAGATAGGGCAGCGGATAGAATACTGGGTTCATCCTCCTGAGTTCAAATCCAGCCTAAGACACTTTCTAGCTGTGTGGGATGAAAGACCCTCACCAATTAAAAGTTAATAAGGAGCCATCTCAGGATGGGAACAGAAATAAATTTTATTCAACTCTTGAGAATTGGGCATCCCCTGCTAGAATGAATCCAGCAAGGGAGGTGCTTTACAAGGGGCAAAGCATCCATAATTATACCTAATACAAGAGAATTCCCACCCACCTCTGACCCTTCTCACCATTGGCTGAGAGGTGGGCTTACAATCTGAGCATGAAAGCTAGACAAAGAACCAGGAAATTGAGGCACAGAAACTCCACTTCCCATTCCCTTAGTTAATGATTACAACTGAGGTGACATCTATAAATCTAAAGAAGGAGAATAGGATAAGGGGAGGGGGAGACCCTCTCCATTCCTTACAGTAGAGAAAAACAGGTCATTATGACTCTGTTCTTACTGAGCAAATCTTTAAACCAGAACCAGAAGAAAAAACAAAAAGTTTCAGGGTAAACTTTCCCAGAGGCTGGGCCATCAGACTCTCATTGCCTCAGAATCTTCCCCTTCCCTGTATCTTGAGTTTTAAACACTCCTGTATGTAGATATGAATAGATATGAATATTATACACATCCTCCCCTATGAAGTCTTCACATTTCATTTATTTACCTCACACAATTCCCCCTCTCCTTGACACTATTTTGAAGACTTCACACACCATTTTTTTGGTATGTATTATCCACCCACCTATCTTCTTCATTCATTACACCTTTATCTTTCCCATCATGCTGGTATCCCCATTACCCTTTTAATAAATATTTGAAGGATTGATCCGCATATTGACAAATTGAAGGGGGCAGTCCCCTTTATAAGTACAAATACAGAAACCCAAAAGAAAACAATTATACAATAAGCCGTTTAAATTTCAAAAGTCTCTTCCATACAGCTGTCTGGCAAGGAGCATCAATGAAGTCTTCTGGTCCTTGGTTGTTTCAGCCACTTCCACAGCTTCTTCTCATAGGAACCAGCTTTCTGTCCATTCTCCTACAAAGGTTACCTTAGCACAATTTTAAGTTACCACTTCTAATAATTATACCCTGATCATTTTTACAAATTCAAAATTGAAACCTTGTCCAACTGCCATATTTAAGAAATTCACATCAGAACCCAAATTCTCATACTTTACATTGACTCATTATTAATTTCCCCACCAAGAGGGTAAGACTCCAGTACATACATAAATACATTAAATAACCATTTTTTTAAAAAATAGTACATATAAATTTCAACCTTTTAGTGTTGCCATGTTTCTTTGATGGCATTACAAAATAAGCCACAAACCATTGTTCTTTTAATATTATTATTTGTAACAAAACCTTAGACAAGTTTGATATTAGCCAAATAAAATAATATTCTCACAAGCCCTTGACCTAATAATTGTTTCCATACCACTACCAAAAATATAAACTATCCTCACTTATACAGGGCCACGCACAGGAACACTAGTCCCAGGCCTATGGTAACCTAAGATGTTCCATAATCAATTATTTTAACTGATTCGTTACTGTACTTACAAAATCTTCTGATTATAGAAATTTGCCACCAAGAGAGTAGGGACTTAGAGTAAGGGGACCATATTTTCCCCAGCTTCCTATCAACTCCAGGCAGAGGGTATGTCAAACTGCAAGCTGCATTGAGCCAGGCCTAGTCTGCCAGGTTTCAGTTAAGGGGATCAAGTCAAGAGGGTCCCACCTCAGCACATGCTGAACAGTTGCCCTCTCAACTTTGCCAAGAAATCATACTTCCAGCTCATGCCTGCCCTTCCACAGGGCTGCTGGCATATTGGGTCAGCCTTCCTTGATACTCACACCTGGGGTTAGACTCAGAACAGTCCCATTAAGTCTTTGAATAGAAAGTTTCAATAATCGGTTTAGAATATAATTATGATCTCACATTGCTTAAGGAAAATCCTTAAAGCTAGCTCTAACTAGCTTGCATGCATTTTCCTCCCTTGTTCCTAAAATCTTCCCATTAAGATCATAAGTTATTGTTCTAACACATTTGTATCAGTTTCTCCTCTATTTTTCTAATGAATTTAAATCCACATTTTAACTTTTCCTACCAATACAAAAATATTCTACAACTTATCTCTCTTAAAGAGACTTACGCTGAAATTCTTTTCCCTAAACTGAAAATGTCTCTGATTTAGTTCCAGTGATTAATTACTGGTAATTAATTACCATCTGTAGTAATACCTAATTGCTCTTATACCACTTTAAAACACTTAACCTTATGCTACATAGATACAATGTAATGTTAAATCCCAGCCTTAATCTATAGGATAGTGATTCAACATTACATTCGTATCCTTTTCCTTTTATCTAGGTGGTCCCATTAATATTTTTTAAAAAATGTTATCCTTCACATGACTATACAAGAGTACCAATTTACCCAATTATTTGACTAAAAAACAACAAAATTTCACACATTTGCATTAACCAAATTTTTAATCCCCCCCCCATAAAACCTTCTAGGTCTTTGGGTATCACAACTTCACAACAATAGCATTTTCTGACAAATACCTTTTCTTTTAAAGCTTTGCCAGGACCTCACAATCAAACTTTAATTTTTAAAAGAATGTCCTAAAAGCCAATTACTAAAAATTAGTCCTACTGACTTTAAAAGCCAGGTCCGGAGGTCAGCTAGTTTCTGACCCCACTGTTCTCTCTCTTTCAGTAAAACTTCCAGGCTTTCCCAGCTTATTGTACAAAAAGGGACCCCAGTAACTGCTGCTACAAAACCTGGAAGGTTATAATTTCTTAAATTAAACTTCTTTAAAAGACATGGTCATATAAAATAACTTAACAGTTTCCTAATCCCTTCATTATTTTAACAGTACAATTGTCAACCTAACAACACTTAGAGAAATTGCCCCTCTAACAACACAGATGATACAGTTGTCATGTAGTTAAACCTTTTAAAACCATAATTAACTAATTACCAATCTGGCTGGATGTGTTTCCACCTTCATCTTATCACCATTGACATAAACTTCACATCTGAGAAAATCCACATAATAAAACAATTATATTTAACTTAAATGTTTGTTTTTGCCAATCAGTATACCAAATACTTTTACAGTTATGTGTTTCCCATTATTTCTAGGAGTAGAGAAAGACAGGTCATTATGACCCTGTTCTTACTGAGCAAATCTTTAAACCAGAACCAGAAGAAAGAACAAAAAGTTTCAGGGTAAACTTTTGCAGAGGCTGAGCCATCAGACTCTTATGGCCCCAGAATCTTCCCATTCCCTGTATCTTGAGTTTTAAACACTCCTGTATATAGATATGAATATTATACACATCCTCCCCTGTGAAGTCGTCACATTTCATTTATTTACCTCACACATAGCTATGTGACCCTGGACAAGTCACTTAATCCTGTTTGCCTCAGTTTCCTTATCTGTAAAATGAGCTGGAGAAGGAAATGGAAAACCAGTCTAGTATTTCTGCCAAGAAAACTCCAAATGGGGTCACAAAGAGTCAGACACGACTGAAATGACTAAACAGTAAAGGACAAGATATATACAAAGCAGATGAAAAGTGGAAATGTCCAGGAGTAAGGTAAGATTTGAACTAAGTCTTACAGAAAACTCAGGAAGATAAGAGGTGGAGATAAGTATGTAAAGCATTCCAGGCATGGGAGACAGCTTATGAAAAAGGGAAGAGATAGAGATGCTTCCATCACAGAGGAAGAGTTTGGGGATCAGCATAAAAACTATCAAGGGGATAAAAGAACCTCACATTCAATGTGAAGGTATATGTAGAACCTATATTGGATTACATGCCCTCCGTCTTGGGTGGGGAGGGGGCAGGAGAGGGAGGGGGAGAAAATCTGGAACACAAAAACTTGTGGAACTAAATGTTGTAAACTAAAAATAAATAAATATAAAAGGGGAAAAAAAAGAACCTCACATTCATTCAACAAACATTGATTAAGCAACTATTACACTGTGCTAGCCTCTAGAGGTGCAAAGACAAAAAAACTTGCCCCCTCCTTTAAGAAGCTATGCCCCTGGAGACCTTCAGGAAAAGAAGACACCTATCTGCACCAAACGATGGGGATGAGGATGATGATGGACACCTGACATTCATGTTGCACTTTGAGGTGTGCCCAGTACTTCTACTTATTAACTCGTTTAAGACTCATAACAATCCTAGGAGGAAAGTACAAGATGTTATTATCCCCATCAAATGATATATTTGTAAAGCATTTGGCATAGTGCCTGGCATACAGTAGGTGCTTAATAACTGCTTATTTCCCTTCACTTCCTTCCATTTTACAAAGAAGGAAACTGAAGCACAGAGAAGTTACTGTTAGTATCAGATGTGAGATTGGGCATAGAACAAAGAAAATCAGCATAGCCCCTACGCTCAAAGAACTTGCCATCAAGTAGGTAAGGAATGAGATCTGTGCCCAAATAAGTGTAATACGAGTATAGAGAAGTCAGACAAATTGGCCTGAGAGGATCTGGATGGAGGTGAGTCTGTCTAGCTACAAGACTTCTTCATAGAGGAGGAGGCATTTGAGCTGCACCTTGAAGGAGTCAGCCAGGCGACCTGGAGGATAGAGCTCTGGGCCTGCAGTCAGGAAGGCTTGAGTTCAAATATGACCTCAGAAACTAACTAGCTGTGTGATCTTGGGCAAGTCATTTAACCTCTGCTTTAATGTTCTTATCTAAAAAACGGGGATAATAGTACCTACTTCCCCGGGTTGTTATGAAGATCCAATAATAACCGTGTATGACACACAGTAAGAGCTATATAAAAGTCAGCTATATATAAATCCAGCATCAGACACTGTGTGACCCTGGGCAAGTCACTTAACCTTTGCCTCAGTATCCTCAACTGAGGAATAATAACCTAAATGTATGTAAAATGGGGATAATGATAGTACCTACCTCCCAGTAATACCCCATTTGTGAGGATCAAATGAGACATTTATAAAACACTTTGTATCGTGCCTGGCACATAGTAGGTATTTAATAAATGCTTGTTTCCTTCCTTAAAGGAGGGGAAAGATGTCAGTAGACAGACATGGGGGGCCTCCAGACGTGCAAAAGTACCCAGCCAAGAGATAACAGGATAAAACCAGATGACAACTAGTTTGGTTTGGTTGCTACACAGAGTGTAGGAAGTGGGATGTACCAGCAAATAATGCTGGAGAGAGAGGTCAGAGCCTGATCGCAGAGCTCTCGAATGCCAGGACCAGGGAGAAGAAAGAACATTTTTTTCTGGGGATCAGAAGACTTGGATTCTACAGCCCCCGCTCCACCCTTCACTCATGGCAGGGCCTGTCCCTTCATCTCTGAGGTTCCATTTTCTCATCCATAAAATAAAGGGCTAAAGTGGGTCCCTTTCTGATAAAAATGTTCCCTGATTCTAGTATTTACACATACATCTGCACAGGCAGAAAGGAACATCTGTAGGATACAGCAACCGTGGCAGCGGTGATGTTGAGCTGCTCTCGAGTGTGGCAATCACATTGTTGGCCAGCAGCAGGGCACACATTTTGTTTGTCCGGTGGCAGAGTTGGACTGAGTACGTTAAAAGCCGATAGGACCTGGCTTTGAACATTTTACTCCCTATGAGACTTTGTGTAAAGCACCTCGGTTCGCTGGGCCTCAGTTTCCTCAACTGTAAGATGAGGTTAGACCAGATAAATCAATCAACAAACATTTATTAAGTGCCTCCTATGTGCCAGGCACTGTGCTAAGCACCAGATGACCACTAAGGTCCCTTACATTGTAAGTGCATAGATTTACTAGATCCTACGAATCACAGTCTCACCTTCAGCCAAATAAACGTCCAATGATTAGGGAGGGAGAGGTGGAATTGAATTAATCTCATTGGTTCACGTGAGGACTAAATTCACCACCCCAGCCGTGTTGGCACCCTGGCACCTCTAAGGGTCTGCACCACAGTGGCTAAAAAACCCTGATATAGATACAGACACAGGCCAAAGGAGCAGCTGCTGGATGTGCCCTAAGGTACTTTGTTAGTGGTTTTTACAAGATTGTAGGAACATAGATCTGCAGCTGGGAGAAGTTCAAAGGTGGTCAAGTCCAGTCTCACCAGAATCCAGTCTCATCACTTTGCAGATGAAGAAACAGATGCAAAGATTAAATGACTTGCCCCAGGCCCTACAGGTGGTGCGTATCAGAACCAAGATTTTCATCCAGGTCCTCCGATTCCTAACCTAGCTCCTTCCCTTTTGAAGTCCATAGCCAAATTAAATTAGCCTTTGTGAAAGTAACATTAGCTATAAGCACTCTGTCTCTGGACACCAGTTTATCAGTGTTTCAATCAATCACCAATAAACAACTATTAAGCACCTACTGTGTGCCAGGTGTTGTGCTAAGTTCTGGAAACAGGAAGAAAACTGAGAGGTTTGGATTTTCTGTTTCTTGCATCTTTAGTCTCATTTTGCTATCTTTAAATTTTTTAAAATCAAATCTGTGGGGCAGCTAGGTGGCACAGCAGATAGAGCACCAGCCCTGGAGTCAGGAGTTCAAATCCGGCCTCAGACACTTACTAGCTGTGTGATCCTTGGCAAATCACTCAACCATTATTGCCTCAAAAAAAGAGATAAAGAGAAATCACGCCTGTGATTTTAATGGCATAGGGAACTTTCAGTGAGGAAACTCCCTCTACCAAAGCAGATCAGCAGCTGCTCACTAACTCATAGTCCTAGAATTTGCCTGGGTACTGAGAGGTTAGGGGCAGCTAGGTGGTGAGAGTGCCAGGCCCAGAGTCAGGAAGACCTGAATTGAAACCAAGGCTAAGACACTTCCTAGCTATGTGACCTTGGGCAAGTCACTTAACCCTGTTTGCCTCAGTTTCTCCATCTGTAAAATGAACTGGAGAAGGAAATGGCAAACACCTGCAGTATTTCTGACAAGACCAAAAAGTCAGACACAACGAAAAACAGCAGAGAGGTTAAAACTAGCTTGCTCAGCGTCCCATAGCCAGCACGTGTTAGTGATGGACTTGAACACAGGACTCCCTGACTCAGTAGAGGGAGCCCCAAGACATCACACACTGCCTCTCTTACAAATTCGCAGAGATAACAGAAACCCAGGCTCATTTGGCCCTTAACTACTAATAACAACAGTGTGGGGAGGCATTGTGCCACGGTTAGAGGAACAATAAAATGAGGGTCTACAGTCACCATGACGGGCCAGAATTCTTGAGCCAGTGGTTGAACTGAGCTCCTGTCATCTCACCAAGCAACTGGGAAAATTACTACTGAGCTGTTGAGTCATTTCAGTCGTGTCCAATGCTTCCTGACCTGACCCCATTTGGGATTTTCTTGGCAGAGATACTGGAGTGGTTTGGCATTTCCTTCTCCAGTTCATTTTACAGATGAAGATACTGAGCTTCGCCCAGGGTCACACAGCTAGTAAATGCCTGAGGTTGGATTTGAACTCATGAAGATGAGTCTTCCTGATTCCAAGCCCACTTGCTACCTATCTGCCTTACCTAGCTACCTAGAGAAAAACCTCTCCATAGCCATAGACTGCATCCCAACCCCAAAAAGCCATTGGCAGCCGGGAGACAGGTGTGAATAGCAGTTAACGTCACAATAGGTGTCTGAGCCTCACTTGTAATAAACAACCCAGAAGCTGGCCCCCCCACCCCGTATTATTGCTTCTCCTCTAGAGGACAACCATAAATTTAGACATTAAACACAGGGCTCTTTCGGGGGTCTGAAGTTCTTTCTCCATCTCATACCTCCTAAGTTCCATGCCCTCTTCAAATGCCAATGCCCTTGCATTTGGAGAGGGTATCAATTATACAAACATATACATATAAACATATATAAATGCTTATAGAGAGAGGACACGTGGCATAGCAGTATCTATTAACCTACAAGTAGTAGTTAAATGCTTATGATGTACCGGGCATGTTCTAGTCTCTGAGAACTGGACTTGTAATAAGACTTTTAGGACACTCTATATGTGACTCCCCTACCTTGCAAATTTCACATCAATGAGGGAAAAAAAGGAAATAGCCACTAAAGCTCCCCATGTCGAAGAAAAATGAGACAGTGACACAGATTGCAACCCCCAGCCCCCAACACACACACTCATCTCCAAACTCTACAGCCCATTGGCTTTGGAGATGATTTTATGAGTTGTGGCCAACATAATTCACTGCCTGGTAGCCAATCCTCTCTTAATGAGCTGAGCTGGTGCTTGGGTAACAGATACACAATCTGCCATCCATACACACACGTTTAAGATCTCTTAGCATCCACTAGATTTCAAATTCTATGTAGCCTTCGAGAACCACAAAGAGGTTGAATTTTTATAATATTTAAGATATAGTATATTATAATAAAATTAATGTAATTAATAATAAACTTGTACAGAAAGGAGAAATGCTTGAAATTTATAATAATAGAAAAGACAGAAACAGACAAAAAAGACAGAGTGAGAGGCCCACATACACACACAGAAATATCAAGAGATTTAACTAGGATTCCCATATTTCAGGTATAACCAAAAAAAAAATAAGCCAAAAAGGGAACTTACCCATTAAACTTTTCCCTGCAATAGATAGACCCTATAAGGGCCCCGAAGAATAGTATCCACCTCATGTCCAGGTAGATGGGTCATGTAGTGACTGAGTCAGGCTGTATTTATAACGAGTCAGAGGCAGACTCAGGCTCCCAAAAATGCAAATATAATTCCCACACCCTTTTGCAGCCCTCGCAATAACAGTCTGGTCCTGTTCCTATCTGTATCTATGTGTCTTCCATTCCTTTGAGGTGATAAAAGTCAAGGCACTTGATTGATTGACAAGTCAAGAACTTGCTTTACAGGCTCAGAAAGGTTGACCCAAAGAGCCCTGCTCCTCCCTGGGCATTTGCACAAGCTGCTTAGTTCACCACCACATACCTGAGGGACTTTTCCTTCCCTGGGGCTTAGAGTGATCAGAAGGACAAGACTGAGGACCCAATTAATAACAACCATAGTAGCCAGCTTTTACATGGCATTTTAAGGTCTGTAAAGGGCTTTACAAATATCTCATTTTATCCTCAACACCTAAGAGGAAGACCCTCTTGTTGTTGTTCAGTCACTTCGGTCATGAACAACTCTTGGTGACCCCATTAGGGTTTTTCTTGGCAGAGTCACTGGCGTGGTTTGTCCTTTCCTTCCCTACTTGTATGTATATCTGGTTGTTTTTGTTGTTCAGTCGTGTTTTCAGTTATGTGTGACCCTTCGTGACCCCATTTGGGGTTTTCTTGGCAAAGATACTGGAGCAGTCTGCCATTTTCTTATCCAGCTCATTTTACAGATGGAAATTGAGGCCAACAGGGTTAAATGACTTGCCCAGGGTCACACAACTAGTAAGTATCTGAGGCTGGATTTGAACTCATGTCTTCTTCCCTCCAGACCTGGTACTCTATTCACTGTACCACCTAGCCACCTGAAGATGCTGTCATTTTTCCCCATTTTACATATCAGAACTCCATAGAGCAGGAGTCCTAAACCTGGGATCCATAAACTTGTTTCTGTCTTCTTACTGTTTTGAGCATTGTATTTCAGGATTGCAGTCCTGTGTACTTTATTTTATGCATTTAAAAACATTATTCCGAGAAGGGAGTGAAACTTGATCAAAGTCACGCACAGCAAGTGAGTGGCAAAGTTCAGACTCAAAGTTAGGTTTCCTGACTCCCCGTCTAGAGCTTTTTCCTTCATAACCTGGCCTCCTACCCACCTTGTCAGCTAAATAGATGGAGTGCTGGCCCCAGAGTCAGGAAGACCTGAGTCAAAATCTGGCCTCAGACACAAAGCTGGCCTTAGACACCTCAGTCCCAGCTGGGTGACCCTGGGTAAGTCATTTAACCCTATTTGCTTCCGTGTCTTCAGCTATAAAATAGAGATAGTAGTAACACCTACCTCCTCCCACAGTTATTACAAGAATCAAAGGAGATATGTAAAACTCTTGGCACGAGGCACATAGTAATCCTTAGTCAATGCATATTTCCTGCCTACCTGCTTGCCCTCCACTCTAAGATCTCAGATGACATCTGATATCTTAAAATATAGCTTAGGTTAACATTTCAGAATGGAGCCACCATATCTCTAACCCATCACCTCCAGGAGTCATTAGGGTTTCTTCCCATAGATCTATATTGAGAATCCAAATCTATATTGAGAAAGCCTTTTGAATGGGAGAGGTTCCTTCCCAGTCTTAGTCTAATCCTTTCAGGGACTAGAGGGAGAAGATTACCTTTAGTTGGGTCAAAATTCTGGTCACACCCAGGCTTGCAACTTCAAGACCACAGAAGTAATAACTCTTTTGCTCACTTTCTAGTTTTCTTCCATTCCATTCACCTAATAAAAGGCCATTTTTCCTTTTGTCCTGACCTGTCCCTACCCTGTTCAAGAGGCTTTCCTCAGAAGTCTGGAAAGGGCTTTGCTAAGTACTGTGTGTGCAGAAACAAAAATGAAACAGACCCTGTCCTCAGGGGGCTTATACTCTAACGAGGGAAGGAGGGAAGATGTGCATATATAAGCGTGTATATATATATAAGTTAAATGTAAAATAAATACAAGATATTTCTTATTATTTCTAAAGAAATTAAAAAGGAGATTTTAAATATGATTCCACAATTCTAGTGGGGGAGACAATGTACACACATATAATTATATGTAAAAAATAAATACACGCTAAATAAGTAAAAAATAATTTTGATGAATTTGGTGGCAAAAAAGTGCTAGCAGGTTGGGGAATCAGGAAAGGCTAAGTCCCTTCTACACGCTGACCTCCCATGAGAAATTACTTTGTATCTACTTTATATTTATTTTATATTTATATATCTTTATATCTATTTTATATTTATATACCTTTATATCTATGTTATATTTACTTTTATATTATATTTATATTATATTTTATTTTATATTTACTTTTAAGTATAGATCTGACCACTTCAACTCCTACCTACTCAAGAAACTCCAGTGGCTCCCTATTACCCCTAGCATCAAATATAAATCCTTTGGTTTGTCATTTAAATCTCTTCTCATTCACTCCCTTTCTGGCCAGCAGAATGACTAACCATAACCTCAGCAGACTTGTGATGAAATATGTTACCTGGGTCCTGACTAAGAGGTAATGAGGTATGTGTGTGTGTGTGTGTGTGTGTGTGTGTGTGTGTGTGTGCACGTGTGTGTGTATACACATACACATACATACATGTATAGAGAGTATGTATGTATGTCTACATATTATGAATATTATATATAATATATATGTATATGAGGAATTTGGCTTAACTAGCTTAACTGCATGTTCGTTACAAAGACTGTGTTTTTTTTTTTCTTTTTCAATGGGGATAGGAGGAAGGACGAGGGAGAGAAGATAGATTTTGGTTAATTGAAAAAAAAATTAAAATAAACTGTCTTGAGGAACCTCCCCCCCCAATTTATTTTAGAACTCCCCTTTCTAGTCTTCTTATATATTACACCCTTCAAAGCATTCTACTACCCAGCTATCCTGGCTTACTTGATCTTCCACACACACAAAACTCCTGTCCTGGCTGTCCCTCATGCCTAGGATGCATTTCCCTCATTATACTTCCTCCCTCCTCTTGAAATCCCTGGTTTCCTGCAAAATGTAGTTCAAACACCACTTTCTTTCTATATGAATCCTTTCCTGATCCTCCAGGTGCGAGGAATCTCTTTTCCAAAGCTACCTTGTATTTACTTTACATTTAACTTGCATATATGATATATATACTTATCTATGCACATCTTCCCTCATTACAATACAAGTTCCTTGAGGACAGGGTCTGTTTCGTTTTCATTTCTGCACACACAGTACTCAGCAAAGCTTTTGGCACATAATAAATGCTCATTGACCAATATTTTTTCCCCAATCAAAAATCTAAGTACCTTGAGGGAAGGAACTATTTGTTGTTGTTGTCTTTTTGTCTTTATATCCCCAGTTCCTGGCACATAGAAGGCATTTAGTAAATTCCTATTGAGTGAATGAATAATTAAATAAATTCTGATATCATAAGACAGAACAAGGAAGTGAATGTTCACATAGATCAGGCTTTGAGGAGGAAAATGATTACACCAAAATCTTGCTTTAAAAAGATTTTAATCATGTGGATCTGTTTCCCTAGTTTATAGTCCCAGGGTGCTAGTATGGATTGTCTCGAACATGCTCCATGATCTTCTTGAGGCCCTGCCATGTCTCTTCTGCAGTGGGGAGAATCTGATTGACTGGCAGAAGGAAGCCATAGTGACCAGTGTCTCTCAGTTCAAAGGCAAAGGAATATTTGATGCCATAGTCATAGGTCCAGTCAATGCTTCCTCCACTGGCCTGGTCTGAAAGACAGGAGAAGAATATATGTCTGTGATACCCTTTCCAGGCTCCGTGCCAATCCAATCCAGCACACATTCATTAAGCAAGTAGTATATACAAGGTTTGGCAGCTAGGGGGTATAGTGGGTAGAGTGCCAAGCCTGAAGTCAGAAGACTCATCTTCCCAAGTTCAAATCCAGCCTCAGACAATGACTAGCTGTGTGCCCTTGGGCAAGTCACTTAGCCCTGTTGGCCTCAGTTTCCTCATCTGTAAAATCTGAGCTCAAGAAGGAAATGGCAAACCACGGTGGTATCTTTGCCAAGAAAGCCCCAAACGGGGTCACAAAGAGTCAGACGTGACTGAAGAACACCTGAACCAATGTAAGGCTTGGGCTGGGTGCTAGTGGGACAGAGAGAACTCAAGGAGCTGGCCTTCAGCCTTGCCTGACAGCTGTGTTGTATTAAATTCCACTGTTCATAAAGACCAATCAGATCCCTCCCTCTGCCCCTCATCCTTTTTTTTTAACAGATAACTGAGTGGTGTGGTCTACCCCTTGGTCACTGCTACACGTTGAGATGGGAAAGGGTTGTTAAAAGTAAGAAGGGCCCAATACCATATATGCCTATAGGGAGTGTTTTCCCATCACCTGCAGCCTTACTGGCCTGTTCCCAGGAGTCTCTGATCATTCTCACCTGGCTTTTCTCATAACCTTGACCAGCACTGTTTACTAACTTTTACACTTCTCTGAGGTTGAGCCAAGACACTGAACAAGGTATTTTTCTGTGGGTCCTAGAGATTATGAAGGGAAGAGAACATGCAATGTCCAATTCAGTTTCAAAAAACTTGCATTGGACAGGAAGAGAGTGGACCCAGTAAGCAAGCACTTCACATGTAAATACAAATAATACGTATATGCCACCTACATAAGCAATTTCAGTCTTACAGTTACATACATCCTTTCATTCATTCCACAGACACGTATAAGTCAGCTACTATGAGCACTTAGAGAAGCAAAAAGATAACTAAAACACAGTCCCTCCCCTCAAGGAGCCTACAGGATTATACGGCAAAGGGGCTGTTATGATGCTGCTGAGAACATAGGTGACCAGGACAACTGGAGTCAGGTAGAGTCAATGTGGGAAGGCTGCCCACAGTATATGAGCTGGAATCATTAAGCAATAAAACACCTGGAGGCATGTCCTTGAAGGGACATAGAGAGGACAGGTGGAAGACAGCTGAGTCAGTGCTGGAAGATGTTGTTCCAAGGCCATGATTAGGTAAAGGGGTAAAGGGAAGGCCCTGGCGTTGAGTGCAGTACTTCCAGGGTTGATGAGAGGTTATGTGGGGAAGCAACAGGGCAAACCCAGTAATTAATTTGTTTGATATCTCTTGACCATCCATAGTATCCAGCATCCAACATGACCTTCTGTAGTAACCATTCAACAAATACTTGAAATACTCATTTTTTTTACCTAAGTCACTAAAATTACTTGTCTTTGGCCTCTCTGGGCCTTTATCCTAGGACTTCATGTTATGACTATTTTTGCTAAGGAACCCACCAGGTTCTAAAAATGAGCAACAAGTGCCACCTCGTACCTATCAAATTAGCAAAGATGATAAAAGACAGAAATAGTCAATGTTAGAGGTTCTATAGGAAAACAGATGCACGGTTAGATTTGATGGAGCTATAAATAGGTACAATCAGTCTAGAAAACAATTTGGAATCGTGCTAGAAAGTTACTGAACTATTCATACCATTATTGAGCCAGTAATCCTACTACTAGTCATATACCCCTAATAAGGCCAAAGTAAAGAAGAAAGTTCCAACAAGATTAAAATATGAAGAGCTAGACTTTTTGTGGTATCAAGAAAGTACATTTTCAGGTGGCTCAGCAAACTGGAGTATGTGAATGATTACACAGTAATAAATAATATGAAGAATTCAGAAAAGCATGGGAAGGTTTGTATGAACTGATGCACAGGAAAGAAAGCAGAACCATACACAGTAAATACAATAATGCAAACAAACGTATCACTGATTCAAAGCTAAGAGGTCCTTCAGGAGCCATCTAATCCAATCCCCTCACTTTTTAGATGAGAAAACAGAGAGGGACAGCACCTGTGACTTCAATGGTATAGGGAGCTCCCTCTACCTACTCAGGTAAGGCACTTCTATATGACTTATCATTTTAAAAGGAGGACCTGTGATTTCAATGGTATAAGGAATTCCCTCTACATACGCACATAAAGCTCTTCTATATAACATCATTTTAAAGGGAGGACCTGTGATTTTAATGGCATAGGGAACTCCCTCTACCTACACAGGTAAGGCACTTCTATATAACTTATTTTAAAGGGAGGACCTGTGATTTCAATGGGATAGAGAACTTCCTCTGTCTATGCACTTCTGTATAACTTATCTTTTAAAACAGATGCCTAGAGAACTGAGAGGTTGTAATTTACCTAGGGTCACATAGCCAGTAAGTGCCAGAGTGGGGACTCAAACCCAGTTCTTCTTGCCTTTGAGGCTGGGTCTTTATCCCCTTGATACTACCACTGCCTCCATGTAGGAAATGTCTAAACAACAACATTAAAAGGAATCTGGACTCAGATCAAACTCAACAACCATTTGTGGTCCCAAAGTATGTTGTAAACCATACTTCTCTCTTCTGACAGACAGGAAGGAGACTCTAGGTACGTGAGGAGGCATATAATGTCCTTGTCAATTTTCCTTCATTATTTCTCTTTGTTACCAGTAAAGGTCTTATATCAAGAGGAAATGTGGTATAACTGGGATGTAAAAAATAAAAGACTAATAAAACTTCAAAAAAGAAGAATCAAGACCCCATCAGAAAAGATTTGGAATACACCAAGGGGTCAGGAGTGCCTGTACTGCTCCCAAAAGCTGAATGAGCATTTATCAAGGATGTAGCAGACAAGGGATTTGCCCATTGGATGAGAAGACCAGTTACTTTCTGAGGCTCCCTACTGCCTGTAGGATAAAATAAAAAACTCTTCAGTTTAACATTTAAATCCCTCCATGGTCTGACAGCAACCCTCCAACATACTCTTCTAGCCTTGTTGCTGAGTCATTTCAATCATGTCCAACTCTCCATGACTCCATTTGGGATTTTCTTGGCAGAGATGCTGGAGTGGTTTGCCATTTCCTTCTCCAGCCCTTTTCATAGATGAGGAAACAGAGGCAAATAGGGTTAAGTGACTTGCACAGGGTCACACAGCTAGTAAGTATCTGAGACCGAATTTGAACTCAGGCCCTCCTGACTCTAGTGCTGGCACCCTATCCACTGCACCACCTAACTGCCCCCATTCTGGTCTTGTACATTACTCCATTTCATGTGCTCTATGCCAAACTGGACAACCATTTGTTCCCAACTTCATTCTCCACTATTTACTACTTCTATACCAGGAACATGTTCCTTTCATATGTTAAAGTCTACTCAAGAGCCAATTCCCTCATAAAGACTTCCTTGATTTCCCCAGCTAAAAGCAATCAATCATTCTTAACTTTATTCCAAACCTTTGTCTGTACGTCTCGCTCCCTTAGTACATTCTACTTGGCATTATACTTATCTGTGTAAATCCTCTCATTATTAGATTTTAAGTACAATTTGTTAGGGACTGTGCCCTTCCCTTGCCCCCCACCATCTTTATATCTCTGGTGCACAATAGTTTGTAAATAGGAAATGATAAATGTTGATTTGAATGACTTTAAAGCTGCCTTTTAATTGACTTAATAATTCTTTGAAAGAGCCCCAGAAATTGTTCATTGACAAAGCACCTGTTAGTTGAATTCCTGGTCCCCTTACCAGTTGGGGATGCAGCACCCAGGAATGTTTTACTTGCCACAGAAATGTAACCACTTCTGGGGTGGAGTAGGACAGGTGTCCTCTACAGGAGAGCATCATGGCATCATTGGACAGGAAACAAGGTAGATGATTTCATTGAGACAAATATGCACAATGTGGTGGTTGGCCAAGTTGAAATGAAGCCAGGAAAATGGGGTCAACTCTAGCTATGCAATACAGTAAGAATGTGTCTGAACCTCAAACCAACTAAGAGGATACTTAAGCTGATTGAGCTCACAGTAGTCCCTAGTGTCGGACTGGAATATTGCCGCCTTATTATTAACTGGCAATTTTCTAGCCTGTCATGCAGAAACTTTGAGAAGCCAATCGGACTCTTAATGTAAGCAATGTAACTCATTTGTAAAGGAGTATAGAGCCAAAATTGATGGGAGCTGGTTCCTCAACTGGCAACACAAGCAAATCTGGTCATGTCTCCCTGCTTGGAATCTTAGCTGCCTATGTGCTATTCAAGTTTATATACCCATGTGGCCACTCACAACTGGTGGCTGTTGCCCCTCAGTCACAACATTTAGGGCTCCAGAAGAGTAAACTGGGTCTATTCCCTACCCCCATAACCCCTCACTGGATAGGAAGGTGATAAAGGATACTGGCAGTGATTGGTGATCATGTCTCTTCTTCTTGAACTCTTACTTTGAACAGAATGATATCTCACATGATTAAACAAAAAGTTTGGAGAGAAACAAAGTCTTAGTGACCATGAGAAGAAGGGCCAATAGATTTTCCCCTTTTATTTAGTGGTCCCAGACAGTGGACGTGGTAGCAAGATCAACTCTGATATTCCCCTAGAATAATCTGCTCACTTGGACCAAGGGCAACAAGAAATACCTATTTCATGAGAGTCATTGGGCCTGTGGTACTCAAGCATCACATGAGTAACCCCAGTAGGATACCTGATTTCCTGCTCTGTTTGCAAGAAAGAGAATATACCTTGGGGGTTTTAAAACAGAACTAGAGGGAGCCATAGAGATTCCCCAGTAAACATGGGAATCCCTGTTGCCTTCCCCATCCCCAGACAAGTATAGGAGACCTCTAGGTATGCAAAGGACTTCCAAGGGTTTTTCTTGCTTTTGCTTCAAAGTTTCTTTATCTCCAACCTTTTCCACAATCAGCAGAGTCAAATGACTGACCTAGAGCATAACCATTTGGCCATCTGGGTCACTTTTTAAAGTGTCCCCAAAGACCTTTCCTCATGGACACAGGACCCAGACCATGAGCCTTAGCAGTCATCAGCTTCATTATCAGGAAAGAAAAAATAAATGAAACAATTCAACCCGAGTTAGAGTGCTGGCTGAATTACATTTGCGCCAAGGAAAACCTCCAGAGAGCAACAGGCCAAAATATGACTGTTTTGTTCCATCTTGTGGCAAGTAGGTGTTTGATGTCTAAAAATGGAAAGAGCCGCCTCTGAAAGCACTGCGTTGCCCAACACTGGAGGTCTTCTAATGGAGGCTAATGACTATTCGTTGAGGATACAATGGAGAATACTTCAGATTGGACTAGGTTACACAGGTGTCCAACTTGACTGCCACAAAACTACAGAGTGCTCCAGAACCAGATTAAAATTTAATTGGGAAATGTTTAACAAAAATAAAAATGCACTACAACATAGTGTTCATTTGGGGTTTTCTAAGTCGATATGCAGCCCTCAGGGATCTGTTTCTATTTGAGTTGGACACCACTGGACTAGATGGCCTCTGGGATCCCTTCCACCCTTAAGATTCTCTGACAAGTGTGCCGCAGAACACATGCTCTCAGATTTCTGGGAATGTCTCTGTCCAAGCCACCATTCAGCTTGTAGAGAAGTCCTCCCACGGTTGAGTTGTGAATAGCAGCATCGAGTTTCATAGGCCGAAGGGACAATTCCTTTTACATTCAAAGATCAAGACTACAGCATATATAGTGACATATTTGCAAACCTCCAAGCCCATAAAATACTTACAGATGATAGAACAGATCGGTCCTACTTCGTACGTGGTGCCATAAAGGGATGTCACAGCCTCAGCAGCTATTTGGGCCACTTCATTCTAAAGTGAGAGAAACAGGAAAAGAGTTCCTAAAGCTTCACAATTCTCACTTGATAAGATATCCAATGGTTTTCCCTTTCAGAGAATGGGGTATTCTAGTTAATTGAATCCCTGGGTAATAGAAGGGCTATTTTGATTTTAAGTCTTACTATTGAAAAACTTTTTAAAAATATTATTAGTTTAAATTTATCTGCTGAACCTCTCCTGTTCCCTAAATAAGTTCTCTCTGGTATCATATTCATTTTTGTAAATGCCATCATTATTAGATTATAAATTCCATGAAAGCAGGACTGGGCCCTTTCTTCCACCCCCATCTTTGTATCCTTAGTACCTAGTTAAGCCTAGGTGGCAACTAGGTGGCAAAATGTATAGCGCTCTGGACCTGGAGTCAGGAAAACTCATCTTCCAGAGTTCAAATCTGGCCTCACACTTACTAGCTAGGTGACCCTGGGCAAGCCACTTAACCCTGTTTACCTCAGTTTCCTCATCTGTAAAATGAGCTGGAGAAGGATGTGGCAAGCCACTCCAGTGTCTTTGACAAGAAAACCTCCAAATAGGGTCACAAAGAGTCAGACAAAACTGAAAAATGACTGAACAACAAGCCTAGTACAGTGAACATAATTAAATTTCTCTTTGATGACTGGGAAGTATTTTTACCAGTTCCCATTGTATAGAGTGATACATGATGAAGGTATAAGAGATTAGATTGAATGGGACGCAAGAATATACTCTGACAGTTTTCGTATGTGTGTTTTTGCTGCGTTTTCAAAATACAGCATTATTTTGGCTCAATTACCTATGACCTAGCTTTTCCCTAGAAATTGTTGAAAGCAAAAAAAAAAATTCTAATTTAACTAAGGATTCTAAATGGTTGGTTCTAATTGTAGCTATAGTTTATATTCAAATAGCACAGTTTTCAAATTTCTTTATATATTATCTTTCTTGGTTGTAATAATGACATTATAAGAGAAGCAGTAGAGGTATTATTGTTCTCATTTTTCAGGCAAGGAAACTGAGTCACAAAGTCACACAACTAATAAGTGGCACAGCTGAGACTCAATCCCAGATTTTAATTGAGATTTTACTCGATCTGCTTTTCCTCCCAAAACCTGACCAGTAAGGAGCACTACAAACTCTCAGGACTATTCTATTGGCTGGATCCTAATAAGTGGGATGAACTGTAGGTGTCACATAGCATTATCTATTTCTTTTGTGCTCCAAAGTTGCTGGCAGTGACCCCTTGGACAGTTAAAATGATTGGTTTGTCCTACTCTGTGCCATGTCCTTAAAACAGAGATTTTGCAAAGAGTGTTTGCCAGATAGTATGAAATAAAACATTTTTGTTGTTGAGTTGCTTCAGTGGTATGTAACCCTTCATGACCCCTTTTGGGGTTTTCTTGGCAAAAATATTGTAGTGGTTTGCTATTTCCTTCTCCAGCTCATTTTACAGATGAGCAAACTGAAGCCAATGTGAGTTAAGTGACCTGCCCAGGGTCACACAGCTAGTATGTGTCTGAGGCCACATTTGAACTCAGGGAGATGAGTTTTTCCAACTCCAGGCCAGGCACTCTATCCACTGTGCCACCTAGTTGCCCCCAAATTAAAATACGTTTACACAATTTTCTTTTTATATTTAAGAAATCTTTGTCTTTAATTTAAAAAACACCCTCAATACCATTATCTTAAGTTGAGGTTGTCACATTTCCAAGCACCACCTGATGTGTGAAAGAAGGAAAAAAAACCAGAATGAGCCTTTCCAACTTGGACCTTCAGGTTGGAGATGTGGGTGTTGTCATCTTATCTCAAACTTGAAAAGCAAATAATAGAAGAAAAGCAGCCAAGAAAATATTAACAATTCTGGGAAGAGCAAATGACTCACCAGCTCGTTGAAGTCTTTTGACACAGTGCATTTATAGCCATAGGGGTACATGAGCAGCTGGGAGTAGCTGTGGAGGGTGATGAAGGCTTTGATTTCTCCATGGCTCTTAACGAAGTCCACAATGGATTTCACTTCAACTTCTGAGTTGGCACTTGGTCCATGGTATGAGTCAGAGCAGGGGTTGTCACTGGATCCAGGTCCTGTTGTCAATTAAAATATATCCAGAGGAAACTCAATTTCAAGGAGATAGAGGTCATTAAAGTCTTCCTTGGGGAACCCAATAATCAGGTGTAAGAGGGCAGGGCCAAGGAACCACCTAGAGGAAAGTATCAAGAAGGAGGACTGGGTGGCTTTTGACCACCTCTCACTCCTATTTGTAGGGCAGCTATGTGGGGCAGTGGATAGAATGTCTGTCTGCGATGCCTTCCCCAGGCTCCTTGCCAATCCAATCCAACAAGCATTCATTAAGCATCTAGTACATGTAAGGCTGGGCACCAAGATGGCACAATGGACAGAGCGCCAGGCCATGGAGTCAGGAAGACTCATCTCTCTGAGTTCAAATCCGAGCCTCAGACACTTACTAGCTGAGTGACCCCAGGCAAGTCACTTAATCCTGATTGGAGATGGAGAAGGAAATGGCAAACCACTCCACTATCTTTACCAAGAAAACCCCCCAGTGGGGTTGGATATGATTAGAAAATAACCATTTCATGGAACTAAAGAGGGCTACATTGGTCCGTATGACTTAGTAAAGAAAAGGGGAGGGAAAAAACCAAAAACTTGTTCTCTGGGATCAAGTCTCCCACCTCCAAAGCCTGCATCCCAGTTCCGGTTTGGATCAACACCAACACAGAGGCTTCCAGAAATTGTGGACCGCGTCTTCCGCCACATGCGATTCTAGGAAACCCAACCAAGAGAAACGTAAGAAACGGTCCAGGTGCACAAGCAGCCTCCCCAGTTTCTCCACTACCTGTGGGCCAGGGATGGTCCTGAAGTGAGCACCTGGCTACAGAGAAACAGGTGTCTGATTGCAGAGATACTTGTCCCAGTCATCTTATCTTTCTCTTCTCTGCTGTCTGGCGAAGGTGACAGGTTAAACCTCCTACATCTCTTTGAACAACCTACAGATAATAGGTCTGTAGTTTGGACATTTGTGGTTTTTTGGTCTTAGATGAAGGGCCCTTGTATAGTGAAAACATGTTTCTCAGTATGATCTTTTGATATTTTCTTAAACAGAGTAATTTTCTAATGTCTCCTAAACCTTATTTCAACATTTCAGGGCCTAACTTTGGCATGTGATGCAGTTTTAATTTTCTATGGAAATTTACTAGCCACTTTGCTGAAACCTCCCAAGCTCTGGCTGTCCCTGACCGTGTATTCTGATAGGCTACCATCTGTGGCACAGGGCCAGCAGTGCCAAGGTAGTCAGGAAGCTGGGGTATTAGGTGGCATCTGGAGATAAGGCCTATAGAGGCTCGAATGTTCAAGGGGAAATGTCCCATCCTCCCTTCAAGGACAGGGAGAAAAACTCCCTCTTCACTTCAAGGCGAGGAGCAATACTTCACTTTCATATAACTGGCCAAAGTGGGGAATACCCCAGAAAAAATAACACAACCCTATATAAACCATACTGAATCCCCTAACCAGTGAACAATCACTGATAGTCCTTGGACTGCCTGATTGTCTCCACTCTTGGCTGAAGCGAAGAGAGCTCCCTCCTGGTCCCTCAGAGGTCATTTAACCCTTGAATGGGATTCTTGGGGCTCTGCCCTCTTTCCTCTCCCTTATCCCCAGTTAGGTTTAGATGCTGCTTCCCTGCCTGCCCTGGAACCACTGATGCCTACCCACTGACTGCCAGTGTTGGTGACAATGTGCCACTAAAAAAGCCTCCAATAGTGACTGTTGGAGTCATCCCTTCTTGACAGAATCTAAACGAAGCAGCTGGATGGGCAAGTCTAGTGGTCTCTACAGGTACCTGCCCTTAGTCCATAAGCCACTGAGCAGAGCTATGACTGTATCCTGACCACTGCACTCCCATAGATAGGGATGGACAGGTAGCCTTGGTGCTACCTCCCATCCTCTTAGAAGGAAGTAAGAGCCAGGCCACAGAAGCATGTACCCAGTGGTAGGGACTCCTACACCCCGTGCTCTTTGCTCACAAACCCTTTGTTCACTCAGCCAGGTAGCCGCACCAATATCCTGACAAGCACATGTGCTGTGATTCAAGACTCAAAAGCAAAGGCTTGGCTGGTGGATCTTGGGGTCCAAAGGAAAGGCCTCCTCCATTCCACTAGATCCATAAATTGCTGAGCAAGGCTGGCACTGGGACCCTCAGAAGTTGCACTGATATCCTGGTGAGCATGACACTGTGATTCAGGATTTGAAAGCAAGGGCTGTGGGTCTCAACCTCATACCTCAACAATAGGGAACTACCTTCCCCCTTAAATCTATGAGTGTGACTAGGAACTCAGGCTGCTGTTACTAAGACCAGGGTCCAAATCACATGCCTCTGCTATGGCTAATCAATCTTTCCCTCTGGTGGCCAGGGCAGGGTTCCTGCCCTCCAGTAGTGAAAGTGGCTATACAAGTAGCATTGCCACCACCAAAACACCTTGCCCCTGTAGTGTGTGATTTTGGGAGCCACTTTCAAGTGGTTCTGGTCATGGTGGCATTAGAAAGGATCACATCAGTGTACTTGGACAGAGCCATGATTCCACTGGTCTGAGCACTCTCCCCATCGAGTGCAAATCACATCCCCACCTCCCCTTCTCATCTTGTGCCATTCACATTCTCCTCGGTGGATCTCTCCACCGCCTTCATCTTATGCCTTTAATATCTCAGATGTTCCAACATGTCACCTGATTCGTTGACCTGTCGTCTCTCATTCTTGCTACATGACTGGCCCAACTCCTTTTCTTGTCTTACGTATTAGTAACCTCAATATATCACCTACCTCAATTCAATCACAATTTATTTGTCAGGGAGTATGATTCTTCTTCACTTTGCTGTGATTCCTTGTGCTGAATCACAGAGATGCTTGGAAATCCATTCAGCTGCCCACATGAAAACCACACTCCAGGAGAGCCGTCAAAGGGCCCTGTGGGACTGAGACTACTCCTAAAGTCATTTTAGGTTGGAAAGACAAGATCCTAGACCCCTCTATGTGGCTGATCTCAGAGCGAAGTGAGCTCGGGAGACTTAGAGAAAACCCAAAGCAGAAAGATCAGCTTCATCCCCTTTTGTTTTTAAGACCACCCATGTTTTTCCTACATCCTGTAGTTACCACAGGGGTTGCTTACTTCGGTGTGAGAGAAGACATATCCATCTGGGTTTGTAACGGGCAAGAGGAAGATATCCATTGTATCCAAAAGGGCTGTGATTGATGGGTCCTTTCCATAATCAGACGCAATCTAAAGAGACAAAATGCTAATGGTAGGGTCGCTTTTCCAGGAAATCCAAAGATGTAATGTTCCAGTTATGCTTATCAAAGTGTGAGCTACAGCTATCCTTGCTGTTATTGAGAGGTCTCTAGGTATTCTGTTGTCTGGTCTTATGTAGAATGTTTATCATAAATATGTTTAACATGACTGCACATGTATAACCTAGATCACGTATAACCTTGCCATCTTGGAAAGGGGGTAGGGGAAAGAGGGAGGGTGGGAGAAAAATTTGGAACTCAAAGTCTTATAAAAAATGAATGTTGGAAACTATCTTTACATGTAATTGGAAAAAAAATATTAATTACAATTAAAAAGAATGTTTATCATAAAATAATATAGATAATTTCTTTTGTTGCTGGCTTGAATTACTTACATATTTGTAACTTAACTTAAAAATAGACATCACTTCAGTGACACAGAATGGTATAGTAGAATCAGGAAGGCCTACATTTAAATCCTGTCTCTAATACTGTGTGACCATGGTCAGGTCATTTAACCTCTCTTGGCCTCAGTTTCTCCATCAGTAAAATAGAAACAATACCTCCTCACAGAATTGTTGTGAAGATCAATGAAATGATGCATGTAAAGTTCTCTTGCAAACATTAAAGTACTACATATCACTTATCGTTATTATTATTATTGTTGGAAGGGCCTCAGAAGCTGTCTAAAGCGTGAATCCCCTCTATATCTATGACCAGTGGTCATCCAGTCTCTGCTTAAAGACCTCCAGTGACAGGGAACTTACTAGCTACTGAAGCATGCCATTCCAAGACCAGTTTCAATAGGAAATTCTATCAACCCAATGACCAACCATGATTCCAGAGGTCCTGTGATGAAAAACATTCTATCCGCCTCCTGACCAAGAGGTAATAGATTCATCATACAGATCAAGATATGTATTTTTCAGACATGGCCAACTTGTTTTGCTTGATTATGTATACTTGTTACAAGAGTTTTCTTTTTCTTTTCTTTTTTTAGGGGACAAGAGGTAGGAGAAAAAATAGTTTTGTTAGTTTAAAAAATACATTAAAATAAAAGAAATCAAAAATAGGGAGGAAGTTCCTTCATTGGGCCCAAATCTTTCTTCATCCACTCATAAAGTTCCATTCATTTAGCCTAGTTTTGTTCTTTGGGGTCAAGTAGACCTTCAACCTCCTCCAATGTGACCACACAAGCTTTTATTAATTCTGGTAAGGTTTTCTGCAATGTAAAACAGGTAGGATCAGCGAGCTATGGAATCTTTGGCTGCCTACTCTGATAGCCCCAAGGACCAAAAGAATTTGAGAATTCTTTTTTTTGTTTGTTCTAGGTAGGGTAGCTCTTTGATAAGACTTCACATCCACATCAGTTGCATCATACATATAGAATTATCGACTCTGGAGGTGGAAGGGACTTCAGAGGCCATCCAGTCGGATTCATAGCTGAACAAGAATCCCCTCTACAACATTCCTGACCAGCAGTCATCCAGCTTCTGCCTTAAAGCCACCTGCTCCTTCATGCAGAGCCTGCTGTCTTGGCCAGAGACCAGTTAAGGGATTACATTTGCTTGTTTACATGCCATTACAATGCAATTGTAGATTATACTGCACAAAAAGCTTCTTCACTTCTGGTCATTAGCCATCTTAAAGTATTATTATTCACTTGATGAATAGCTATTTTGCACCACCCCAAAGGGTAAGTGCATTTTAAGTGTGTTGGGAGTGGAAGGTCCGGGAGGAAGGAAGCAGTCTCCCAGAATCTATGTACGTGATCTCACTTACGAACAGAGATGGGGAGGGTTTTCTTTCACCAATGATTTAACATTTTGATGTATGGTGTGTCATTTCTGAATTACCTAAGAAATACTGTGCTGGGTCAAATCCAAGCCAGGGCTCTGTTTCTGACATGATAGCTCATGGTATGGGAGGTCTTGTGAGGTAGGGAGGGTAAATTGTCTTTTTGTTGTTGCTTCAACCTGTAATTTCATTAGTTCATACAGAACTCCCAGGAAGGAAATTCCCTATTAACAATGCAGGCAAGTGACTCTTCTGCAGCTTAGAGAACTGCCTGAGAACCTAAATGACTTGCCTAGGATCACAGTGGAGACAGTATGGGTAAGGGGCAAGGCTTGAACCTCTAGAGGTCCTCCTGATTCTCAGGCCAGCTACCCCTAGCTGCCTGGCTAGTACAAGTATTGAGTCCACAGCACCATGGAGTGTGGCAGCTTGTCATCATCATGTTATCTGGAGCATGCCATAAAGGTGAGTGTACCCTTTAGGAAGCCAAAACTCTTATTTTATCTAAAAGTTAACTTTTTAAAGCTTCAGGTTCAGTATTCATGCTAGTATTCCAGGAGTCAATGAACGAGGCAATCCATTCTTACTCCTAGTGATTTTTACAAATGTTGATCATTTAACTTCTTAGCTTTTATTTTTCCAAGCTGAAGAGTCATCATTTTTTTCTAGTCTGTATGCTGAAATCCCTTCTTTCTCTTGGAGAGAGAAAATAAGTAATACTACTTATTTGGAGTAAAAAAGATCTGGGCTCTACCACCATCTCTGCCAGTAGAATGCAAGCTCCTTGAGCAGGGTGGGGGGGGAGGGGGGATTGATTAATTTTTGTTTTCATATCTCAGTGCTCAGCACAGTGACTTTTAAACAAGTAGATGCTTAATATTGATTTGGTGAGTTGAATTTTAGCTGTGTGGCCTAAGGTATGTTGCTTTACCTCCTTGGGACTCAGTTTCCCTCATCTGTATAGTGAAGTCATATATATACATACAGATATATCTATCTATATCTATTTATATCTATAGCTAGCTAGCTAGATAGGTGGATGGATGGATGGATAGATAGAGAGATAGATGGATGGATGGATGGACAGACAGACAGACAGATAGATAGATAGATAGATAGATAGACAGACAGATAGATAGAGAGATTAGATAGATATAAAACCTTTAAGTCTCTCCCAACTCTAAGACTGAGAGTCAAGGGAGTAAGCTTCTAATCTAGCTCTGTATTTTTGAGGGCAGCTGGGTGGCTCAGCGGATAGAACACCAGGCCTGGAGTCAGGAAGACATGAGTTCAAATCTGGACTCAGACACCTACTAGCTGTGTGACCCTGGGCAAGTCACTTAACCCTATTGACCTCAGTTTCTTCATCTGTAAAATGAGCTAGAGAAGGAAATGGCAAACCACTCCAGCATCTTCACCAAGAAAACCCCAAGTGGAGTCACAAAGACTCTGACATGACTGAAAAAACTGAACAATAACAACAGCAAATCTTGAGCAAGCCATAGCAAGTTTTCGACACTACTTCACAGTTTTACCATCTTTAAAATGAGAGGATTGGACTACATGATCTCTAAAATCTGCTCTAGGTCTCACAGTTAATACATTAACTGCCCTTCTCCAGCCCTATCTTTCTTAAGACAAAATGACGAGAGATGCACATGGTTTTCTAGGTGTGAGTACAACTTTAACCCGACACATAGTGGAAACAAAAGCAAAAAAGAGATTGTCGGATGAATTACTGGTATGTCAGTTCTGAATTTTTTTTTAAATGCATGATCTGACGCTTTATGTTTAAACCAGCATGGCCACTGGTACTACACACGTGGAGGAGTTAGATGTGAACCTAGGAAAATAAAATCTATAATTTTAGGTGAAATGACCTGATTGGCTGTCCACAATGCTGTAGCGTGGGAAACCCACTCTCGGGCGTGGATGCCAGCATCTAACCAGATGGCAGGCTTGTTTCCTCCAGTGCTAAACTGTAAAACAAAAGGTAAAGTATGAGACCTTCCCTATCTCCTCCCATTCTTTTGTTATCCCTTCTCCCTCTCCCATGACCCCCTTCACATTCACTTTCTTTCCCCTTGTTCATTCACTTTATAGGACACAGGATAGAATTTGACTTGAGTGTTGATGTTTCTGACAGCTTTTGACCAGTTGTGGATATCTCTTTTCCCTCTTTCGTTGGTTAAAAATGTAGCATTTACACTACCACCTTACAATTTCGTCCTGGTTTTTGAGAAACCAGAACAGAATAACATGGGAAATCATAGAATTCCTCTCCCTTGAAGTCTTTAAGTTATGAAATTTAGAGGATGATTTATGATATCTTTCATGAAGACAGGGGAATAGGTGGGATAATTTCTGGAGGCCTGGTACAGATTAAGATTTTATAATTTAATAGAGTCTATTTAATCTGAGATAATACCTTTGGGAATTGGATCAGCGGAATCTGGGAGTGGGGATTAAGGGGATGGAAAAGGGAAGTATTTGGGGGGTATCAGCTTCCTTTTCTGGCTGGCAATCTAACCACATGTAGTAAGACCCATACCATTCCTATTGTTCCTCATGTTTAAAAATTTGGAATCATCTTCAGCTTTCTAATCTCCATTATCAAGGTCTATTGTTTCTCCCTTGAGAATTTCTTTCATTTAGCCCCTCTTTCTCTAGTAAGGGACTATATTACCGGCTTGCATATTGAAGTAACTTCTTAACAGATCTGATTGCCTCTAGTTCTTCCCATCCTTTCTACTCATTCTTCATAAGACCACCAGAATGATTATTCTTATGCAAAGATCCAGTCGCATCACTCCTCTGCTGAAAAATATTCAGTGCCATCCTATTGTCTATCAAGTGAGGTTCAGACATCTTTGCCTGGCATCTAAGGCCCCCTACCATCTGACACCACCCTACCTTTCCAGTGTCATCTCAATATTACTCCCCTGCACACATTCTAAACTGCAACAAAATCACACTGCTCTCTGCCCCCTGAAGAGACCCCTGCTGTAAGGACTTCAGTAAACTCGCACCCCACTAAACAAAGAAGCCCCTGGTGAAGCTCAAATCGCCTGATTCGCCCACCTGAAGTGGAGAATTCAGTAAACTCTACTACCACCACCTGGAAGTCTGAATATCAGCTAGCCACCAATTTCCCAGATGTTCTCCCCAGCAGGACGTAACAGCGGTCCTTGAACTTTGACCTGTACACCAGGCTCAGGTTCCCCTTTCCCTTCCCCAATGTCTGGTCTTACTTGACCCAGGTAACAGTCCTATAAAAATCCAACAGGCTTTACCAATTTTGGCATCTCCTTTGATCTACCATCCCAGCAAGACCATCCTGTTTCTATCTTCCTTGACAGCCATTCATATTTCCTCTCAATAAAGCCGATTTGCTTTACTTTCTCAACTAACTCTTATCTTGTGTTGTGTTCTGTATCTGTCTCATGAGCCTTCTCCCCACTTCTCATGCTGTACCTTGTAATCCTTGATGTCACTTAAACTACATTAAGACTCCTGGAGTTAGGAAGACTCATCTTCTTGAGTTCAAATCTGTCCTCAGATACTTCCTAGCTGTGTGACCCCGGGCAAGTCACTTAACCCAGTTGGCCTCATTTATAAAATGAGCTGGAGGAGGAAATGGCAAACCACTCCAGTACCTCTGCCAAGAAAGCCCCAAATGGGGTCACTAAGAGTCAGACAAGACTGAAAAACAACTGAGCAAAATTCTCCTTTCTCTGCGTCTGTACTCACGCTGTTCCCTATGACGGGAATACCTTCCCTTGCCCTTTTCACCTATTGAATTCCTCCCTAACTTTTAAAACCCCATTTTAACCTGCCACCTATGTCAAGCCTTCCCTGATCACTCCTCCCTCTACTCTAATTTCAGGTCAGCATTGATCTTCCTTCTCATGCCTCACACTAAAAACAAAAACAAAAACCAAAACCTGATTTGCAACTCTTTAAAGCACTTAAATATAACACATAATATTGCATATTAGTGTTTGTATCTTATTCAATTAATCAAGGAAATCACGATAGTCTACTATTAAATTGATCCATGAGGGCAGGGGTTATCTTACGTATATTTTGTGTTTTGCCCAGTACCTAGTAGAGTGATCTCTCTATATAGGTCTTATTAATTTTTATTGAGTAAATGGATTAATGAATAGTCATATCTCCCCTAGTAGACACAGCTTTCTTAAATATAGACTAAATTTCAACTATCCCTCTAGCTCCTGGCCCCATGTTTAACCCATCATCGAGTTCAATCAATTTTTGTTGAATCTTCATAGGACCTAGCTGCTGTTGGGAGAGGAATGAACAACCCACTGCAAACATCTAAATCATTTAAATGCAGGGTACCTTAAGCACATTTATGGGCCGTTTTTCAAAAGAATATCCGATTTGCAGTTTGCTCACTAGATCTGGGTACTGCTCGGCAAGGTTGTCCATTTCTTGGAAAATCTGGAATTTTAAGAGTACAGATAAAGCAAGATTTGTTAAATCATCTAGCATTTCTCTCTCCCTGTCCCATTCCACCAGTGCATTGGTACCAAGGGCAGTTTGGTTAGCTGTACATTTGGGGATGTTAATGTTTTAATTTGAGATAGTTAATAATGAACCACACACTGCTACTCATGGTTCAAATCCCAGCTGAAAAAATAGAACCATTTTGTAGCAGAAGGAGAAATATGTTTTCTTATCTCCATGACAAGAACATATTTCTATCTTAACCATTCCGGCTGAAAAACTTTCTAAAATGGCTTCCCTATCTCCTTAAACAGAAAAAATTGAACACAATTTTCAGTAGAAATATTTCTGTAAAATGTAAGTAATATTCCATAGCATATTAGCTCTCTGAGGACACGGGCATAATTTTGGTTTTGTCTTTGTATCTTTGCCTCTGTTTCCATCCATGTATCTTTGCACATGGTAAACACTAAATGCTTGTCAAATGAAAATAAATTACATTTTCTTGGTGATAAGTTCTTTCTTCCTATCTCCATATGCTACTTTCCCTCTCTCCCATCTTTATTTCCAGATAGAGCTTCCATATACCTGTTGAGAGCACCAGAGACAGTCGGCAGGTAAACTCAGAGAAATGATAGCCATAGGATCCCGTGGCCCAGGTATTCCCCACAGCTACCAGTTTAGCCACTTGATCCTTAGCATTTTCCCAATTCGAGGACTCATCTTTTCAGGTCCGATGGAAATAAACTATCTGGATGTGAATGTTCTTAACTTTTTTTGTTTCATGGATCTCTTTGGCAGCCTATTCAAGCCTATAGACTCTCAGAATGATGTTTTTAAATGAATAAAATAAAACACATGAGATTACAAAGGAAGATAATTATCTTAAAATAATTATTAAAATACTTTTAAAAAAGAAAAAAAAACAAGTTTATGGATCTCAGGTTAAGAACCTGAGTTCTAGAGTTTCAGGGAAGAAGTTCAGGACAGGGCTAGCTCCTTAGAAAGCTGAATACTGGAACAAGGAAAATTACCCACTTCTTAAGTTAAACAGCCTGAAAAATTCACCTCTTCCAAGGTATGGTAGGTTCCAAAATCAAAGCCGCTACTTCTTTCTTTTCTTCGATGAAAAAGCATCTCTTCATTCTCTTTGTCCAGCAGAACCTAGGATAAATCACTCCCACTTTATATTCTGCTTGTGGCCAACCATGGGCATATAAGCAATAAGGAACGAAGCTAGGACCGGAGAAAATGGACAGAAATCGTAAAGAAAATGAAAACTCAGGCCCTAGCAACCACTTCTTCCTCTTATTCCAGATGCCAGCTGTGGTACTACACATTGTCCTCAAAGGATGATCAATATCAAACATTTTACCAGCATTTTTCTTGGTTAGAAAAGGCAAGAGTTGATTAGAGGAAGGAGAACCTAGGTTAGCCAAATCACTTTATGTCAGAGACATCTATGGCCGAATAAGTCATTGGCTTGCATAACGATAAAGGACTTGCCTCTGTTGGAAGAGCCAGAGGATTTTGTCCCCACCCCCACAAATCAAAATTGATTCATTTTGTAGCAAGGGGGAAGCAGGTAGTGCTGAAAATACCTGATTCTATGACCTGTGGTCATAGATCCTCAGTTCTATGCACACCCAGAAAGTTATCTTCTTATCCCCTCACTATCTACAGATTTAACTCATAAGAAAATGAAAGGGAGGTTCCCACCTCCCGTGGGATGGCTCTACCCACTGAAAAGAGAGCCAGTCAGTTGAATTCAGAACCAAGTGGGAACTACAGAAGGATAAAAGAGAATTAGGAGAGTGAGTTCATTTTAACCAGATAGGCCTGGAAGAGGAGAGATCTTTGGGATACTCACCTGCACATCTTCAATCATGATGGAATAAGGAATGTCATGGGATTCCAAGAAAATTTTGACTGCCTGCAGTCTGGAAAAGGGAATTCGGACATGTACCTTCTCCCCTGCAGTGCGAAGGGGCCTCCAGAAATCAAGCTATAAAGGGAAAGAGCAAAACCAAGCTGCGACAATCATTCCAGGGCAATGGGCCTATTTTCACTTCATATAATACTATAATATTCCCATGGGGAGTCTGAATACTGAAATTGTCAGCTTACTGATCCATTATTAAAAACTCTATGGTTCTTAATAATGATTGGATATTATAATGGACTGAATAAAAAGACAATGCAAAACTTGTGGTTGTATATCTTAATAAAGTTCATCTATTAGAATGCAATAGTATATTACTAATTTGTAAATAATACCTAGTCAAATTTCAGAGGTCTTAGCTTTTCAAAATACTATTATATTTAACTGTCTCCTACTGTTAGTCCCACAATAACCCTTTGAAATAGGAAAACCAGGTATGATTAACCCCATTTTCCCAGACTAGACCTGTGAAGCTCCATCTACCGATGTAACCTGATGCCTGTTCTGCAATTTATAGTCCTAGAAAATCACCTGGAGCACTGAGAGGCTAAGGGACTTGACCAGGGTCACACAGTCAGTCCATGTCAGAGGCAGTCACCATTCCCATGCTGCCTTCCATCCCTATTTTATGCAAGGGGAAATAGAGGCCCAGAAAAGTCAAGTGATTTGCCCAAAATCACATGAGTTATTAGAGGAAGAGCTAGGAATAGGACTTAAGACTCTTGAATCACAGTCTCATATACTTTCAACTAGAGCCTGAATTCTGAAGCAGTTAATGGGGAATTAGTGCGGTGGAATAGAAGAGGGTGATAGATCTGTCATTAGAGGCTCTGGGTTCAAACCTCGCTCTCCTGCTGACTGTCATCTTGAGCAAGTCTTTGGATTCTCTGGGACTAGGTTTCTTCTTCTGATAAGTGAAGTGGTTGGACTAGATGACCTCTAAGATCCTTTCCAGCTCCAAGTCCATACTAATGCTTTGCTATATTTGGCCAGATGTATTTCCAGAAAGAGACTCCCAATCACCCTTTCCTAACTCTACATAAAATCTACTTTGATTAACATGGATCCCACCAGAATAGGTACCTGAAGGTGAGCTTCTGTTTCCAGTTGCCTTAAGTTTTTAACTTGCTCTTCATTCCTTGGTGTGATCTCAAGAACCTGGTCTCTGAAGAAGACAGAAGCCCAAAGGAGGCTTTAGACATATATTGCTCCCTGTGGCTGCTTTCTCTTGTCATTCCTTAGTAGGATAAGTTCAAGACTACAGAGCAATAATTTGATTGGCAATCAACAAGGAAGAAACGATGTGCTGGGAAACCTATGGAATGATTTGGCTTTATATCTTCTTTTTTTTATTTTGTTTTATTTCTCTATTGGGTTGTTTTGGCCATGAGGTTTACAAATATGTGATGTAGATTTTTTTTTTAATTAGAAGCCTGAAGAAACTCACAGCTACAGTCGATCTTCAACATTCATGCATTTAACTTTCAAGACTACAAGCATTAGTGTGATCTTATCAGCAATCTCATTTTCATTTTCATGTGGGCAACCATGCACATTCACAGCCATGACAAGAGGAGCCATGTATGCAGGCTTGTGGAGCAGCTGGTAGCCTACCAGGTCCTGTTCATGCCACTGTTGTGGAGAGCTCCTCGGCATTCATTGCATATTTCCATTGTTTGTCTTTAAAACTCAAGTTTTATGTTGCAATTATGCCCGAACATAGTGCAAGTCCTTTGGGCTCTAAGCCCAATTGTACAAGGTCAGTGATGTGGCTCAGTGAGAAGATAAAGGTGTTAAATAAACTTCCTGCAGGAAAGTCTGCAGGTGCTATCACTACAGGTTTGGTGTTAATGAATAGATGATTTGTCATACAGTCCAATACCCCCACACCACCACCTGACACAGTGGAAGGTAAAATTCAGGTTAAAAAAAGTATTAGTTTTAAGAATTTCATTTGCTGTATGGTATTTATGGTACTGTAGATTTCATGTGCTATGAAAAGTGAATATTGTCCGAAATCATTTTTTTGAGATGTTAGCACAAAGAGAGAGAAGGAGAACGAAATGGCACACCACTCCAGTATCTTTGCCAAGAAAGCCCCAAATGGGGTCACAAAGAGTCAGATACAACTGAAATGACTGAACAACAACAAAAATAGAACAAAAGGTCACAGAATTCTAGGGAATTACTAGCAAAAAAAACGTTTTGCATGTCAACCAATTTTATTTTTGTGAATGTCATTTTATGGGTTATTTCATGATTACTATGTTAGGAAAAAGTGTGTGTTATCAAAATCAATGTTTTGTTGTGAAGAATCGTATGCAGAAAGTTGTATTTTCAGCACTCTCTAGTGAACTATTACAGTGTTTGATGATCACAGGAACCAAACTTCCTATTTTCCATAGGTTCAATGTATCAACATTTGTATTTTTTACTTTTGCCTGTTTTCAAGGAATGTTGTTACCCTTGTGAAAGTTGAGGATTGACTGTATATGAAATCTGCCTTATCAATTCTCAGATGAAAGTCCAGATCAAAAAAATCTCCCAAATTAGAGTCAATTTATCTGCCAGGTACACTGGTTCTCAATAATACTGCGACACCTGACAATCAGCAATGCTGCCCCCTATTCCCCACATCCCAAGCATAGGCAGAAAAAAGGCTTGGGAGATTTCTGTCAATTGAACAGCCACTCAAACAGCAAGTGGCTGGTAAATCTCTTCTATGTCCTATGTAGAAAAATCCAGGAGAATCTATAAGTCAATCAACCCATATGGCAAGAAAGCTGGCAAACTAATCCTGGGAGAGGAGGGCATTCAGAGTGTAAAACACATTCTCACTTGAGCTTCTCAATATTAATTTGTGTTTGTTTTGCATATATTTCATAATCATTTGTCTATATGTGTGTTGTTTCTCCTAGTAAAATACTAGCTTCTTGAGAACAGATATGGTTTTGTGTTTGTGACTCCTTAGTGACCTCCTTAGACAAGGCAGTGCTAAATAAGCACTTAATAATGAATTGAATAGAATTGAACCAATCAGCCACAGTGGTAGGGAGTAACATGGACAAAGATCCAGTAAAGCAGGCAGAGGAGGAGTGGTCAGACAAACAGGAGGAGAACCGGAGATAGAACTGTCACAAAAAGCCAGAGAGAAGAGAGTATCAAGGAGAAGGGGTGATCGATGATATTAAAAGCTGAATGAGGGAAGTTCAAGAATGAAGACTGAGAAAAAAAAATTCTAATAGATTTGGCAACATTGGTGACTTTGGAGAGAGTAGTCTCATTTGAATGATGATACTGGAAGTCAGACTCCAAAGAGATAAGAAAAAAGTAAGAGAAAATGAAGTGGGGTATCTTGGGGCATCGAGGGGGTGCCATAGACACAGTGCTGGGCCTAGAGTCGGGAAGACCTGGGTTCAAATCCAACCTCAGCACTTACTACATCTGTGACCCTTGGCAAGTCACTTCAAACCACTGTTTGCCTCAGTTTGCTCTTCTGTAAAACGGGGGTGATAATACTAGCCCCCCCACCTCCCAGAGTTGTTGTGAGAATCAAATGAAATAATAATTGTAAAGTGCTTGGCACACAGTATGTCAGCTATAATTATTATCTACTATAGCTTGCCAGGGGGATGAACTGATCAAGTGAGGGTTTTTTGAGGATGGGGGCGTCAGGTATAACCAGGTGAAATGAATATCAAGGGCAGTCTTGTTAATGAAAAGAAATCACAGAACGTGTGGCTGGAGGGCATTTGGAAAGGGTGGGGCGGATAATGCCGCCCATGTTGCCTTGATAAAGATGGTGCTACCTTCAGGCAGGCTGCCCCCACGAGACAGCATCAAGCCTCTTGGGCAAGGAATGGTCCTTGATTCAGGAGAACAGTGAGCTCATCCCTCTAGTTCTGAATACTTCTTAACTCTGGGACTTGGAGGTAACTCACTCTTCCTCTCTTGAGCCTAATTTTCTCATCTATTCAATGATGGTAATAAAACATATATTATCTGCTGGCCGTTAGAAAGAAAGCCCTTTGTAAACTTTATAAAGAGCTAGATAAATGTTCACCTATTAATAATTAATTATTATTGACTTTGTTAGGGCCAGCAGCAAATATTACATACACTATGGGGCTTGTTTGTTCTCAATACCAGCCTACCTGCATTCACTTCCCTACCTAGGATGCTGACTGACTCAAATGTCTTTAAAATCCAGTGGGAAATGCAGAGCCTTTATTTTTGTGGATAAGGAAACTGAGTTTTGGAAAGGTGGTACAGTGATTTGCCCAAGGTCACACAGGTCGCGTAGTAGCAGAGTCAGGATTTGAACACAGGCCCTCCAGCTCCAATAGCTAGGCATGGAATTATATTGAGGTCTCTCCACTTTTTTACCCAATCCCTCCTGAGACCAAGCTAATAATGATGAGGATAACATTTATATTACTTGCCATGTGCCAGGCACTATGCTAAACACTTTACAACTATTATCTCATTTGTTTCTCACAGCAACCCTGGGAGGTAAGTACTGTGATTATCCCCATTTTACAGATGGGGAAACCAAGGCAAACTGTGGTTAAGTGACTTACCCAGGGTCACACAACAAGTAAATGTATGAGGTCTGATTTGAACTCAGGGCTTCCTGTCTCCAGTCCCTGTGCTCTATCCACTGCATCCATCTAAGCTGCCACCGAGCACCTCAGGGTGGTTTATCAGTAAAACCTCATGACTGTGAAATAGAGAAAACAAATTCAACCCACCCAAGGTGAGGATCAAATCATTAGCCCTACGTGCTAATCAAATGAATTCATCAGCCAAACTCCGTGCGTTATTCATTCTCCCTAGCCCGTGTCTGGTGCCATCTCCTCCACCTTTCATTCCTCATCCCTTGGCTTGTATAGGGCTTTACAAATGTTAAGCTTTTTCATGGGTGGAGTGGATCCCCAGCTCTCAGTCCTGGGAAGATGAGCGTAGTAACTCTCAGGCCTTTTTCCTTAAAAATATATTTGTTTGTATTTTTAATGTTTTATTGATGACTTTTTAGGAAGAAAAAAAAAAGTCATTTTCCAATTCAACCTGAAACCATTGAATCCTCTCTTGTAGGAAAGAAAAGCAGTTGAGCAAAACCAGCTGACACTGGGTTGCACCTGATGGTGTCTGCCACGCTCTACACTCTCCTGAGAGATGTCCTTTTCTATCCCCTCCCCCACCAGTCACCCTAAATCTTACTATACAGTGGACTGGGATACTGTTATTCACATTACATGATTATTGCTGCGGAGCCTAGAGGAAGTGAGGGGAATGTGTCACATTTGTTAAGTCTTTTCATTCTCCAAAGCACTTTGCAATTGTCTATCATTTCATTTTATTCTTAAGACAGTCTCATGAAATTTTGTTATTCTGTCATTTTTCAGTCATGTCCGACTCTTTGTGACCCCACTTGGGGCCTTCTTGGCAAAGACACTGGAGCGGTCTGCCGTTTCCTTCTCCAGCTCATTTTACAGATGAGGAAACTGAGGCAAAGAAGGTTAAGTGACTTGCCCAGGGTCACACAGCTAGTAAATGTCTGAGGCCAGATATGAACTCATGAAGATGAGTCTTCCTGACTCCAGGCTCAGTGCTCTATCCACTATGACACCCAGCTGCCCCAGTCTCATGAGATAAGTATAGTAAATAAAGGAAGTGTAAAGAATACTGTTTCCTGGAAGTGGGGAGGGAGGGTCTGAAAATAAGGAAAAAGGCACAGGAAGAAAGGTGAGAGTGTAATCATTAAATACTCTTCCTAATTTGCCATTTTATCTAGAGGGGGTTCCCATTTTTATAGTCACAAGGAGATAGGAATTTTTATTTTCAATAATTCAACTCAACAGACACATATTTGGGAACAACTATATTCAAGGTATGATAGGAATTATAATAAGTATCGTTAGAGACACCAAGACACAGAGAGGTCCCAATTGGTGTGAATAATGAACACTGTGAAGGCAGCTAGCTAGACTATCTGAAGTTAAAATCCAGCCTCAGAAACTTATTCGCTGTGTGACCCTAGACAAGTCACTTAACTTCTGTCTGCTCCAGTTTCCTCAACTGTAAAATGAAGATAACAATGCCACCTTACCTTCCGGGGTTGTTGTGAGGATCAAATGAGATGTTTGTAAAAGCATGCAGCACAATGCCTGCATACAGTAAGTGCTTAATAAATGCTTGTCTCCTTCATCCTTCTTCCCCCCATCAAATGATCTCATGGATTCTAATTCCCACCATTCAAAGTTATAAACATGTAAAATACACAGTGTGAATTCCAATAATGTGACCACTACTCAGGATCCATTATTCAAACTAATGGGACCTAGCTGTAATAGGACAAAGTCCTTGCCCTCCAGGAGTTAACAGCCTAGTAGAGAACGTAAGAGCCACCCACAAATAATATACTAACAAATACAAATAGAAACACAAGTGAACAGAAAAGAAAGTGAGTTATAGTGGAAGTATAAGAAGGGAGAACTGCCTCTGGAATCAGAAGAGCTCAAATCAGAAGCTCCAGCACTGCCATTCATTTGTTGTGGACGGTTAGGCGAGTCATTTCCCCCTTCTGAAGATCAGCTTCATGTCAACAATGGGATTGGGTTAAATAATTGGTTAGGGTAACCTTCATGGAGGAAGATTTGGGCTTTGAAGGATGGGTAGGATTTTAACAGTCAGAGATTCTGTATGGGGAGGACGTTCTAAGCACATAGGCACAGGAAAAGGTAGGAGGAGGGTGAGGCATGATGAGGAGTAATCTTAGGTTTTAAAACAAACAACAGCTCATAAGCACAAGTACAAGGTGAGGGAGATGTGGCTTAAGAGCAGTTTTTCTGAAAAAGAACTGGGTTTTTCAGTGGACCACAAGCTCAATAGAAGTCACCAACGTGAGAGGGTAGCCCAGAAAGCTGATGCAATCTTACACTACATCCAGGACTAGAAAAGTGACAGGCCTGCTGTTCTCCACATTCCTCAGACCGAGTCTAGAATGTTGGGTTCAATTCAAGGTACCACATTTTAGAAAAGACAATGATAGGCTAGAAAGTAAACCAAGGAGGTCAACCAGAATGGCCAGGGACTTCCGGAACTAAGGATGTGTAACCAGAAGACAGGGGGACATAATATCTGTCTTCAAGTATTTGAAAGACACCTATGTGGAAGAAATATCAATATTTGTTCTACTCCACCCCAGAGAATACCAAAAGTTGGAAGTTTCAAATAGGCAGATTTAGGATTGATTTGGGGAAAATGTTCCTAATAACAGTGAGAATGACCCAGAAGTGGAAGGGCTGCCTTGGGAAGTGGTTCAGTCTCTGCCACTTGGATTCCTCAGGCAAAGGCTGTATGAAACTTGTAGGGTATGGTACAGAAGGGATACTTGCTCTGGTCAAGATTGGTGTAGATCAGGGGTGGGGAACCTGCGGCCTCGAGGCCGCATGTAGCCCTCTAACCTGAAATGCAGCTCATTTGAGGACCTAGAAGACCACACATGGCCTTGAGGCTGCAGGTTCCCCACCCCTGGTCTAGATGGCCTCTGATTTTATGATTCAGATTCTGATCCACTAGGAAAAGTTGCATGGGAGATGGGAGGCAGAGGAAGTTGGGACGAGAGAGGGGAAGTTTCATTATTTTGTATATTTAGCTTTTCTTTCTTAATTCTTTTATACTTTTCCCTCCTTTTTCCCACCACCCTGCTCATTACTCTAATGTCTGGACCACCCCACCTTTATTTTAAGAGAAAAACAGATATTTGGTAGTTTCAGCTACCATTTAACCTTTCCATGAAAGTAGGGACAGGGGCAGGATTTGTGATTTCTTTGGTATAGGGAACTCTAAGGTGAGGGAATTCCCTGCGCCAATGCTGGTCTTGGAGTCTCAGAGAATTGCCCGCAAGACTAAGCAGTTAAGTGACGTGCCCTATGGTCAGCATGTGTCAGAGACAGAAGTAGGACCAAGGTACTCCAGCACCAAGGCCAGATCTATCCACTAAGCCCGATGTCTCTCACTGATAATAGAGTTTCTAAAAAGATGCTGGTGTTTACAGCCATACTACAAAAAGACAGGCTGAGCCCCTGTGACTCTTAGGTAACAAAAACCTTAAAAACAATTGAAAATAGAACTTACCCAATGAACGTTTTCTGGCAGAATATATACCCAATTAGAACACTAAAGAACAGGATAGACTTCATGGTCAAAGATTTTTCCAAGGTCCAACAGCCAACACCCACCACCGGATCTTTATTTATAGGGACTGTGGCTAGAACTTTGGTCCTCTCGGGACATAAGTAAATTCCCACATGGCAGAATTCCCACCAGTTTCAAGAACTCTCAAGGAGACAGTCAGACGCACCTGCCATAGTTTTACCAATCAATATATTTTCCATTCAAATGATAAGATAAAAATAGCAATTAAGATTTTTTTTTTAGAGATCAGAGCTTTAAAAAATCTCTTTGGGAAAGAAAATATAGTTGCCAGAGTCTATCAGGGCACAAAACCTATTTATATCTGGTGTATAGAAGTGGCAACTAGGCTTTGCCCAGTGATAGATAACAGATTTATAATCCTAGAAATCGAAGTCCTTTCCAGGCCCACAACAAAAAGACCAATAGCTATCCAAGGACATAATCCACTATACCCTATCAGCTTATTTGTTTCTTAATTTTTTTTAATTAAGTGCATCCAAAAGGACCATAAATCTTGCAGATGAAGAAATTGGGGCCCAGAAGGCTTGAGTAACATACCCAAAGTCACATAGATTGGAAGTTACTTAGTTCATATCTGGTGGGGTTCCACATTGAGGTTTTCCATTCATTTCTCATTCAGTGGGTGCCTCTAAAGCAGTGGTATCAAACTCAAACAGAAACAGGGGCCACTAACCCTGCCACTACATATTAACTTGGAAAACCATATATTAACATTATCTTGTGTTTTATCATATTTTTATTTTGTTCAATATTTTCCAGTTACATTTTAATCTGATTCGGGACACACTGGGGAGTGTTGTGGCTCGAATACAACCAGTGGACTGCATGTTTGACACCTCTGCTCTTAAAATAATACTCCCACCTGGCCCCCAACTTAAAAATCCTGGAATACTAGAGTTCTACTTTTTATTAAACAGTGAAAGAATGCTCTTAGTGGTTTGGGAAATCATGTTTCATAGGACTTTATTTACACAAAATGGAAGGGTAGGTGGAGATACTGAATTTGTGATTTCATAGGCATAGGGAATTCTCAATGAGAAAACTTCCTCTACCAATGAAGGTCAGCACTTACTGTCTAAGGGTACCTGGGGCTTTGAGATGCTAACTTGCTTGGGTCCTCCAGGAAGTATATCAGGGGTGGGACTTGAGCTCGTCTTCCTATGCTGGAGGCTGACACTATTCACTAAGCAACATTGCCTCTCATACAAATCTTCTGTGTAACCACCCCTAACAAACATGCCTTTAAATGTGAAATTTTATAAGGATTGGGATTGGACTTATCATTTTATTAGTATGGGGAATTCCTAGGTGAGGAAACTATCTGCACCAATGCCAACCTATACCTTTTTTGCAATGTATGGTCTTAAAAGAGTTGCCTGCAGTACTGAGAATCAGTGATTTGCCCAGGATCACACAGTCAGTATACGTCAGAGGTGGGCAATCTTGGCTTCTAGGCCAACTGTCTTTCCACTACTCAGTGCTTCCTTTGCAACAACTAATAGCAAGAAAAATACCACCTCTCTCTGTCTAGCTAATTCTTTGTCTGCAGGCATAATAATTTTTTTTTGCTAAGTTTTCCAAGTGCTTACCTGATGAAGAAAGAATGATTTAATGGTTCCTATTTAAGAAATTGCTTATTTACATATATAATCTATATCAAATTGCTTACCATCTTAGGGAGAAGGGAGGGGAGAGAGGTAAGAAGAAAATTTGGAACTCAAAATTCAATTTAAAAATGAATGTTAGAACTTGTCTTTACATGTAATTGGAAAAAAGATATTATTAAAAGAAAAAAATTGCTCATTTAACTTTATCTTTTTAGGAGGGGCAGTAAATATGAGTAAATGGGCCTAGAAACCAGGAATGTTGGCCTTCACCGGATCAGTCAATCACAAAGTTTTATTTAGAGCCTAGTGGATGAACATTATATGAAGCGATGTGAAGGATTTTTGAGTAAGGGGAAGTCTCTTTGGGCTCCAGACCTGCCTTTCCAATTGCCACAGGAACCTCTCCACTTGAATACTTACTGACACCTGGGGCTTAACATTCTGACTATTACTATCTGTGTGATCATTCTGCTCTCTCTGCCCCTTAGTTTCCTCATCTTTAAAATGAATTGGACTACATAATCCCTAAGGTCCTTTTCAGTTCTAAAGCCTATGTCCAAAACTGACTCACCCTGTTTTCCTCCAAGCCTCTTCCTCCTCCGGCTTCCTTATTTCTGTTGCTGGTTTCATCATTCTCCCGGTTGTCCACGTTCAGTTATCTTTGGCTCCTTCCTCCTCCCCCCTCCTCCACAACCAGTCAGTGGCCAAATATTATCATTTCTGCCTCAGCAATGTCTCTCCCATTATTCTGTAACTTTCCACTACCATTGCTAGGGTAGGGTAGGGCCTAGTTTACATGGGTTTGAGTGGCATGTTTGGGACATCAGAGGCTTTTAGACCACATGGGTTTAAGTCACCTCTTTGTGACGATTTCAGGTCACGTGGGTGAGTCTCATGTGTGACTCACCCTTGACCCTGAAAAAGATATAAAACCAGGTGTTGGCTTTCGCTTTTTCGGAGCTCTTACCCCCAGCCATGGTGGCACCTCTGGGCCAGCCCTTGTTATGAGCTCCCGGGCTGAACTTAGATATTGGTAACTATAAATTGTATTTGGTCTGTCTGTGGATGTTTGTAATTTGCTTGTATTTGCTCTGAAGTTCAGGGTGCTGGCTTTTTCCCCTGAACTAAGTGAATGGTATTTGTATGCTGGATTAAAGTAAGATCATTAACCCCTTAACATTGCTTTCCTTAGTAAAGCAGATCAAAAGAACCTGGGCTTTGGCAGCATTCTTGTTGTTGGGCTCGTGTTGGTCTTTCACCCCCGCAACAGCTGATAGCCGGGTTGTTGAAACATGTTTATATAATTTCTGCTTTTAATTTCTGTTTGTGTTTTCTCTGAAGTTCAGGGTGCTGGCTTTCTCCCCTGAACTAAGTGAATGATATATTTATCTTTAATTAAAGTGACATTGTTAACCACTTAAAGTTGCTTTCCTTAGAAAAGCAGATCAAAGAACCTGTGCTGGCAGCCCTCCTGTGTGCTGGTGTTATTGGCCTTGCACACAGTAGCGGCAAGTAGCATGGTTGTTATACCTCCTAAATGCAGCCTTTCCTGATCCCTTCAGTTCTTTGCTCTTTTCCTACTTGTGCTTTGCACTTAATTACTTGTGTACAGGTTTTATACCTCTTGGTAGAGGGCAACTCCTTGAAGACAAGGCGCATTTGTCTCTGTCTTCATTGTCCCAGCACACAGGATGGGGCCTTATACTAGTAAGTGCTTAATAAATTGTCGTTGCATTGAATCAAATAGACATTCTCCTTCCTCTTGCCTGATATCCTCACTTTTCCCTTTTTTTTATTTTTTTGGAATCCTCCATATCTAGCTAGAAACTTCCATGTCTCTATGCTACTTGGTAACTGACAACTCCCTGCCTATGACCTTAGAGGTGGGAACCACTAAGATATTCCTGACAGGCTAGACTCCAACTCTCCCTATAAAACACCTACCTCCCCCTCTCTTACATATCCACGAGCAGCAGCAGAGGTGTGCCCACATGCAACTAGGAGGAGTGGTGAGGGTTTGGAATAGCCCGTGTTCTGGGTTCAGTAGGAGCCACTGGCTGAGTCTTCAATTTTCTTCCTCCATTTGCCATACCCTGGGTGAGAAAATCATCCAACCCAAAGCCTGAATGCTCACTGGCTAAATCAGCGAGATCCAAGGGTATCCCTGTATCTCTGGTGCCTAAGATTCAGCTGTATCCTTGCCCCATCCCACTCTTCAATCCTTATTCACCCGAGGAATCTCAGTTAAGCCCCTTCCCTTAAATTAAAAATATCTCAAATAAAGGCCGGCTGATTGCTGAATAAATAAAACCCAGGACACATATAGAAAAACTTCACTAGGACCTGAGAATGTGATCATTTTAGCTGAAGTGTACCCTTTTTAAGTGAAAAAAAATCCTCAAATAACTATTAGAAAGAAATTAAGACAAAGATCTCCATACCCACCCAATTCCTTTCAGTCTTACTAAATTAATCTCCCAGGTTGATTTTTGTGAATTTGAAAGGCTTTGACTGAAATTTCCTCATCCTAAGTCAAAGGGTTGACTGAATTCATGAAATGGCAGCTCAGATTCATTGCAAAGGATGAGTATACAGCAACAGGAATTAGCCCAGAGGTAGACAGGACCAATTTATAGTACAGAGCTCAACAATATTACCAGACCAGCAGATGGCATCAACAGCAACTATTGGGCAAATAAGTAGGAGCAAAAGTGGCAAAGAGGTGTTCCAGTAAGAACTGGCTGTGTATATTCCATCCTGAACATATGTGTATCCTCTCCAAGTGAGTTATCTGACTACATGTGTTCCACATGTGTATGTGTATGTGTGTATATATATATGTAGGCTCCCAAATGTTTTTTTGGGCATGTGTGTTTCCTTGTTTGCTTCCTCTCCCATCATTATGTGGGAAAATAAAATTATATGTATATGGAGAAAATATCCTTGTCATTTATTCTGCTGTCCTATTTAATGTCTTTCACTTTAAACTAATATGCTCTCTGATTAATCTGATAAAAAACAAAAAAAAACCAGTGATCTGGGCTCATAAGCTATGGCTCTGAGTGGATAATGATCCAAAGCATTCCTTGAACCTAGAGTAGATTTCAGATATTATATTCAAATATAAATATAATTTATATTTATATTCAATTTATATTCAAATATAAAATAATTGCTTTCAAGAAGTTTAGATGTATCCATTTACATGCAAAATTGATTAATCAATTGGTTAATTAATTAACCAATAGTAATTGTTGGGCTTTCTTTTTTCCCCTAATGGTTTCATTAGCAAAAAAGTATCCTAGTGACTTTATGGCCACATGAGGCCCTACTGAGTTGGCCTCCTGTAATGGTTTTGAGACTTGGAGGCTGCGGCTCTGAAGAACTAGAGAACAGAGTCTCTGATTCTATTGCAAGTAGTTCAGTAATGTCATCAGCAAACTATTTCAAAAGATTGATATAGACTGGCTATTTCCAATAGATAGTATTCTGGAACACCAGATTTGGACCTTAAAAGCAATTCATTTTTATGATATTTGGAATGTTTGTGCACAGTTCAATTCTTTCCACCTAAAGTCTGCGGGCACCCACATTTTACATTCATGAATTCACTCAACAAATATTTATTTAGTACCTATTTTGGAGTTACTGTGCTAAGGTCACGAAGGATGTGCTAAGTCTCCCAATGCTTCTATAATAAACCACCCTAATTCTATTTTTATCCCAACCATACCTAATTCATCCCTACTAGTTTGAGTATAACTCTATCTGTATAAGCCTATTCTAGATCCTTGCTGCCATGATCTACCTGCCTCCAAGATATTCTCTCTCCTTTCCCAATGAGTGTAGTACCAGGCTCACAGTTTTCCCATCTATCTTAACTCCTGCCCTTATGTTTGGAGAATTCAACATACAATATTATATACCCTTGAAAACACTGGCCTCAAATTCCGTGACCCACATCTTCACTTTAGCCACCCACAGGAGTAGTCAATATCGGAAATATCATCCTTACCCATAACTATAGCATATCTATAATCCCAAATTGTGAAATTCTTCTTCTTGATTAAAGCAATCTGAACAAACTAAGTGACTTCTACATGTAAGGCGTTGTGTATGGCATAATTTCTTATTCATGTAACTCTCCCTCCACCTCACTCCTTCTAAATGTACTCTTGTCCTTATCAAGAACTGCAGGACCTCCATTCCTTTCTGCTCTCCAAATCCATCTCTCTTACCCCAGTCTCACTTCTCCTCTCTTCACAGACTTGGCCCTAAAGTTGATTACACAGTATCTTTCCACCTTTTTGCCCTTTTCTTTTGTCTTGCAAGCTGTGCTAATCTCCAACCCTGGTTTACTTTCCCACCCCACCCCCAACTACCTTTTCCATTCCTCCCAAACCAATAACCAGCACAATCGTACAGACGGTATCCTACAAATTCATGTTATCTACTCCCAATTCCACTGGGATGTCACTGGTATTCAGTAATGCTTGTTTTCTCCCCTTTTTGAGTCCTCATTGAACTTCTCAAAATGGCTGTTCCACATTTTTTTCCTTTCTCCTGAAGTTCCTTATATCTCCCTAAGCAGATGACTTTCTCTCCTCCTTTACTGAGACATTAAATATAACCATTAAAAGCTCCCCCATTTCTCCTATTCCATTCTTCAAAACCCATACATCTTCATCTATCCCCTTTCTCCTCCTTTGCTCCAGTTTCCAGCCTGTTTTCCCGTTAAAGCTTAAACCTTCCACTTGTGCCCTGATCTTGTTCTCTCCTATAAGCTTCGGGATCTTGCCCTAGAAATTATCAACTTCAAATTCTCCTTTTCTACTGCTCTTTACGTGCTGTCTAACAAACATACTTGGGTCTCTTCCATTCTTAAACAACCTTATCTTGGCCCTGCCAATTGCTCAAACTTTCATTCTATTAAATGTACCACTTGCCAAGCTTCCAGAAAGTTCCATCTACACTGGTTATCTCCACTTCTGTACCACCACTCACTTCTCAATCCCTTACAAGAACATTTCTGACCCTACCCGCTCCAATGAAATTGCACTTTCCAAGGTTATCATATCTTCAATGATAAATCCAGTGGCTTTTCCTCACTACTCATCCTCCTTGCCCTCTCTAAATTTTTACACTATGAATCACTCCGTCTTCCCAGATTCCTTCTCCTCCTTTGGCTTCCATGACACTGCCTTCTTCTGGTTCTCTTTATCTATCTAACAACTTTCTTTCAGTCACCTTTCTCTTTTATGATCTATCTTCTAACACTGAGCAGTTTGGAGTCAGGAAGACCTTGGTTCAAATCCAACTTCAGACACTTAGTAACTGGATGAACTTGAGGCTTTGGTTTCCTCAACTCTAAAATGGAGATCATAATAATACCTACCTCCCCGAGTTGTTGTGAGGATTGTTGACCTGAAAGTTTGGTTAAAAATAGGCAAACAAGGTAGGTGACAGAAAAATTGTATTACTTACTCATTTATTCCCTTAAAGTTAGAGGACATACATGTATGGAGCCAGACAAAGTCTGACTGCTCAACAAAAGAATGAGAAAGCTTAAATACATTTTAGAACAGTTGCAATTTAGCACAGCTCGGTTACTTAATTTTATGATCCCCATGTATGTTTAACCATGATACAAGACAAGGATTTTTCTTAATGGAATAGGTTGTAAATACAATACGATAAGAGTGTTGAGAAGGGTTAGTTGAAACTACAACCCAGTGTTTCTGTGTATAATTTACCATTAACATTCCATAACATAGTATATGCCCATAAAATATTAGGTAAGATAGTTTCTCGGGATTAGGGTCTCATCCTTTAATGGTTAATAGGGGAAAATATGTTCTTAGGTCAGCCCGATCTGGCCTTGTTAACAAAGGAAAAGGTATTCTCTGAGCGAACTTCAGCAAACAAAGAAGCTTAGGTTCAGCTCTTCTTCTAGTTGATCATTAATAAAAGGCTCTGGCCCTTACTGAAGTTACAAAAAATGATATAAAATGGCATTAAATGATCCTCAGGATTAATCGAGATATTTGTAAAGTACTTTGCACAGTGCCGGCCACAGGGCACGTGCTTAGTAAATGCCTGTTCCCTTCCTCTTCCCTAAGCAGATATGTCTTTTGAGGCTGTGTATGGGAACATATACTTTCTCCCTTGGCGAGCTCATGAGCGACAATGGGTTCAATCAGCAACTCTACATAGATTACCCTTAGAACCAGATATCCGGGCCTGATCTCGCTCTTGAATGCCAGTTCTGAATTCCAGTAGATAGCTGTGCCCTGACCTCCTGTTGGCATCTCAAGCTTCTCGCATTTCTGTTGAAGGAGCTACCATCCTCCTTGTCCATCATTCAGTTCATAACCTCACTGTCCCCCTTTACTCTTCCTTCTCTCTCTCCCTCTCCCTCCACCCCCACATTCAATCAGTTACCAAGACTTGATTCTCCTTTAACATCTCTAACACCCATTCTCATTCTCTGTACTCACAGGGCCACCACCTTAAGTCAGGTCCTCATCACTTCTCACCTAGACTATTTTTATAGCTTTCTAATTAGTCTCCCTGCACTTAATCTATCCTGCATTCAGCAGCCAAAATAATCTTCTCAAAGGCCAATCTGAACTCTCCTCAAAATAGAAAGAAAAATAAGGATAAACTACTTCTCAATCTAGTATTAAAGGTTCTCCCTACTCTGGCTCTAACTACCTCTCCATCCTTATCTCACATAACTCCCTGCCTTTCTGAGCTCTATATTCTAGCTAAATTAAACTACTAGAAGTTCCCAGAATTTGACATTTGATCTCTTACCTCCATGCATTTCCACAAGTAACAACCCCATGGATAGAAAGCATTCCCTCATCTCTCTGAGAAATTTTATCTTACTTCAAGGCTCAGCTAAGCTATGAGACCTTCCCAAATCCTCCCAGTTGTTAATTAATACTCTCCCCAGCCTCAAATTACTTTGTATTTGTCTCTGCTTCCCAATTCCTAGCTCTATCAATGCCTTGCAGACACAAAGTACTTAACAAATGCTTGTTGAATCGAGGGATAAATTATCTTTTTTAAAAGAGCTTCCTTATTTATTTTAGAGGAATAAATAAACTGAAGACCGAAAATATTTATTTATGCTGATTTAAGCAAAATCATAGGATCACAGGTTTAGACCTGGAAGGGACAGTACAGACCATCTGGTCAACCCCGCCTTTTAAGATGACTTGCCCAGAGTAACACAGCTGGTAAGCATCTGAGTCAGAACTTTAGAATCAGCAACATTCCAAATTCAGCATAGTATGCTACCCTGTATCATGATATACAGTAAATGTAAATTTTTGGTCATACTCTCATGATGCTAAAGTGAAATTTACTAGTATTTTTACTTAAAAATAATTATCTAAAACATACCAAGTACACTTGACATTAGTAGAGAGACTTTATTGTAAAGCCTCCCTACCTTGACCCTCTGGTGATATTTCTTACTTGTTTTAATCTCTTATTTCATTTGGCTTCAATAATTAAGAACTGGATAAAGCTCAAATTCTACTGAATTTTGTGTTAATTTCTATTAGGGAACCCTCCTCCAGAATATCTCCATCCACTGGAGGAGCTTCTGCAGGAGGATGAAGGAAGTGGCGAGTCAGCCACTCACTGGTTCTCATGGCTTTGCAGTGGAGGCAAGGCCTTTCCCTGATTTGGTAGCTTCCAAGGTTCCTCTGCCTTTGAGCTATCTTTCTTCTTCTAAGGCTGGCTGGTGTTGGACGGTGTTCAGTCTCACTCTCCTTCCAGGAGGAAGCTCCTGAGTTAGAGTCTATACTGTCCCTGTCGGTGGTATCGCTATCATGGAGGCCTTGATTCATCTGGCTCAGCTGAGTCTGAAGTCTGGCTCTTCTCCTTTCTAGGTAGGCATTAACAAGTGCCACTTCCGAGTCAGTGACAGGTGAAAGCTGCATATGTTTTGGTTTCTTCTTAAAGATCTTTCTAAAAGATTCCCAGATGGTGCCTTTGCTATGTCGCTTACAGTAGGCATCTTGGATAACAACAATCAGAAGAAAACAAGAGATTAGGTGCATTGCAGCTCGACATACTATTAATATCATTATGGCAATCTGTAGCAAATTCACACCACACATCACTGCCACATGCAACAAAGTCCCACTTCCCCACCCTTCACCCACGTGGGCCAGACACGTCTCACTCTGGAACAGCAGAAGGAAACAGATGGAAATCTTGGAGGCCCACTTTGGAAAGGCAATACCAATCCTGTTTTAAGGTCAAAGGCAGAGGTCCCAACCTTTTCCAAAGAAGTATCAAGTTTCCATTTCTCAGAGGTTTTATATTCTCAGAAATGAGCGATGGGTAAAGGGAGTGGGAGCTGGAGCAGGGCAGATACTGACAAATAGCAAAAGCCTTGGTAGGAGGAATGGGAAAGGGGTAGAGGAGAAGATGGGAGACAATATTTCCAGTTCCCTGCAAGACTCAACCTGGCTCGGCAGTGGGGATGAAGGGTAGGGACAAGGGACAGGGAACCTGCTGGAAACCTCCAACACAAATTTACATTGTCAAAATCTTTTTTTTTTTTACTGGATGCTAAATATACACTGGATTTCACCTTTACATCCTGGATTGCTTGTCCCACTGTCTGTTGATAGTGATGCACCCTTTTTCTCAGACATCTGTGTCAGGAAATACAGACTAGTCAGAGAGATTCTCTAAATTAGAAGATGTTCGTTATTATTTATTTGTTAAGAAACATCGTTGCCTTGGGGCATTAGATGAGTCTAATTTAAAATTTTAATTTACCAAGTACTTATTGAGCTTCTGGCTCTGTGATCCTGCTTAATCACCACCAATTTGAAAGAGGGGCTTTAGTAACGCTATGTAAATATGAGTTGTTGTTTTAAATAGTGCAGTGTCTTAAACTGGCCCTGGACAGGGTAGAAAATTATTTTCAGGGATGATAATAGTTCAAGGTATAGTCATTAAATCAAATGACATGATATAGATATGCAAATATATAAATGTTTACATATAACTTTGCAATCTTAAAGCTCTCTATAAATGAGATTAGTATTATTCTTAATGAATAATCCTTATTTATGTCAGAATAAGAAACATGGGACCAAAAATACTTATTTGTGTTCTCTTTAGTAAAAAGCATAAGATCATAAGTTTACAAGTGGAAGGGACATTAGAAACCAACTAGTCCAAACACCTAATTTTACAGATGAATAGGTTCAGAGAGAGGTTAAGTGACTTGCCCAGAGTCACAAAGCTAGCAGGCATCTGTGGCAGAACCTGAACCCAGAGCTTACTAATTCCAAATCCACTGATAGCATAGTACCCTAAGTGATTTTCTAGCTAAGGGGACAAAATGGACTGAACCTCCGCAGGAAACTTTTTTTTAATGGCTAGTCTAATTTGGGACATAAAAATAAATTTAAGACTTTTACCCCAAACCATTAACAAGTCCCCACAAAAAGCATTCATAAGCAATGTCTCTCCCTCCAACAATGTGGCCACATAATTTCATCTCTAGCTGCATTTGTATTTATTTTTCTAGTGTTATTCAGTCATTTCAGACTTTTCATGACCTCTCTGTCCATGGGGTTTTCTTGGCAAAGATACTGGAGTGGTTTGCCATTTCCTGCTCCAGTGGCAAGAGAGGTTAAGTGACTTGTTTAGTCACACAGCTAGGAAGTTTCTAAGGCTGGATTTGAACTCGGATCTTCCTATCTACTGTACCACCTAGCTGCCTCTATGACGCCTGCCAAAAGTAATGGACCTAAAGTCATCCCCTTCCATGTGTAAAGCATCATACGAGGACATTATCTTTGTTCTAGATTCTCCCTGTTTCTATCCCATTCCCTTCCATATATAATTTTTTCCCTCTTCCATATATCACGATGGTCTCTGTCATGAAAGGTATATATCTAGATACACATTCCTAGATTTTGTTCACTGGTAAACTAAATTGGAAATGGGGACTCAGGCTCTGTTGATATCCTATTCCTTTTACTTCTTACGGCTGTTGTTTGAGTTTTAATATTTACTCAACTCAAATTACATAATTTTCAGAGCAATACACCACTTGTATGCAAAGATGTTTAAAGTGCAGTAAATTAAAAGCTAGAAAGAGGCAGTATAGCATAGTGGGTAGAGAATTGGCCCCCAAGTAACAAAGACCTGGGTTCAAGTCCTGCCTCGGACATATACTAGCTTTACGACTTTAGGCAAGTCACTAATGAAATCAAAGGTCCTCTCTTAGGAAGCACCTCTCTAAGGAAACAACAGGTCTAATCCAAACAAAATAATAACAACAAACATTGACATTTATGTTGAGTTTTAACATTTGCAAAGCACTTTGCAAACATCTCTTTTGTCCTCACCACAACCCTAGGAGCTAGATGCTATTATTGGTTTTACAATTGAGGAAGTGGAGACAGAGAAGTTGTGACTTATCCAGGGCCACACGGCCAATAAAGATCTAGGCGAGATTTGAACCGAGGTCTTCCTGACTCCATCCAGACTCAGCATTTTGTCCTCTGTGCCACACAAGCATTTATTAAACATTTGTGTAGGTTGTTTTGTCGAAAGTGAGAGAACCAGAGCTGGCTCATACTTTGAGAGATAGGGCAGTACAAGGAAAGGACCAGGGACTAGGAGTTCTGCATTTTGTTCCTGGCTCTATCATTAATTAGCTGTGATATTGGGCAAGTCATTTAACCTGATGACCTCAGGTCATCAGGAGTTTGCAAACAATGACCTCTGAAGTTCAAGTTCAAGTTCAGACCGTCAGCTCCAGCAGAGCCTGTGGCTAGACTAGCAGGGATAGTCCTGATGATAAGAAGAACAGCAGCTAGCATTTATACAGACAGCACTTTAAGGTTTGCAAAGAGCTTTACAAATGTTATCTCATTTTGTCCTCACAAAAAACCTGACAAGTAGGTGCTTTTATTATCCTCAATTTACAGATGAGGAAACTGAGGCAGACAAGAGGTTGACTTGCCCAGGGTCACATACCTAGTTAAGTGTCTGAGGCCGAATTTGAACTCAGATCTTTCTGACTCCAGGCCCAGGGCTCTGTCTACTACCTAGCTGCCTCTCTCTATGTGTGTGTGTGTGTGCGCACACACACATACATATATGCATGTGTGTATATATGTATATGTATGTATATATGTATATATATATCACAAAACATTTACATTTTAATGGCAAATGGATAAATATATTTAAAAAAGAAGAAAATGAAGAGAAAATGCATTTCATAGCAAGGGTAATTAGTCGCTACTATTTTCCAACCATATTACCTATAAATAAGTAATTAAGTTTCTTAACATCAGAAAAAATGAGGAATTTTCATGATGTTGCATAATGAGAAAGGCAGGTTCTAAGATCATTAGTTAGGGCTCAGTCCTTAGTAAGCTGAAGTCCACATTTCAGACTTATTTTGAGGCAAATATGATTAAAATAGGAAAAACTAGGTCTCCTAGGGTTGCCCTTGACATTAACTACCTGCATGACCTCAGGAACACTGCTTAGATAGTGCGAAGCCTCAGCTTTTAATTTTCCTTGGAATGAAGAGAAATCTTACCTGCCTAAAGAAAGGAAGGATAGATGATCTTTTTTTTTTTTTTTAGATAGATGATCTTTTTTAGGTCCCTTTCTAGCTCTAGGATCTAAAATTCTATGTAGATGGTGCAGAGGAGAGATTGTTATTTTTAAATCTCTAAAATGGAGGATGTTTAACATGAACCAGAAGATGACTGGGTAAAGTGAGGTAGAGGCACAATAGCTTTCTTCAAGTGTTTGAAAGGTAGTCACTGGAAGAGGGATTAAATTTGTCTTATTTAGTCACAGAGGGCAACAACGAAGAACAAAGGATGGAAGACTTAGGCATGACGGTAAAAAAAAAACAAAAACCCAACTTCCTAATAGGCATACAAAAGTGAAATGGGCTGCATTAGCAAACGGTCCTGGAGGTCTTCAAGGAAAAGTTGATGATTATGTCGCTTGTTGGATATGCTACAGTGGGGATTCTTAACTAGAAGGTCTCCGGGATCTCTTGCAACTCGAGATTCTGTGAAAATTTCTGGTGATATGCAAGAGAGTAGCACCTTTCTTGTTACGCTGGTCATACATTCAATGTTTAGTTTGGGTAATTAAAGCTATCCCTATTCTAATTTTATTGACTGCTGTCAAAGAATCTGCCTTAAAGAAGATTCAGATGAATTTACTAAAAAGAGGCATCTCTGACCGCTGGAAATGAAACACCAAAGCATTAAATAACCTGTTTTTGCCTCTAATGAAGCACTCAGAATGGAGAAGACTGGCAACCATTCGATATTCTGATAATTACTAAATAATAGTGACAATAATTACTAAAAAAGTAATAACAGCAGTATTTGTATCACTATTATTACTAAGTTAACATGTATTTCATATGCACCATCGGTAAATACAGTAGTGGTTTGATTAGCCATCTAGTTTGCATTAAAAGTCAGGACCTGTAGTTATAAAAGCACTGCCAGCCATAGTGATGCTAGTAATAATAATAGGTGACACATATACATATATTATGCACCAGCTAAGTAGCACAGTAGATAGAGTACTGAGCCTGGAGTCATGAAGACCTGAGTTCAAATCCTATTTCAGACACTTACTAGCTGTGTGACCTTGGGCAAGTCACTTAACTTCTGTCTGTTCTCAGGTTGCAAAACTGTAAAATGGAGAATGTGATAGCACCTACCTCCCAGAGCATTGTGAGGAACAAGTGAGATATTTGTAAAGTGCTTAGCATGCAGTTCCTGACACATAGTAGGAACTTTGGAAATGCCACCCCATTAACATTGCTATTACTGCTTTAAGGTTTCACAAAGAGGAATATTCTATAATGGTAGTTCTGCATCTTAGCCTGGGCTCTTATTTTACTTAAAAAGAAAAAACCAACAACAATCACCTCTCCATGGAGTCTAAGATTCCATAGTACATATTCTGTAACAACAAATATCTTAACTCCCCCAGAATTGTGGGGATACAAAAGGAAATTTGGGGAAGATTTTAGCCAAAAAAAAATTAACTTCACAGAAATACATGGCTTGGTAAACATATTAGTAAGTATGGAAGAATATCCTACCCAGAGAGCAGTCCTATAGAAGATCATCAGGAATAACATGATGATAAAGTACCAAAGCAGAAAGTTCCCTACTGCCCCACAAGAGTCATCCTTTCCGCATTCATACTCCGGTTTTGGAATGAAATTCAAAGGCTTGCTGGGAGGGTCCATCTCCCAGAAAAGGGAAAAAAGGAGTCCCATGAAGCTACTTTCTTAGAAAATATCAAAACATGTTTTATGTGATTGAGGATGACTGGGAAATACTCTTAATCCATGATGTGTAACAACTTCCTTGGCAACCCATTATGACATGTTTCAGCAACTGTGACAAGAATTAACAAGCTACTACAATGGGTTCCTTAAAGTTTTTAAGAATATTTTAAGTACCTTACTTCAGCTAAAATTAACAGGTAATATTTTTTCTCGTTTCAATTTTTGGGCAATGTTTTAAAATGCACAAATTCCACTTCCTACCAGCAAACATTGCTTGATTCTTTAAAGGCAATTTGGCTTCTTTGAGGCATTAATTTTTCTCCCTTTATTAAAATATGTGGTTAGACTACATATAAATTTAGGATTTTGGGTGTTTCATATATAAATGTCCAATAATTAATATAAAATGAGATGGTCAGTTATGAGTTGGATAAAATTTACTGAGGTACTTTTTCTTCTTAATTTAGGAAGGATAGAAGGATAAAGAAAACTTGGTTTCTAGTATTAACTAGTGATGTCAGATGTTTTTTCAAGACATTTCTCCACTTGAATTCACATCTAAAACTACAGGAAAATCCACTTCAATTAAAGATATCAGCAAAATGACTGTTTATAAAGCACTTTGGAGTTTTAAAATATACAATTATGTATGTATGTTATCATTGTGTATTTCCCCTATTTTTGTCCTACAGGAAAAAAATTCATTTTCAAAACATAATGGTCTTGGAAGCAAAATCTGGGAATAATTTTGATCACAGAGACATAAAAAAAAAATCTCAACATACTATGGCAGAGATATCTTTTGTAAATATATATTCCACCTGGTTATTCAGGGAAGTGATTATCCGTGTTTTCCGTTACTTCTCTTTAACTTAGCTTTGAGCCACTTCTCCCTTCAGCGTTCAGTTCTTAGAAAGCAAAGAGGTCAATCTCATAATCAGTCTACGGTTATGCGATAAAATCTATGTTCGTCGCATAAAAACGCAAGAAATTTGCATAAATAGGGGGAGATCTCAATGCTACAATTTACACCTGTTCCTCAAGAATTAACCTCCTGTTGGCCACATTTCAGAATATCTCTTCTTCCTATGCCGATGCGCCCTTTACCGAGTGTGTTCGGTTACCCGAGGTGGGGCAGATAGCTCTGGTTCCAGCCTCGGCATCAGGAAGCTTTGGGTTCCAGTGCTGCAAGGCTGGTTAACTTTGAACGAGTTACTTAACCTCTCACGAGTCTTAACATCCTAAAATGCCGAACTGCTGCCAATCCGCATGGGGAAGCGGGGGCGCGGAGGGGAAGGGACGGGTTCTCACAGGGAGTGAGATCTGGGGCAACAACCACCCCCTTCCAAAAAAAATTCAAAAACATTCGAACTAAGACTGACAGGCTGAGGGAGCTCCGGCGACTCTACACGGCGGGAGGAGCCAGAAACCCAGAGTACTTTTATTTAAATTTTCAGCGATATTTTGCGAACGCTGTGCAAAGTGAGGAAGCACCAACGGGGCCTGACGGTCCAGAAGGCGTCTGGAGTGACTGGCCGGAGCGCCCGTATCTGTTTCTATATTTGAACTTAACGCAGCTTGCTAGACTTGTCATCTTTAGTTTTGTTTTGGCTTTTTAAGCAGGCCGATAAACAAACACCCAAACGGAAGCCTTCCTCTCTCTCGAGCTCCGCCCGCTCCGCCCTTCCCGGACCCGCCCCCTCCAGTAACTTCCCGAGGCCACTGTACGCAGGCGCCAACCTACAGCGCGCACGCGCACGCAGGCGCGCACGCGCTCCCATTTCCAAGGCAACGCTCCCTCCTCTCGCAAGAAGATTTCAGCCGGGCCCTTTCTCCCCGGCCCCCTCCCTTCCCATCCCACCTTGCTCCCGCGGTCCGATTTTCACGTTTTGATTGGCCTCGCGCCCCGGGGCCGGGCAACCGCGAGCTCACGTGACTGTGCGCAAGCGCGGTGAGAACCGGTGCGGACCCGCTGCTGCTGGAAGTTGAGCACGGTGCGTTGTTTCTGTGTGTGTGTGTGCGTTTATTTTTCCTCTTGGGGGACTGGACGGAGCTTCCGCTGCCTGCCGGGCTTGGGGAAGGCTCGGCCCCGCGGAGGGCGCGGCTTCGGCGGCGGCGGCGGCGGGGCGCGCGAGGCGAGGGGGGGCCCGGGGCGCCCTTGGCCCGAGGCTGCGGGGAGCCGCGTGCGGGCTGTGCTGAAGCGAGGGCGGGGCCCAGGGGGTGACTGAAGGGGGTACCGGGTTGTAGCGCTGATTTGGGGAAGGGGCGGGGTGCACACAGGGGCAAGTCATCCGCTGATGGTTTGTGGCGTGCGCGGCTGGGACCAGACGTCCAGATGTGGGGAGGGAGGCGAGGGTTCAAAGATGAATGGCCTACCATGGGACCATAGGGTTAGAGCCAGAAGCGGCCTTGGAGGCCACCGAATCCAGCCCCTCTGTTTTACAGATGAAGAAACGGAGGCCCAGAGAGGTTAAGTGACTTACCCAGGGTCACACAGCTGTTCAGTATCGCTGGCAGCATTTGAACTCGCTTCTTCCGGACTCCCAGGTCCAGCGCTCTTAGGCACCTGGGGGCTGCTATAGTGCGTCAGCACGAGTATTACTAACCCGAAGGGAGCTATGCAACGCTCCCTGCCCCTCCCCCTCACTTGCTCTTTTCCTCCCCTCCTCCAGCCCTTGGGCAGGGGTTCAAACCCCTGTTCCAGCCTGGCTTCTGACAGTAGTTATGTGATCACGCGCAGTGTCATCTAACTTCTCAGAGCCTGTTTTCTATCTATGAAATCAGGATAGTATCTGTAGTGCCCACTTGGAATGGCCGTGGTGGCATCAAATGAAGTCCTGTATAGATGAGATGTAGAAAGTCGATCGCTATTATCTCCCCTCCCCCTTTTTTGTGACTTACCAGACACAGCTTGTTGGAACATAGGTATACAACAAAATAAGGAATATTTATTAGCATCTTACGATTACATCAAAGATGGGGATAGACCGTGGGATGTAAAACTTAATGCTTGGTTCTTGTACACATTTATAGATTCTGCCAATACAAAGAAAAGTTGAAACAAGACTTACCCTCCAAGAATTTACAATCTATTGAAGAGAGAAAAACTGATACACAAGTAAATAAAAATATTTATTAAGTAATTTCAGAATACACACTCGTGGAGAAGGAGATGTTTAGGATGGGCCTTAGTCCACAAGCATTTGCCCTTAATACGTGCTAAGCCCTGGGGATAGACAAAAGACCAAAAGAAGATTGAGGCTAGCTGCAAGGAACTCACATCTTAATGGAGGACATAACGTATAAATAATTAGGTACACATAAGACATATACAGAGTAGATGCGGGAAAATCATGTCATGGGGAAGGCACCAACTACTACCAAGGGAGACACACTGCAGAAGGCAGGATTTGAACTGAGTCTTGAAGGAAACTGGAGCATCAGAGGTAGAGGTGCTGGCATGGAGCGGTGCAGACATGAGGGACAACCAGTGCAGAGGGATTGAGTGGGGATGGAGCGCTGTTAGAGGAACAGCAAAAGCAGCTTAACTGAATCATGCAGTGTGTGGAGGAGAGTAAAAGGAGAAGACTGGAAAGGTGGAAAAGGGCAGGGCTGTCAAGAGCTTTAGATGCCAAAGCGAGGACTTTATATTTAATCCTGAAGGTCAAGGCAGCCACTTGAAGTTTATCGAGTAGAGTGGTCGTCAGACTTAGAGTTTAGAGGAAGATCATTTTAGCAGCTGAGTGGAGGATGCGTTAGAATAAGGAGAGACTTGAGACAAAACCAACGAAAAGGTTATTGCAACAGTTCAGGCCAAAGGTGACAAACACCTAGTAGCTACGTATGGAGAAAGGGGGAAATGATTGCGAAGGGTAGCATTGACAAGATTGGTCAGCAGTTTGGATGTGTGGCGGGAGCGTTAGGTAAAATTCAAGGCTGACTGGGAGGATAGTGGTGCCCTTTGACAGTAATGATAAAGTTGGGGAGAGGGGAAAGATAATGAGTTCTATTTTTGGACGTGTTGAACTTGAGCCACCTACGGGACATCCAGTTATCAATGTCTAAAAGACTTTTGATGATATGGGACTGGAGCTTAGGAGAAAGACAAGGGCTGGATATATAGACCTGAAAATTAACTCCCTAAAGATAGATCGTATTTAACCCATGGCAGCTGATGGTGTTACCAAATGAAAGTGTGTAGAGGGAGAAGAGAAGAGGCTCCAGGACAGAGCCTTGGGGATCATCCATTAGTTAGCACGGCTCAGAGGAAGAGCCAGTAAAGAAGACTGAAAAAGACAGATTGGAGGAGAACCCAGAAGGGACAAGATCATGGAAACCTAGAGAGGAGAAAGTGGCTAAGAGAAGGTGATAAATAGTGTCAGGTGCTGCAGGATGGTCTAGAAGAATGAGGAATGAGAAAAGGCCATTAAATCTAGCAATTAAGAGATCATTGGTAACTTTCAGAGAGGGTAATTGCAGTAGAATGATTAGATCGGAAACCAGATTATAGAGGGTTTAGGAGAGATCAAGAGAAGAAATAGATACCTACAGTTAGATAACTTTCTCCAAGAATTTAACCAAGAGGTTATAGATAAAAGGGATGATAGAATCAGGTTAGAGGATTTTTTAGAAATGTGGGAGACATGAGCATATTTATAAATAAAAGGAAAGAAGATAGGTAAGATAGAGATTGAAAGTGAGAGATGGGAGTGAAAGTGTGGGCAGTTTGCTTGAGAAGACAGGAGGATGTGGGATGAAGGGTACTTTTAGAGCAGTTTGGCCTGGGCAAAGAGAAGGGCCACCTCTTAAACAGACTGAATGAAGGTGGAGATAGTGAGAAGGAAGGGGAATGTCTCACTAACATGAGATGAGGGGAAAAGAGGGAGTTCTTGGTAAAAGACTTCAATTTTTCTCATGAAATGAGGTCCTTAGCTGAAAGGATATAGTTGGAGGCCTGGAGGGAGGTAAAAAGATTTGGAATAGTTGCTGTAATAAGTGGGATAGCACATCTACTAGGGATGTGTAAAAGGATGTGGGACCATTTGAGGTTATGTAACATAAATTTGTAGTAGACTCAATTAGCATTTTCATGGTTTTTTCCGGTTCCATTTGGCACTATGTGAATTGGAAGAGAGGACCCGGCTGATGGTTCGTGATTGAAGGTTAGGAGCAAATAGGAAAAGAGGGCAAAGAGACTGGAGAATAAAGGATTGTGTAGATTTGAGCTATTTCACCAATCAGTCAAGACAGGGAAGGGAGGCTAGTGTGGGAGAGAGCTAAGAGGGAAAGGGAATGGAGGTTATGGTGAGATTTCAGCACAGGGGTAGGACTCAGTAAGGCAGAGGAAAAGGTGAAATATGACGGAAGATAATGATCAAATAAAGGAATTTCCGAGTTCATAAACATGGAAATAGAACAGTTGTAGCTCATGACAAGGTCAAAGGTATGACCAGCTCAATGTGTATCTGAGGTGAAATAGGTCATGGAATGAATGCTGCCAAAGTAATTTTCCTTAAGTTAGATCTGATCATGTGACTACTCAGTCAACTCCATTGGCTTCCTATTGCCTCTGGAATAAAATATGAACTTTGCTTGACTTTTAAAGCCTACGTAACTTGGCCTCAACCTACTTTTCCAACTTCATTGGGTATTACTAACCCTAACTCCAGTTACCAATGATCTCTTCTGATTGTCTTTTCTCAGTTCTCATCCTTCTCAACTTAGCTGCATTCAATGCTATTAACCACCCTCGCCTCCTGGATACACCTTTCTCTTGGGTTTTCGTGATGCTGTTCTCCCTTGAGTTACTCCCTGTCTTCTGCTTCTCAATATCTTTTATTGGCTCCTCATCCACACTGCCCCACTAACTGTAGATGTTCCCCAAGGTTCTCTCCTCAGCCTTATTCTTTTCTCTTATATTCTTCTGGCACTCATTGGCTCCCATAGGTGGTTTTTTTTGTTTGTTTTTGATTTTTTTTTTTTTAGTATCCGTGTGAGTTCACTTTCAGGAAGACACATTCAGAGACTATACAACTAATTCCAACAATATGTTGTTTTTGCATAAAAATATTCTTTAGAATTCCTCTTTTGGAATTGTCCATTTTCAGTTCCAAATTTTCTCCCTCCTTCCAGCCCGTCCCCCACTGAGAAAGCAATCGGTACAATTAACCCATTATATATCTGAAGTGTGCAAAATATATCTCATAGGCTTTGTAGATGGCCCACAGAATGATATATCCAGCTCCATTCTCTTCCCCCAAGCTTCAGCGTTAGGTCACTGTCTATTGGATATTTCAAACTGCTTATCCTAGAGACATTTCAAACTCAGCATATCTAAAATCGAACTTACAGTCTTTCACCGTAAACTGTCTCTTCTTCCAAACTTCCCCACAGTTCTGTCAAAAGCACCACTGTCCTTCCAATGCTTTAAGGTTTATAATCTCAATATTATCCTAGGCTCTTCACTCTCCCTCTCCCCACATATCCAGTCTCTTACCAGATTTTGCCATTTCTACCTTCTCGGTGTCTCTTCCATCTGACGTCGCTCCATTCACAGAGGTACTACCTTAGTTCAGGCTCACATCAACTTACTGCAATATGGTTCTTCCTGCCTCATGTCTCAAACCACCCAAGTCCATCCTCTGAACTGCTACCAAAGTAATTTTCCTTAAGCACAAATCTGACCATGTTACTTTCTTACTCAGCCTACTGTGGTGGCTTTCTATTGCTGTTACAATAATTTGGCTAGCAGCTGCTGTGCGGCTGAAAAACTAACACAAGCCCAACAACAAGAACACTGCAAATCCAGGTTCTTTTGATCTACTTTACTAAGGAAAGTAACGGTTAGGGGTTGACAATCTTTAATCCAACATAGCAGTATCATTCACTCACCTGGGGAAAATCCAGCACCCTGAGCTTCAGAGCAAATACAAACAAATTACAAACATCAACAAACAGACTTTGGCTGATTCAAATCTCAATTCGTAGTTACCAGAGTTCAACAAAGTCTGAACATCCGGGTTTACAAGCTGGAGGGCTCTTAACTACAGCTGCCCAGAGTCTCCACATCACACACTGCTAGGAGTGAGAGCCTTTTCTCAGTACTCTCCAGTCTGCACGCGGGTCAGTCTTGCTCTCAGTAGTGCCTACTCCTTCAGCTTCTGCTTTGGCTTCTGCTGCTGCTTCCCCCAATCTCCACCAAGAGTGAGAGCCCTAAGCAAATAACTCTGTTCTCTCTTTTTATACAGTTTCAGACGTCATCAGATGTCACCTGAGCGACCAGAACTTAGGCTCCTATGAGTGGCTCTGGTCTTAGCAACACCCCTTAGGACCCTGAGGCCCGCACAAGCTTAGCATCTAGTAGATAGGGGATTGGGCCTGGGGTTTAGCACCTAATAAAACTCAAAGACACCCAACTTAATCGATATTACAATTGCCTATAGAATAAAATAAAAACTTTTGTTTTTAAAGCCCAACACAACCTGGCCCTATCTACCCTTTCTAGCTCCTTTGGACATTATGCCCCCTCCTTCACATTTTGATCCAGCCAAACTAACCTCTGAGATCCTCTCTCATGACAGTCCCATATATTCTCTCTGTAACTTTGCCCTGGCCATCCCCCTTGCCTAGAATGCATTCCATACTTAACCTCTACTCCTTAAAATCCCTCTCTTCTCTAAGGTGCAGCTGAAGCACCATCTTCTGCATGAAATGTTTCCTGAGCCCCCAAGTATTACTAGTGTCCCTCCCAAAGCTCCTTTGTATTTAACTATTTTGTGTGTGTGTGCGTGTGCGTGTATTTATTTATTGACTTTATAGCGTAAGCTCATTGCAAGTAGGGTTTTTTCACTCTTTGTATTTGTATCTCTAGCACAGTGCCTGGCATGTAGCAGGCATTTAATAAATGCTTGTTGATTGATTAATAGAAATTGAATAGTGTGAGAAACCTGAAAGTTAGGGTTTTCAAAGTACTGTCAGTATGTTGAAATTGGCCAGTAGGAAGGCAGGAATTGAGGTTGAGGGAAAGACTAAGTCATGCATTGAACTCACTGAGAAAGAAAGATGAATGACTCGGCGGGAGGTATCAAGAATGCCGCCAGGTATCTGGAAATTTGTGAGACATGAACTTCAAGGGAGATGTTCTTCAGTAATGAGGGTAGGAGAAGAGACTGTTAGTGACAATGGTATATAAAAAAGTATTCCAACTCTCCCACCACAACTAGTGAGTGGGGATAGAGTATGAACAAAAATACAGCAGTACTGCAAATGCAGTGTGGTCAGGAGAGAGATTGGGGTTGGCCTAGCGGATCCGAAGGGGAACATTGGTTGGGAGTCAGCTGAAAGTCACTGGGGTGGACTTCGTATAAGAAGTGGTCCTTGAGCTGCTCTCAAAGGAAATTTGGGATTGTAAGAAGGAGCTATGAGGAGGGTATATTAGTCCTCTCATGTTTGAGCTGTTTGTTTTCATTGCTAATAATAGTGTAATTATATTCCATCACAGTCATATACTGCCCCTTTTTCAGCTGTTTTCCCAACCTGTGGGCAACCCCTTTGATTACAGGTGCTTACTACCACAGCAAATACTGTTCTGAATATTTCTGTAAATCTTAGATCTTGAAAAAATCTTAGCCCTTTGGGGAAGATCTGGAGTGGAATCTTTGGATCAAAGCGAATGAACATTTTAATCATTTTCTTCCACAATCCATAATATTTGGATTGTCCATAGCTCCATCAACAGTGTAATAGTGCCTCTTCCCATAGCCCCTCCACTGTAGACTATTTCCATCTTGTGTGATCTTTGCCAATTTTCTGGCAAAGGATATGAGGTGAATTCCCAAAGTCATATTGACTTAAATTCCTCTTATTACTAGTTATTTGGAACAGTTTTTCATATTGTTATTAATACTTTATATTTCTTTTGAGGACTATTTGTTCTTATCCTTTGACTGCTTCTCTGTTGGGGTGTGACTCTTTTTATGTATTAATTTCCTCTGTATCTTACTCAGATACCAGACTCTTATCAGACCTATTTGATGCTGGGTGTTTTTTTTTTTCCTATTCTGCACTTATAAATTACATGTAATTGAAATTTTCCATCTTTTCTTTTCTCTTACTTATTCCTTGCATGGTTAAAAATTCTCCTACTCGCTCTTGTTAGTAGAATTCTGGAGTTGGAGGGGAGCTTAGCCCTAATCTAGTCCAACCCTTACATGAAAGGAATGCCCACTATAACCGACTGAACAAGTGGTCGTTTAGCTCTGCTCAAAGACCCCCAAGAAAGGGGGAACCTACCATTTCCTAGAGCAGCCCATTTCATTTTTGGACAGCTTTAATTGCTAGGAAGTTTTTCCTAACATCAAGCCTTGTCTCTTTTCAGCTTCCACCATTACTCCTTATTCTTCCCTTTGGAGCTAAACAGATTTTAAGTCCTCTTCCACGTAACAGCCCTTCAGACATTTAAAAACAGTTGTCGTATACCCCCTCAGTCTTCATTTCTCCAAGCTAAACATAACCAGTTCCTTTGATCAATCCTACTTTGATGGGGACTCAAGGCCCTTCACCATCCTGATTGCTTTCCTCTGGATACTCCTCAGCTTAGCAATAGCATTTTTAAACCCTGGTGCCTAGAATTGAACATAGTGCTTTGGATAACATCTGACAAGGACTGAGTGTGGTGGGACTATTGCAGCCCCATGACTAGAAGCTTATGCCCCTCAGAACAAGATCATATTCTGTTTCTTGGCTGCTTTATCACACTTCTGTTGAGCTTTGAGTAACTAAACCCTTTGATCTTTCAGAACAGCTGCTGTCTAACCATTCCTTCCCTATCTTAGGAATTTTATTTTTTTTATACCCAAGTGTAAGACTTTACATTTGTCCCTGTTAAAGTCCATCTTATTAGATTTAGCCAAGTGCCTTAGCCTGTCAGGATCCTTTAGAATCCTGCGTCTGTCATCCATTGTATAAGCTCTCCATTTCAGTTTTTTGTCATCTGCAGATTTGATAAGCATACCATCCATGCCTCTGGCTATCATTAATTTAAAAAAAATTAAAGAGCACAGGGATAAACGCAGATCTGGAGGTACTCACAAGAGACTTCCTGCTATATTGACATTGAACCATTAACAACTTGTCTTCGAGTCTAGTCACCCGTCTAGCTCTGAATCCAAAACAGCTCCTCTCTAAAACAATTTTTTTTTTAAGCAATAACTCTTCCTTAATTTTGTCTCTAAATAGATGCAAAGAGAACAGAGTCCTTCTGCTTGCCTCATCGATAGAACCATAAGGATGAGGAAAGAGACAGAAGATAGAAAAGTGGTTTTAGCTTGGGGACTCCTAAATGTTTCTGTGGCCGGCATGATATATACAGAAATGTAAGTCCATTAACTAGAATAAGAGCAAAATTTGTTAAACGTGTGAAAATATTTTCTAACATTACTATTGAAGATATTTTAAAAGAATTTTATTTTTTTTCAGGACTGGGAAATTATTAAGTTCCTACTATAATGTTACATACTGGCCCCTTTGGTATATTGGTAAGCTTTTCCTGTATTGTGATAGAACTTGTATTTACTATTGCATAAAAACTATGTAAAAATGCAATTCAGATCTATTTTTTTTTTTAATTTTGATTGGGATGTTCAATTTAAATTTATTTTAATCTTTCTGGATAATGAATGTTGTTTGAATGTATTCTGGATAATGAATGTTGTATGTTGTATTTCTGGGTAATGAATGTATGAAACTTGTATGTATACTGTTGTGTACATTATTGAATAGAAAATTGTGCTGAAAGCAATAAAGGAATGTAAAATTAAACCGTAATTTCTTTTTACAAGTTAGAGTTTTGTTTTTTATTAAGATTGCTAGGAGTAGTGATAGGGTGGTTGTTTGGTGTTTTAATTACCTGGTATTTCATTTCAGAGCTTGTACTTGCATCTGTCTTCAGCCTGAATGCTTTATTTGATTTCTGGAGGTATTTCAAATATACTGTAGCACCTACAAATCTGGTCATCAGTCCTGGACAGCAAACACTTTTAGGATTGAAAACAACTGGTAAGTGTTTTGTATCTCTTGATAAAATTAGCAACAGATATCTCTTAATTTCAGAAGTTTCCTTTTCAAAGCTTGGTATTGATGGAAGAATCATCAAGACCGTATAATCTGCAGGGTTCCTGTCTTAAGCAAGTCTAAATCTAAATATAGAAGACAAATTGTTGTCTTTCCTAATTTATCTCTTGAGAAAGAAATTTAATTACATTTTGAACGTGCTAAGTTTGAGGTGCCTATGAGACATACAGGTAGAGATATGGGCCGAATATCTTGACTTTTCAGTCACCTTTTGGGGGTAAGGCCGCTGTTCTTGATGTTTTCCCCCAGTTGTTTAGTTATATTCTACCACTTTGAGATATCCTTTCAATATTACCTCTTAATATTTTCAAGTCTATATTGCCTCCAGCATGGATTTCTTCTGTATTTACTTGTCTGATCCAGCTGTTCTCCCTGACTTCATCTTCTCAAGTACCATTTCCACTTCCTCGTAGCACATCAGGTGCTGATATCCTAGTATATGGTCCTAACCTGGTTCGTTGATGATGAGAGCAATGCTGACAAACATGGTCCATTTTCCATGTATTTGTTGTCTTTTCATTGTAAATGTTTTTGGGATGATGTAGCTTAAGTCTAATACCAAGCTTTTTGTATATTTGTAAACATTTTGCCGTTTGATTAGGCAGAACTGCTCCTGATTTTCTGCCATCTTGCTCTGCAATGTTTTGGAAATAAATTATACTCACAACTAGGATTACCTTTGTCTTGCCATGTCTTTCCCTTTCATCAGGAGAACCAGTGTTTCCTAAGACATTTAAAAAACAAATTATTCCTTCATATACTTAAACAGCACCCTTTTTCTTAGTCAGAAGACCTGGATTCAAATCCTAGTTATAGCCATGTGACCTGGTGGTAAGTCACATAACTTTTCTGAGACTCAGTTTCTTGAACTGTAAAATAGGGGACATAATACTTGCATTTATCTATTTCACAGGATTGTTGTGAGGAGGGATTTTGTTAACAGGAAATGTCTATAGAAACATATTCTGTTTTATTATTTTTTTCCAGACAAAACAACCCCAACCATTTAAACTTTTCTTCCTAGAAATTATTTTTCTTTCTCTTGAATCATTTTGTTGACACTTCTCTAGGTCCTTTAGGTTCTGTTCTTCAAACGTCTTTACTATTATAACACTGACTCTATTAGAATTTTAAAATACCCTAATTCTTGTAATTCCTAAGCTCCTGGACTTAGGTCTCAGTATCATGAAGTTTTTGTTCTTTTTAAAAATAACAGTGCCTTTCCTGACTTTGACTCCTTAGGAATAGAAAATAGGCATATTAAGTACCCAGGGCTGCTAACCTCCATTTTGCCTTTTCCTTTTGTTCCAGTTGTGCAAACCACTCCTCCACGTGAACTGGTGGCAAACAATATTCCTCCCTCTACACCTTCTCCTCCAATACAGGGCCAGAGTGTGTTGAGTTATAGCCCATCTCGCTCCCCCAGTACAAGCCCCAAGTTCACTATGACGGGATATAGCCCTCAACTTCAAGGCCTGTCATCGGGCAGCAGTGGTTCTTACAGCCCTGGTGGAGTGACCTACGCACCTAGCAGTAGTTATAGTAAGGTAAGCCTTATCTGAGCATCTTTCCAATTGAAAACAAAAGTTAGGACTCTTTACCAGGGCTTGAAACTTGTACTTCAGATTCCGTAGTCTTTCTCCTAGTCACTCATCATTGTGGTCTGATAGGACCAGGATAAAGAGATATGGAAATTAGAAGACATTTGAGTGCCTGAAGCATATTGTTGGGGATCATCTCATGGGCAGCCTTGGCCCCAGGAGCGATCTTTTTCTTGTTGCATTTTGTGTTGCTCATTATTAGAGTAGCAGTACTTAGAAGTAAAATTTACCCAATGTTGTTGTCTTTTAAATATGTTTTTTTCATTTGATTAACTTTTTAAAAAACATTGTATATATTAAAATATGTTAAATCTGATTTTGGAAGGAAATGAGAGAATTTTGTGAAGTTGGCAGTGTTTTTTGAGTTAGCACTTAGAAACTTAGGTAAAGCAGGTCTTGTGCACATGGCATATTTGGTATAGGGCCTGACTAACTTATTTTGATGTAACTTCTGTATAGTATTGCTCATGATTTCTGCTTTGAATACTGGCAAATTCTAGTTACACTTTGCTTTCCATTTTCGTGAAAGAAATTGTAACTTACCATAACTTTAAGTGAAATTGAAAGAAGTAATCTTTTCTCAGTTTACCTACTGACCTCTATTTGTTTCTGCCTCAGACCACCTCACATCATTATGAGGAAAGCACTTTACAAAGCTTTAAGCACTAGAGAAATTGGAGTTTGTAGTACATATCATCCAGATGAAAGAGGTTTCATTTTCAAACTAGACTAACAAATAAGGTTAAAAAAAAAAAGTCTTCCTGCCTTTAAGTTGCAGCTTTTAAAGTATATCTCTTATTCCAAATAGATGTCTGGTTATAGTCCTTCCCCTGGTTGTTCTCCATATCCTACAACCATTGGTCCAGCAGAGAGCTCTGGCTTGAGATCTCGGTACCGGGCTTCACCAACTGTGTATAACTCTCCAACTGGCAAAGAAGACTACATGACAGATCTCAGAACCCTGGACAATTTTCTTCGAGGGGAAGAAGAGAAGCAACATAGGGTTCAGCTGGGTAAAAAAAAATGATTTCATTCAGTCATAATAAAATTGGATCGTGGTATTTGTTTTTTCTATATACAGGGTGGTCAGAAGAATATGCCATTTCCTTTGGGAGGCATTGTGGTACAGTGGAAGGCTGAGAGTAAGCAATAGGAGTTTATTGCTACAGATTTGCTATTAAGTAGCTGTGGAACTTGGGGCAAGTCATTTAACCATTTTGGGTCTCAGTTTTCTCATCTATAAAATAAAAAGGTTGCACTTGATTTTTCCAAGGACTCTGTGAGTTGAAATAACTTATTTTTTATCAGCATACAGCCCCCAATTCAATTCACTATGCACAAAGCTATGGATACAAAGGTAAAAAATGATAAAGAGTCCCAGCCCTTAAGGAGATTACAATCTCCTAGAGGAGATAAAACACACATGCACAAAGTATGGCATGAGGTAAATATGGGGGCAAAAGAAGAGCATTTGGTAGTAAGTTCATGACCTCTTAATCTCAGCAGTTGCTTTTACTTGGGGGGAAAACTACCAACTCAGTGAGGAGGGAATTCCATCTTTTTGAACATGGGGCCTAGCATAATGTTACATAGTGGACACTTGTCTTTTGACCTATTGTGACAATGATTACAATAAACTGATGCTTGCTAAATTGATAATTACAGGGAGTACAGATTCTACTTCACCTTCTAGCAGTCCCACTTTCTGGAACTATAGTCGCTCCATGGGCGATTATGCACAGACGCTAAAGAAATTTCAATACCAGCTGGCTTGCAGGTCTCAGGCCCCAAGTGCTAACAAGGATGAAACTGACCTTGGTTCTAAACAGGCTGCAGAAGAGGTAAGTGGAAAAAAATGATGACTTTACGATTTGCAAATCCTCAGAAGTTCTTTAAAAAATATTTTAATCTCAACTTTTAAGTTGAGGTGTGTGCGGAGTACTGGAATTAGAGCTGGGAAAGTTTGGGTTCATTCTCCCCCCAAAACCTACTGCTTGGATGGCCAAGAGAAAATCATTTAATCTCTGCGTGCCTCAACTTTCTCATCTGTAAAGGAGGAATGACAATCACTGTAATATTGATTGTGAGGCTAAAATAAGATAACCTAGGTAAGTGCTTTGCAAATTTGAAAGCCCTACCTACATGTCCGTTATAAATAGACTATAACAGTAATCATCAACTGTCTGGTACGCTTGGTAAAAAATGGAAAATCTGCTGTTTGTCGGCCAGCTAGCAGTTATTAAGTGCCTACTGTATGCCAGGCACTATTTCAAGCTGTGGGGTTAGAAAGAAAGGCAAAAAACAGTCCCTGAAGGTGCTCACGGTGTAACGGACTGATATTGTTTGTGTGCCTTGTGCTGAATTAGGTAGCACTTTTCATTATGTCAGATAGCGGAAACTGCTATAAAGAAAGTGTTTTCTGTCATCCTCCAACAAATGCTTGTGCCATATTACACTTGACACATACCGGAGTCTGTTCACTTAGCTATTTTGTTTTACTTAGATTTAGTTAGTTTGTTTCTTTTATACTTTATACGTGTCTATTTTTGTACTTTTAACTTGATCTTTTAAAAAGCTAAATAGAGTTGAATAGCAATTCATAAGTACTTACAAAAGAAAAATCAGAACACAGTAATTGAGTAGGTGGTGATGTCTGTATATACCAGTTAAAGATTTTCTCAGCATTGATAAGGCACTTTTAAAGTTGTGGAAATAAGAACCGCTGTGGTCTCTGGTAAACCTTTTCTACATTGATTGTAGGTGTGGGCAAGAGTGACTATGAATCGACAGCTTCTTGAACACATGGATTCATGGACTGCCAAGTTTAGAAATGTAAGTTCTGTCATTGCTGTAATGCGGTTATAATGCAGCGAACATGTCACTATTATGCGTAGGGGCAGCTAGGTGGTGCCAGGCCTGAAGTCAGGAAGACTCTTCCTGAGTTCAGATCTGACCTCAGACACTCATTAGCTGTGTGACCTTGGGCAGGTAACTTAAACCTGTTGGCCTCAGTTTCTCATCTGTAAAATGAGCTGGAGAAGGAAATGGCAAACCACTCCAGTGTCTTTGGGAAGAAAACCCCAAATAGGGTCATGAAGAGTCAGACATCACTGAAACTACTGAACAACAGCAATTATGAATTAATATTTGTGGATTAAGTAATTCTGGGGTACCACCTTACACCTATCAGATTGGCTAACATGTGACAGAAAAGGAAAATGACAAGTGCTAAAGGGTATGCGTAAAAATAGGGACAGTGATGCACTGTTGGTGGAGTTGTAAAGTGGTCTAACCATTTTGGAGAACAATTTGGAATTATTCACAAAGAGCTATAAAACTGTGCATACTCTTTGACCCAGCAATACTATTACTAGGTCTGTATCCCAACAGAAAGGGAAGAAGATCTATATGTACTAAAATATATTTATAATAGCTCATTTTGAGTTGGCAAAAAATTGGGAATTGGCTGAACAAGTTGTGGTATATAATTGGGATGGATACTATTGTGCTTTAATAAATGAAAAGCAGGATGCTTTCAGAAAAACTTGGGAAGACTTACATGAACTGATACAAAGTGAAGTGAGCAGGACCAGGAGAATACTGTATACAGTAATAGCAGTGTCATAACAGTGATAAGCTGTGAAAGATTTAGCCATTCTGATCAATACAGTGATCTAAGACAGTTCCAAAGGTCTCATGATGAGAAATGCTTTCCACCTCCAGAAAGAGAACTGATGAACTCTGAATGTGAAGTATAATTTTTTTCACTTTCCTTATTTTTTTTGCTTTTTTATTTGGCAACATGGCCAATATGGAAATGTTTTTTTTAAATGTTGAAAATAACAAATTTTTAAAAAATATATTTGTGGGTTATCTAAGAAAATTGTAGTTTCAATGTCATATGCACAAAATATTAATGAACACTTATTAAGTGCCTTTGTTTCAAGGCACTCTGCTAGGCATTGAGGAAATAAAGGAGGGAAGTACTCTGCCCTGAAAAAAACTTGTATTTTATTGGGTCTATATGTCACATACACAAATATAATACAATGGTGTATTGTGGAAAGGAGGGAGTAGTACTAATAAGGGGGAATCAAAGAAGACTTGACAGAGGAGTGACATCTAAGCTGAGTTCATCAAATTAAGAAATAAAATTTTTAAATTTATAAAATAGAAAATTTTAAATATTTAAATTATATATAAATTTATAATTTTTTTCTAGTTGCATGCTCAATTCTTTAATCTACTATTTCTCTCTTTTATTGATTAAAGTGTTGAGAAATAAAAATTTCCCCCTAAGGACTGCTTGATTTAGGTACATCCTAAAAAATTTTGGTATATTGTCCTACTGTTTTCACTATCAATAAAACTGTTTCTATTATTTGTTCTTTGACCTAAACTTTAGGATTAAATTTTTTGGGCTTAGATCTACCTCAGTCTGAGAGGGATAAACTGATTTCCCCCAATATCAGTTTTACTATTTCTCCATGTAACTCATGGACTTTCCCTTTAAAAGTTTAAATGCTGTGGCATTTGATGCTTGTGTTTAATATTGACATTATCTGATAACTTTCAGTAAAATTTAGTTTACCTATTTATTTCTTTTAGTTGTCCACTATTGTTGCATACAGTGAACAAACTTGAAACAGAAAGAATACATTTAAAATTTACAGCTCTCCAAGAGTTGGATCTGCAGTTGGAGTCTGTTGGCAAACAGGAATAATTTAGAATATATCCCTTAGTTCTAAAACCAAAAAGTATAAATTTGAAAATTGCCTTATTAGAGCAATAAATCTGCTATCTATAACATTCACAAATGGTGTACTCTGATTAACTGTGGTTTAGCTCTGTATTATGTTGCTTTATTTTAATTTTTTTAATAGTGGATCAATGAAACAATATTAGTGCCACTTGTCCAAGAAATTGATTCTGTCAGTACACAAATGAGAAGAATGGGCTGCCCAGAGCTACAAATAGGAGGTATGGACAAAAGTATACATGAGCATTTCCATTTTCTTGAGTGCTTCTTATTAGAAGAAAATTCTATACCGAGAGTAAGTTATTTAGCCAGTTTCGTTCAGCTGTTCTGCACTGACACCTGAAGTTGGGGGAAAAAAAAACATTAATGCCCAAATGTTGTTAATTGAGCAAAGCAATTAAACTAATAGAACAAATTGAAAACCGGTTTTCTTTTCACTATTTTTTCTAATTATCCTTTCACTGTTGCAATAATAATAATAAACTCTTAGGCAGACTATATGTTGATTGTTCATGCATGACAGATTTTCAGCCATAAAACTGAGTGTTAGAGCTCCAAATTTCAATGAAGCAGATTCACTGTTAAATTGTGCAAAAATATGCCTCTCTTCATTAATCCAAAAGTATAATGAATGTATGACCTTGGTAATTTTTAAATCGCCTATTTTTAGACTTTTAACCTATTTTTTAAAAATGGCAGAAGTACTTCAGGTACCTATGTACCTATGATACATGTACTCTTCCTTATCATGTACTGTGGCAAACAGCCGTGGAACTAAAGTCCAACTTCATTGCTTCTTGGCATGGAAGTAACCGATCCCTGGGTCTCCAAGGCTGTGCCAGCAGAGTGGAAGCTCTGTGGTGACAGATTCCATTGTCTGTAATCCAGCCTAAATTCAGAGGCTCATTGCCACGTTGGCTGCAGGATGATCAATTTTTTGTCACATCAATTCTCAGAGACAGCTGCTAGGTTATAGATGGATTGCAGTCTTCCTCAGGAGAGGGAGTACCCACTCAGATGAAATTGCAGCTCTTTGTAAAAAGACTTAAGAACAAAGAATTTTGGAATGAAGCAGAGCTCTGTGAATAATTGCTCTTAGGAATATTTAGATCATTTGGATTATACAGTAGCTCTTTCTTATTATCAGGGTATTTTTTAGCCACTTTCTTCTCTGGACTATAAACAAAAATATGCCAGAATATTGAATGTATTCTCAGAAGTCATTTCTTGACTCTGCAATATGCTTTTGCAACTATGCTTGCCTTTTCTGTCTTTTAGTGATATTTTAATGGCTTCATGAGTAGCATGGTACCCTTTCTTGATTGAAAGAACTTTGTTATCTACAAAATAATCACTTATTGGTGCAACAGGCAATTCTCAGGACAACTTTTTAAGTATTATCCAGTAAGGGACTAACAATAAAAATGTATCTTTATATTTAGATGTGTTTGTCATACAGATTTTACTGGTACATAAAAGTTTATAACATCTCTCTGGCTAATTGCTTGTAGATTTAGTCTTTAGATGAAAGTCTGTAAGTGAAGAAGTAATCTGTCAACATTTCTTCTAAGGTAATAAGTCAGTAGGCAGGCACTTATACTTGCTGTCAAGATAAATCAAAACCCATTCTGTAAGAATTTAATATTTGAGGATACTTCTTTAAAGAAGTATGATCCATCGTATGTGATTTTTGTTGTAATGGGATTTCATTTCCCCACTTTATTTTTTCCAGAAGCTAGTATAACTAGCTTGAAACAAGCTGCCTTGGTCAAAGCCCCACTCATTCCAACTTTGAATACTATAGTGCAATATCTAGACCTTACTCCAAACCAGGAATACTTATTTGAAAGGATCAAAGGTGAGTTATTATTTTGAAGGTTTTAAAAAAAACTGTTGAGTTAGCTATTTCATTACCTTAAGGGGACCGTGAAAGATAAGGGGGGAAAATCCATTTTATTTGTAAAATAATCATAAGTCATATGTATAATTATATATTTTTCTTCATGAAGTCCTAGTCTGATTCATCATTGTGACACAGAAGTGACCCTGGGTTCTCAAAAATTTCAGGTACAGTGTCTTGTGACAGACTTTATATATCTGTCATCCAAAGACCAGCCTAGCTAAATTTAGACACACTCGTTACTAGAAGTTTGATTAGAAGTGTTGTATTTTATTAGTCATAGCAACTCACAGAAACTGTCTTTTGAGGTATGTTGGGGGCTACTGTCCCCAACCAGTGGAAGGGAATGTATCCATAAGAACAAAATCATGGCTGTTGTTTATATGTATGAATATCCATGCTTGGTCATCCACAACCCCTAAGGCATATGTTCACATGGAGGTGGAAACTCTCTATTGGTGAATATTGAAGACTTATCTGTTACCTAAAACCTTCTAGACTAGGGCACAGAAAGAAGGAGAACATGGTCACAGCTAATACATGTCTAAGGGAGGACTTCACTTATGCCTTGTTACCCCTGTGTGTGTCTGTGTGTGTGTTGGGACCAAACTTAAATGAGGAGATTCTCTATCAAAGTAGATCAGCAATCTGCTCTGTAGTATAGTTGCCAGGTGAGAGGTTATGACAAAAGCAAGACTAAAGCCTAAGTCTGCCTCCATCTGAGGCTAGTTTCTCTATTACATCATGCTGCTGCTTGTTATATCTCTGCGTTTGAAAGCTTATTAGTCACCAGTATAGAAAAATAAGTTTCCTATATGCAAGGTGTAAGCATTTTGAATATTTAGACATCATTTATGTGTTCTTCAGAATACTAAAGGTGGATTCTCTCCTTGATGTCTTTCACCAGAAGAATAAGACATACGAATACTATTTCTCCTAACTTATTTGTGTTTCTTAGAATAACTTAGTCATCTTATTAATGTTAATGTATTTCTTTCTTGGATCTTTTTTGCTCTGCCTCCTTAATAGGAGAGAAACATTATTTAGTAATAAGTAAGCTACCTTGAAAGTCACTACCTCCTCAGACACTTAGTCATAAAGAATTTCCTTATTCTTCCCTACATGGTGAGGTTGTGAAGGAAAATCAGTGATGTGAGTAGTATTTTTTAAAATTGTTACTGCAAAATGTTTTCATTGCTTAAATGACTTTTAGGAATAGTTTTTTGGGTTTTTTTTTTTTCTTAGAAGAAAAAATATTCTGTGGAGATCATTGGTGTATTTCATTAAGGTTCTCAGATACTATCTTCTTTTTTCGTTCTTTCTTACCATCATGATTCTAAATAACCTTATATCAATTCTGTCCAATCATAGAACTCTCTCAAGGTGGTTGCATGAGCTCATTCCGATGGAATAGAGGTGGGGACTTCAAAGCACGAAAATGGGATACAGACCTGCCCACCGATTCTGCTGTGAGTCAATAGGATTGCTTTTAAATACTATTTAATAAATTTATGCCCAGAGACTGTTTTATGTCAGAATAAGAATTTAAAATGTTTATGTTAAAGCACCAGCTAGAAATTATGTATATGTGTTGTTAATTTTGGTTCTATCTAGCTATGTGGGCTTGGCTAAATTGTAACTGATTATCAGAAATGTTGTGTTTATTATTATTAATTGTATAAATCAAGTATTAATCATTTATAATGCATTTCCATTCTTTCTTAGGGAGATCTAAGTTCTAGAGGAAAGTTTATCCTAAGTCTCTTTTCACTGTAGTCACTGTCTGAATTACTGATGAATCTGTTTTTGTTGATTGCCATTTTTCAGTGCTGATTTATTTTGTTTACAGATCATCATGCATGTATTCTGCACTTACCTTGACTCTCGACTACCTCCACATCCTAAGTATCCTGATGGAAAAACATTTACTTCTCAGCACTTTGTTCAGACACCAAATAAACCAGGTAGAGAATTGTCTGGAAAAGGAGGTATTGGGATTTTTAGGTGGAATATCTCTGTGTTCTAAGCTTAGCTTTCTCTTTGCAAATTGATACTCTGCAGACATTACAAATGAAAACGTTTTTTGCATCTACCAGAGCAACATTAATCCTCCCCATTATGAGCTGATTTACCAGCGTCACGTCTACAGTCTTCCAAAGGTATTTTTGTGTTTTGTATTTACTATATACACATTTTGTACATGATGGACTACTTTGACTTTTATGAAACTGAGAAATGTTTTACTTACAGAAAAATGCATTACTGCAAATTAACACCAAAATAATCACCAATATCGATAACTAATGACAATTTTTTCCACCATCATGTTTACTAAGACCATTTACATATGGCTAATTCCTAATTTATTATCTCTACCAAATTCTAGTAAAGCACATATAGTAACATAAAAGGCCGACAAAATGTTGCCACAGTAGATGAGGAAAATTTGTAGTTAGCACATTATTTGAATGCTAAAATCCTTTGACAATGTTTGAAGGTTTTGTTTTGGTTTTTTATGTAAGCTAATTACATTTTTTCCTCTCCTACCTCCACATAGCCATTTGCTTAGCAGACTTTTCCTATAGGGTATAAGGGAGTAAATCTCATTCTATATCTGAATTAAACAAGAGTTTTTTTTTAATTATTGGGGTGTAAAGTAATAAAGTTTTACTGTATTTACCTATCAGATTGAATTTTCATATTTCTTAATTTTTTTTTCTAAATTCAGGATAGAAATAACATGTTCCATACGTTATTGATGTTCTTATACATCATAAAGACCAAAGAGTCAGGAATGCTTGGGTAGGTATAAAGTGCATTTCAAGCACAAACACTTCTTTTGTAAATGGCTTCTTATATCTTGCTTTTCCTGCTGAGCTTTTATAGTTATTATATGGTCGTTGTTAGGCCAGAGTCCTATTTCTAGTCAGTAGGGGTTAGTGCCAATTCTATTAAATTGTTCTTAACATCTTTATTGAAATAAAACTTAGTCAGTTGAAATGTATTAAGTTCTTTATTATCATCACTATTTAATGTGTAATATAGCTCAAATCCAAGTCCAGCAAGCTTGAGGCAGTGCTATAAATTGTTGATTATTAGGTGGTACCAAGATAGCAGAATAGTAGAAAAAAATATACCCCAGCTCTTCCAACACAACCCCTCCACAAAGATCTAGAAAACACACCAGACCAATCCAAATAGGGAAGTTCAAGGGGAAAAAACCCCATAGTCATTTTTCCAGCCCAGGTTGGCATAGAGTGTTCTTTGGACACTGGGAGCAGGATCTCGCCAGGAGTATATCACATGCAAGAACTTAAAAAGGACCAGAGCTATGTACAGGGCAAAAAGAGATCCCAGTCAGACTGTGACCTTGTGCAGGGTAGAATAGCAGGTGCCAGCTGGCATCTCTGTTGCTTACTGCCCAGTTCTGTACCACATATTCAGGTCTGACTGAGGAGGGGCCTGAGCTCAGGGATGGCAGTCCAGGATGAACAGTGGTCACAAGCTGTAGGCTGTGTGCTGAGCTAGGAACAAGTTCAAAAGCAAACAGTAGTTGTGTGACTCAGACCTTAGGAAGTGAGCCAGAGTCTCAGTTCTACACTTCAGCCCAATCTGAAGTTCATGGCAAGTAGAATAACCAGGGCAGGAATCTTAGATCACAGAAGAGCCTGTATTTATGTCATTTAGAATCCACAGAGCTTTCTAGGTGCCTGATAGTATCTGATTCCAGCACCAGTCTACTGGAACTTCCAACCAGGGACAAACCAGTTAGGCCCAAACCCAGATCAGGAACTTGTAGAGCTCAGACACAGAGGGCAGTGATCAGACTTTGTCCTGGATTTTACCTTTTGGGAGCATGGAAAGCTTATCAGTCCCCAGCCTGAAATGTACCTGAGCTCCTGGAATGCTACAACACTCAGTATCCCAAGAAAGTATGAGAAGGAACCAGGGGGACAAAAACTTAGTGCTGAAGTGCTCCAGACATACACAGAATCTGACCCTAACATAAAGTCAAAAAACAAAGTAGGAAGCGCAGGCAAACCAAAAAAAAAGTTTAACCATAAAGAGCTATTATGGTGACAGAGGCAGCTAAAGACACAATCCCAGAAAAAGAAAATGACTCCAAAACATTTATAAGAAAACTCTCAAAGGAAAACACAGCTTGGACACAAGTTCAGCTAGAATTTTTGGAGAAGATAGAGCAAGAGTTTTTTGTTCTGTGATTTTAGTTTTAAAAGTGATTTTAAAAGCCAAAGGAGACCAATGGAAGTATGATTTGTAAAGAGACTTTTAGCTTGGAACATGAAATACAAACCTCACCCAGGTAAAACTTCTTCAGAACTTAGAATTGACCAAATGGAAACCAATGACTCATTGAAACAAGAAATATTAAAATGGGTTTAAATCTCATTCTGTATGTGAATTAAACAAGTAAAGAATGAAAAAATAGAAGAAAATATAAGGTATCTCATAGTAACAAATAACTAACCTAGAGAATAAAGAGACGTAATTTAAGAATCATTGGACTACCAGGAAGCTATGACAAAAAGAAGAGCCCAAAGATCACATTTCACAAAATCATAAAATAAATTGTCCAGATGTCTTAGAAATAGTGGGCAAAGTTGAAATAAAATCCACTGATAACTTCTTGGAAGAAACCCAAAATGAAAACTCCTGAGTGTGTTATAGCCAAAATCCAGAGCTTCTTGGTTAAAAGGAAAAAAATACTGCAAGCAGACAGAAATAAAGAATTCAAGTATTGGGGAGTCACAGGATCACACAGTTTGAGCAACCACACAGTTATAAAAGAGCACACATCTTGGATTATGATAGTTCAAAAGGTAAAAAGATAACAGGCTTATAACCAAGAATAATTTACCCAGCAAAACTGAATATAATCCTAGAGGGGAAAAAATGGACCTTAACAGGACTTCTAAGCATTTCTGATGAAAATCGCAGACAGAGCTGAGTAGAAAGTTAGAAATACAAATATAGGAATCAAAAGAAAGATTTTAAGAAGCACTCGTAAGGCACTAAACAGGGATAAATGTTTCCATTCTAATATATGGAGATGTGATACATGTGTGTGTGTGTGTATGGAAGTTTAATTAGAGGGCCTAGGTGGTGGTGTGTTTTGTTAATCTTAAAAATGGAAAGGCAAAGGAAGAGAAATATTAAAGAGGGTAAGAGAGAGGAAGGACAGAGAAATTATCCGACGTAATTAGGATCCACAAATGTAGAAGTTTATACAAGCAAAGAGGAAGGTAGGGGGTGGGGATACATGGAACTGGCTATACTTGAAACTCTCCTCTGAACTGGTCAAAGAAAGAAAGGATATACATATACTTAATTGGGTGTAGAAATACATTTCACTCAACAGGGAAATAGGGAAAGGGGAGAATAAAAGAGGGAGGGTAGAAAAAGGGAGAGATTAGTATTAAACAAAAGAAAATCTTGAAGAAGGGGAAGGCAATGAAGAGAAGGAAAAGTTTAAGAAAAAAGGATGGAGGAAAATACACAATTAACCATCATAACTGAATGTGAATGGGATGAACTCACCTATGAAATGAAAGATAACAGTTGATTGGAAAGCAAAATTCAGTGATGTTGCATACAATAAACATACTTGAAACAGAAAAGTACATGTAGTTAAAATAAGGGGCTAAAACAAAATCTGTTATGCTGAAGTGAAAAGGGCAGGGATAACAATTATGATCTCAAAGCAACAGCAAAAGTAGGCAACTTAAAAGAAATAGGAAAACTGCATTTTACTGGAAGTTATTGCAAACAATGTCATTATTAAAGATAAGCACTAAATGCCGTAGCATTTAAAGTCTTAAAGGAAAAGTCAAATGAGTTACGTGGAGAAATAGTAAAACTGATATCGGAGGACATCAGTTTACCCTTCTCAGACTGAGGTAGATCTAATGCAAAAAAATATTTAATCCTAAAGGATAGATCAAAAAATGAATAATAGAAACAATTTATTGATAGTGACAACAGTAGGACAGTATACCAGAATTTTTTAGGATGTAGCTAAATCAAGCAGTCCTTGGGGGAAATTTTCATTTCTAAACACTTTAATCAGTAAAAGAGAGAAATAGTAGATTATAGAATTGGGCATGCAACTATGAAGAAGAAGGGTTTTTAAGCCTCAAAATAGAAATCCTGAAAATCAAAGAATTTATCAGAATTGAAAGCCAAAAAACTATTAAATTAATAAATAAAACTGGTGTTTATAAACTTTGAACTCTTTAAAAAAAAAAGGTATTAGCTAACTTACTTTTTAAAAAAAAGATAACCAAATCATCAATATAAAAAATGAAAGAGGTGAATTCACAACCAATGAGGAAGAAAGAAATGATTGGGGATTATTTTACCCAATTTTATGACAAAACTACAATTGAAATAGATGAATATAAAAATATAAAATTGCCCAGATTAACACAACAAGAAACATAGGACTTAACTAAATCCTAGGAAAATAAATTGAATAAGCCATAAGCAGGCTCCCAAAGTGGGGGAAAAAAACAACTAAGTATCAGATGGACTTAGAAGAAGCAAATTGTATCAGACATTTAAAGAATAATTCATTCTAATGCTACTAAAATGTTTGAAAAAAAAAATGAAAAAAGAGGGTTCCTACTATATCCCTTTTGTAATACAAATATAGTCCTGACTATTACTTCCTTTAATTTGGTTCCAAATATTAAGAATAGATCTAATCCTGTTTAGCTTATATATCTCTTCATCAGGTTGAAAGACTCAGAAGTGGTTTCCTAAATTCTTAGTAAAATATAACTACACAATTCCCTCTTATGTAAATAATCTTAGTTATCTTAGAGTACAGAATTAGACATGCATGTTTTGGACATTGCCAACGAGGTAATTTGATTTACTTGACTGCATATTTTTATTAGGAATTTGTTTTTCTTTCCAATAAAGTGAAGACTGGGCGAGGGGGAAATAGATTTCTGTTCCTTTTTTTAATGGGAGAAAACAGATGTATTTTAATTAAAAAATTAACACCACCACCCCTTTCATCCCCCCCCTGCCCAAATATGGTCTTGATACCTAAATGAGGGAGAGTGAAAACAAAGGAAGAAAACTATACACTTGATATCTCTAATGAATATTAATGCAAAAAAAATCAGATATAAGCAAGGAGATTATAGCAACATATCACAGAGATTATACATCATAACCAGGATAGATTTTTACTGGAAATTCAGGGTTGGTTATTAATAAAATTATGAAAAATATTAGCCATATTAATAAATAATACCAACAAAAGCCATGATTATTTCAATGGATGGAGAAGAACCTTTAACAAAATGCAATGACCATTTCTGTTTTTAAAAAAAAGTTACAAAGCAAAGGAATAAATGGATCTTTCCTTAATACAATAAGTAATAGCTATCTAAAGCCAAGAGCTAGCATTATAATGGAAATAAACTGGAAGTATAAAACAAGGATGCCCATTATCACCATTACTGTTCAGTATAATGCTGGGAATTCTAGTTATAAGACATGGAAAAGAAATCAAGAAGATAGGCATAGGGAAAGAGAAATGAAATTTTCTTTTTTTCCCAAAATATAATGATTTACTTAGAGGACCCTAGAAAGTCATCTGAAAAACTAATTGAAACAATTAACATCTTCAGCAGAGTTGTAGGATATAGAATAAACTCACACAAATCATCAGCATTTTTTTTATCTTACCGGCAAAATTCATCAAGGAGAGAAAATTAGAGTTACAAAACACTTTACACAAGTAAAGACATTTAAATAATTGGAGAAATATTAATTGCTTATGGATAGACTGAGTCAATATAACGAAAAATGACAATACTACTAAATTTATTCAGTGTTCTCCCAGAAGTTATTTTATGCAGCTAGAAAAAAAATGACAAAATACACCTGAAGGAACAATCCAGCACTGTTCATCTTTGTGATAATGGCTCACATTTATATAGTACTTCTGATTATCAAAATTATTGTTATGGTTGTAAAATAAAACTTAAATATGGTCTGGATCCATCAAAACTTTTTTTTTTTTTTTTGCAGGAGGGTTAATCTCGGCCTTTCAGGAGTGAACATTTTGTGGATTTTTGGAAAATAGCTCGCTTAATCTCTTTTCATCTCCTTTATTTTGACTGGTAATTAATGAAAAAAAGTGAGAAGGAAACCTAACAGTACCAGATCTTGAACTGTGCTACAAAGCAGTAATCCTCAAAATAATTTGGTACTTGTTAAACAGTAGGTTGATCAGTGGAACACATTTTCTGTGGCATAAGCTACTGAAGAAGCAAATGAGCACAGTAACCTAGTATTTGATAAATCCAGTGATCCTAGCTATTGGGGCAGGAACTCTGTATTCAATAAACATTATTAGGAAAACCTGAAGGCAGTTTGGCAGAAACTAGGCATAGACTAACACTTCACACCACAAACCAAATTAAACTCCAAAATGGATACATGACAAGAGCAATGAAAAAATTATCTTTCAAATTGAGTGAATGGTGAGTTCATAATTGAACAAGAGATAGAAAGGACCACAGAAGATAAAATGGATGATTTTGATTTACATAAAGGTTTTTTGGCAGACAAAATCAATGCAACTAAAATTAGAAGAGAAGCAGGTAGTCATTGAATAATCATTAAACATTTATTAAGTACCTGTTATGTGCTAGGCACTTTGCTAAACACTGAGGATTTTTAAAAAGTATGACTCCCTGCCTTCAAAGGAGCTCTCAATCTAATGGGGGGACAACAACACATAATGAAGCTGACAGGCTGGCCTGGGGTGGGACTGGTGGGGGAAGCAGGGCGCAGGGTGGATGGTGGATGGTGATGAGGAGTTACCCAAAGTGGCGGGGGGGGGGGGGGGGGGCGGCCCAGGAATGAAGTTCTACAGCCAGGGTGGGAAATTACCTTAGCCAGTGTAAGTTTCAGAGTTTATGGATATAATTAAATCTAGGAAGTCAGCAAGGTGGGAAATGAGGTAAATTCCCTGGTTGCTGTCACAGGTAAATTGGGGAATGTGTTTTTCAACAAGTTTCTGATATAGGTCTCATTTCTAAGATGTATAGGGAACTGATTAAGATTTATTATAAGAATAAGAGCCATTTCACCATGATAAATGGTTAAAAGATATCAACAGGCAGTTTTCAGAGGAAGAAATTATTGTATCAATGGCCACTTGAGATAATGCTCTAAATTACTAATAATTAGAGAAATGCAAATTAAAATAATTCAAATTCCATCTTATACCCACCAGATTGGTTATCTCTAAAAATTGTCAAGTGGAGCAATTCAGCATTCTTCATCTTTATGATAATAGCTCACATTTCAGGTAGTACTCTGGTTATTAAAATTATTATGGTTATAAAAAGAGACAAATATAGTCTGGATAAAAATCCATTGAAACTCTCTTTCTTTACAGGAGGGTTAATTTTGGTCTCAGGAGTGAATATTTTGTGGATGTTTGGAGAAAATCTGGAGCTCATTTATCTCTTGATTTTGAGCTCCTTTAATTTGACTGGATCAAATAAAAATGTCACCCTTTTTGAAGAAGATTCCAAAATTCCTGTTGGTGCATAGTCTGAAATAGGATATATAACACACTCCGGACAAAATGAAAGCTGGAGTAGTAAGAAGCTGTTTAACTCAGACATCTGTTACAAAAAAGTCATCGACTTTGGTTTACATATATTTCAGGTCTTGTAATAGCTATAAATATTGTCCTCTATAGTTCCTTAGAAGAAAGTGTGTCATCCTTTTAATAAACTAGGGTTTTGGGGGGACCCTCAGAAATGAAACCAGTCCATAGGATTGCAAAACCACATACCTAAGATAGTTTCACAGTCTGTTTTCAGTCTTTTGATTTGGCATAGGTTCGTATCTTAAAGACAGGAAATTGTGAACTCGGTAATTTGTCCCCAAATTTCCCCTGTCTTATGAATAACCTAAAACATAAAAGCTTAACTATTGCTTAAAACTGATTTATCAGAGATAGTACTACTAGTAAAAAGATTTTACAGTATTAGCTCCAAAGAATCTGAATTTAAGTTAAACTTGAAATCTTGACAATTTTAACTTCTATGGGATATTGGGGATTAGTAAGAAAGAATTTTATGACATTTGGTTTTAATTAAAAATACCATTGACAGTATTGTGTTATTTCAACATTTCTGTCTTTTAAGATTAAAATGTCAGTCTGCCTGTTTTAAACTCTCCAAAAAAATTAACTAATGACAAGGAAAAGTACATATTTTGTGTTTTCTTGTTTTCAAAGAAGAGGAAGGAGGTAGACTGTAGAAAAGTGAGTGTGATAGTGAGTGTGGCACTAGAAAGGAAACTGAGGATTACTAGGAGCCAGCATGGGTTTATTAAAAATGACCTACCAAAATAGTATCATTTCCTTTTTTTGATGATATTACTAAATCTGGGGAATGCTGCCACCATACCTGGATTTCTGTAAGGCATTTGACAGTCTGTCATGATACATGATATGGATGCCAATTTAGTTGGATAGATGAAGCTGTCTAACCATATCCAAAGAGTAATCAGATTATTAGTTGGCCTCCTAGAGGAAGAACTCTAATATCATATACTACAAGACTCTGTCTTTAGCTCTGTTTTTATCAGTGAACTCAATAAAGGAATAAATGGTATGTTCACAAGATAGAGCTGGTAAGCTGGCTAGTATATTTGGTAATAGAATCCTCCAGTCTCACTTGGTAAAATGATGGGCTAGATCAAGCTCAATATGATTTGTATTGAGAATGGCAGCTTAAAAAGCTCGTGTGATTTTAGGGTGTATTTTCACTTTTGTGTAAGGCTCTAAAGTTTACAAAGCATTTTGTTTACAGCAGCCCTGGGAAGCACATTAATGCAACTGGTATCTCAGTTTTATAGAAAAGGTACCAGAAAGCTTAGGTAACCTGACTGTAGTCGCAGTGCTCATCAGAGCCAGAGACTAGATTTGCCCTCTTACTCCAAGTCCGCTGCTCCTTCCACTGTACTATATTTCCTCTCTAGTTAGCCTTCAGTGTCCAAAAAAGAGACAGTGATTGTTCTACTTTTACTCAGCATTGATCAGATTAAACCTGATGTGTTTGGTTCCGGGCACCACAAACAAACCTATTTTTACTATCGATACAGAAACTGTTGTTTGTTTTAGGTTAAGAACATTGGCTGTGATGTCTTGGGGAAAAAATGCGAACTGGAAGGTGTTAAAACATGTTAAAATTTGTCAAATCTGACAGTAGGTGGTAATTGAAATATCATTGTAAAACAGTTGATGGGAAAATGTATATAATTTGTTTTAAAATGTTTAAAACCAGAATACTAATGATCAAGCATTTCCTTTTCATTTATGCCTTCTACCTAGGACTTTCAAAACATTAAACCCGGGATATATTTTGTTTATATTGACAGCGACATTCTGTCTTTGTCAAGTGTTTGCAATAAACATAAAATGTAAAAAACTGGCTAATTGATATACTTGGAAAACAACAAAAGACATTTTCTGTCGGTATTAAGAGTATTATTTTTTGTATCATTGAGCCATAATTTGGCTTTGGTTTTTAACACATGTTTTTATTCCAGTTCCATTCTAAGGTTAACCAAGTTTTGTCCTATACCTAACTTAGGAATCTATTAACCTTTTAGTATTACTACTGCCACTAAGAACACTGGTAAACAGTCCTGAGTTTGAACTTCTAGAGGAGTGCCAGTGTAGTAATGGTGGCTTGAATGCTTTGTTTTAAGTGAAAGAGTTTGAGTTACATTTGTATGTTGTCTTTTCTCTTAATTTCGAAGAAGTAAAAACAACGTCTTAGATGTGTCGTTTGAATTTTGGTTATGGAATCAGTCCGCTTCTCTACTTAGAAATTATGTTCATTCTGTTAGTCCTTCCTTCCTTCCACCCCCCAACCCTCCATCAATTATAGGTTTCTACTTGAATCAAGTTTTTTCTATGAAAGCTACATTCATGGAGCTAAAATTTCATTTCATCTGACTTGTAAATTCCATATTGCTTGGCTGAACTGGGGTATTCAACAATTGTAGTTATCACAACTACTATACTATCTGCAAAAGCCCAGTCTCCCTTCCGCCCATCCAGTGTGCCATTGTCAAGATCTAAGGAACAGTTTTCATCATATCTCTATGTCTCAAAAATGTAGAACCATAGAATTTTATGAGCTGGAAGGGACCCTAGACATAATTAGTTAAGCACCTGAACTGAACTGAAATGCAGTACCTGCATTTTACAGCTGGGAACAGCCAAAAGGAATCATGACTATGGTAATACAGTAAATTCCCTGGTGGTTCTGGGATTAGTACATAGGTCTCTTAATTACCAGGCCATAAGCATTTTTAAAACATTCCATACCAAGATTAAAAGCAAACCCTTTGGTGTTTTATTCTGAACTTTCTACGATATGACCTCAACCTACCTTTCTAATTTTAATGTCCTTATTCTACACAAACCCTCTGTTCAGCCAAAACGACCTGAATGTACCATTTGTTTTCTGACCTCTGTGCTAGCCCCTCTGTAATGCCTCCCCGTCTTCCTATACCCATTTATTTTATCTAACCCCCTAAAGACATATTTCAAGTCTGGTGTACTATAGGAATACTGACCACCCCAGCTGGAATTAAACCTTCCTGCTACAGTATTCTCTGTTTTCATGTGTGTAAGGCTATTAGGGAATAAGATCTTCCCCACTCATCCATAGGCCTCACGTGGAGCCCATTAAGGGAAGCTTGCTTACTTGTAGGAAGTCTTACACACCTTTTGTTAATTTCTAATTACGTACTGAGCCTATTAGCTGAAAGAGTATATACTCTGAGAGATGAGTTTTTGCTTTGGGGGCTTGCTTATGAGAAAAAATGTTGTGATTCCCTGGTCAAGACTCTTGAGTGGCCATATGTTCATATATATATAGAGAGAGAGAGCAGTTTTGCTTCAATTCAGGCAATAGAGTTCTGTCTGTTGGTATTTATTTCTCTTCTCTGTATTTTTTCTGTTTAATTAAAGATTGTTGACCCCTGAAACAGCTGTCTTAACTAGTAAAGCAGATAAAAGAACCTGCACTAGCAGCCATCCTGGGTATGCCAGTGTAGTTGCCATTAAAATGTGTAGATTGTCATTTCCTCAACTAGGGTATAAGTTCCTTTAAGGAAAGGATCATTTATTTTATGTAACTCATAATTCAGTGTTTTGCACATGGTAAGTAGTATTCTTGGTTGATTGATAAACTTGAATGTTTATTAATTGCCTACTGCCAGGAACCCAAATAGGAAGACTAGTATTTTTTAACTACATTCGCTGGCCTTAAATCCTTTCTGTTGGGGCAGAGCCAAGATGGTGGCAGGAAAGCAGGGACTCGCTTAGGCTCTCCCCCAAATCCCTCCAAACACCTGTAAAAAATGGCTCTGAACAAATTCTAGAGCTATAGAACCCACGAAATAACAGAGGGAAGCAGGTCTCCAGCCCAAGATGGTCTGGATGGTCACTGGGAAGGGGTCTATCACACTGCTGGGAGTGGAGTGTGGGCCCCACCAGGACAGACCAGGTGCTGAGGAGATGGGGCGGAGCAAGCCGTAGGGCCCTGAATCACTGAGCTGTGGCATCTACCAGACTTCTCAACCCACAAACACCAAAGACAGCTTAGCAGGTCAGTGGGAAAACTGCTGGAACGGGGTGAGAGGAGTGGGTTGTCAGCTGGCAGAGGCTCGGAGCAGTTATGTGATTTGCCAGTGGTCACATCACTAACGAGCATCAGAAGTGGGATTTGAGGCCTAGTTTCCATCCACTCTGTCACACTTAAATTGATATTTCTCACTGAGTAAGTTGATACCAATGACTTGAGTTGGGTTTGCTTTCTTAGGAAATAACAAAAATAAACCACTCCCCCCCCCCATTTTGGGCCCCCTTCTACTCTACCCTCCACCCCTCCCCCAAGCAGTTTCAGCCTATGAGCACCAGCAACATGCAGATTGCTTAGGTGTTTCTGTGCATTTGGTTTGGAGGGCTGCTATTTTGGTCTGAAATAATGGTCCTGGGAAAATTTCGAGTCACTGAAATGAATAAAGTCTCTCTAGACTGCAGCATTTAAAAAATAAAATCTGGTTATTTATCTGCCAAAGAGCGGTGTGGTGTAGTGGAAAGAGCACTGGGCTTGGAGGCAGAAGATCTGAGTTCAAGAACCAGGTGACAGCTTTAGCACCTGGGGCAAGCAGCATGAAATGATCTTTGTAATTCATGAAATGAAAATAATGTAAGAAGACCAACTCAGTTGAGTGGGATAGGAAGTTAGTTACTAGTGTGGCTTTTATACTCCAGTAAGAATATCTGCATTACATTTTCATGTGCTCTAAAACCCAGTACCCTGGGGGTAAAGCCCCACTTGCCCTGTTTGAATTAATGACTTTAATATGTGGAACAGCTGGCTTCATTCTCTCCCACGGTCATTGACTGCATCTCTAAATGATCCTTCTCACAAATATAAACCTCCCTTATTTGTTAACCGCTCTTTATTTAACATACTGTGTACAAGGCACTGGCTGAGATACAAGGTATGTTGCTTCAAAGAGTTTATCATCTAATAGGGTATATGAAATATTCATACTAATGTATTATTATCGTTGGTTATTAAGAGCCATAAGAAGTCAGGTGGTGCAACAGATAGAGCGCTAGGCCTGGAGTCAGGAAGACCTGAGTTCAAATTCATCTCAGACACTTGACCATGGGCAAGTCACTTAACCTGTTTGCCTCAGTTTCCTCAACTGTAAAATGGGGATAATAAGCATCTACCTTGCAGGGTTGCTGTGAAGATCAAATGAGATATTTGTAAGTTCCTATCACAGTACTTGGCACATAGTAGGCATTATATAAATATTTATTAGTTGCCTCCTGTAAGAGTAATAGAAATAAAATGCTACAGGATGTATAGGTGGGAGAGACCACACCTGGCTGGGGTAATCTGGAAAGGAGCTGGCATTTGAGCTAGGTCTTTAAGGATGGATAGATTTTTTTTTTCTAAACATACTACTTATTGAAACAAAGCAATAGAAGGGATGGATAGGCTTTTGATAGATTCAGATATGGATAGGAAGATGGGTATCCCCTCAATTTCCAATTCTTTGCCACAACAAAAAGAACTGCTATAAATATTTTTGTACAAATAGGTCCTTTCCCCTTTTTTTTAATCTCTTTGGGATACAGACCTAGCAGTGGTATTTCTGGTTCAAAGGATATGCAGTTTTAGCCCTTTGGGCATAGTCTAAAATGCTCTCCAAAATGGTTGGACCAGTTCACAACTCCACCAACAGTGCATTTGTATCTCAATTTTCCAACATCCCCTCCAATATTTATCATCTTCCTTTTCTGTCATATTATCCAATCTGATACATGTGAGGTAGTTGTTTTAATTTGCATTTCTCTAATCAATAGTGATTTCAAGCATTTCTTCATGTGACTATGGATAGTTTTGAGTTCTTCTGAAACTGCCTGTTCATATTCTTTGATTACTTATCAATTGGGGAATGACTTGTATTCTTATAAATTTGACTCAGTTCTCTATATATTTGAAAAATGAGGCCCTTATTTCAAGAGATATTGCTGTAAAAAAAAAAAATCCCAGCTTTCTGCTTTCCTTTTAATGTTGGTTGTACTGGGTTTTTTTGTGTAAAAACTTTTAATTTAATATAATCAAAATTACCTATTTTACATCTCGTAATGCTCTATCTCTTATTTCATCGTGAATTCTTCCTTTGTCCATAGGTCTGATAGGTAAACTATTCCATGCTTCCCCATTTGCTTATGATATCACCCTTTATGTCTAAATCATGTACCCATTTTGACCTTATCTTGGTATATGGTATAGGATGTTGGCCTATACCTAGTTTCTGCCATACAATTTTCCAGTTTTCCCAGCAGTTCTTGTCCCAAAAGTTTGGATCTTTGGGTTTATCAAACACTGGATTACTGTGGTCATTTGCTACTTTGCATTGTGTACCTAATCTATGCCATTGATTCACCACTCTTTTTCTTAGCCAGTACCACCAGACAGTTTGATGATTATCACTTTATCATACAGCTTGAGATCTGGTACAATTAGGCTACCTTCCTTCACACTTTTTTCATTAATCCCCTTGGAATTCTTGACCGTTTGTTCTTCCAGATGAATTGTTATATTTTTCTAGCTCTATAAAATATTTTTTGGTAATTTGATTGATATGACACTGAATAAATAAATTAATTTAGGTAGAATTATAATTTTTATTACATGGGCTTGGCCTGAGTAATTGCTATTTTTCCAGTTGTTTAGATCTGACTTTATTTGTATGGAACGTGTTTTGTAATTGTGTTCATGTAATTCCTGGGCTTGTCTTGGTGGGCAGACTCTCAAGAATTTTATATTGTCTACAATTAATTTTAAATGGAATTTCTCTTTCTATCTCTTGCCTTGACAATTTATATGGGTTTATTTTTTATCCTTATTTAGTCAATTCTCTAGGGTTCTCCAAGAATACCATCATATCATCTGCAAAGAGTGATAATTTTGTTTTCCTGGTACTTTTTGGAGCAAGAAGGATCAGGGTCCTAACTTTCTGCCCATTTCTCAGGGCAATCTGCTCTTCCCAAAGATTATGAGTGACACGTGGAAAATCTCAGTGTTTTGCAGTGTGACCACAGTGAGTAATATAACTTTAGGATTCCTTCTGCTGTTTGGAGTTGCAAGCTCACTTAATTGCCTCCTCCTCCCTCTTTTGTTAATTGATTGATGGGGCTGGGCACCTAGGAAAGATACAAAATGAATAAGATGCAGTTATTGCCTTCAAGGAGATTATATTCTAATATTATGAGTTTGTTCATCAGGGCTATGGGGATGGCAGTAATACAAACTCAGAATTTTAATTACTTAGTTTTCCATTTAACTGAACAATTCATCAGACTCTTATGCATCTTCCATATGCTGGATGCTGTAACAGACACAAGTTCAGATAACTCTGAGGCTTATGGCCTATGGCCTATGGCCTCATTCAGAGATAGGTAGGACACCAAAAAAAAAAAAAAACTCTGTGTGTGTATTGTATTCTTCTTTAAGGAGAGTATGGGGACTGAGGAGAAGACCATTTCTATTGTGTATTGTATGTAGCTATGAGAGTTGAGACAATTGTTAGCTCTCTTTACTTTCTAATAACTCTTATAATTCCTCACCAGAATCCTCCGATTCTTTAAGTTTGGGGCAATACCAATGGGGTTCTTCTACCTCCCCTAACTGATCAGGGAGGGTTTTGTTCGAAGGACACCAGAGGGCTGCATCATGCCCTGGTTGTATTCATCACTCCAATGAGCCACATCTCCTCGTTTCTACCCAGTCCTTCAGGTTGTGTATGTATAATCACAGCACTTTATAGATGCTCAGTAAATCCTAAAAGATCATAGAGATGAAGAAGAATCCATGAAGCTGGTTTTTCTCTCACTTTTTCTCAAGCCTACTTACTTGGTGTGGTCTGAGATTGCTCCATCACCATTAAATATTCTCTGGAGATCTGTCAGTGGAGTTTGGGCAACATGGACAGAGGTAACACATCCCAGCTCCCGCCAGCATAGCTAAATAGCATCCTGAAATCCTGGATCCCACCATTTACATGTAGAACAGTGCTACTTAATCTGGGGTCCACCGATCCCTAAGGGATATGTAAATAGGTTTTAGGGATCCACTTTTTGGGTAAGGAAAAATTGTCTTTATTTTCATCAACAGATAGGTGAGCTCCTTTAATGTGGTGAAGGAAATGTAGCATTTCCTTCAATCTGAGAAGGGGTTTTACCATAGGCTTCACCAGTGTACCAAAGAGATCCACAACGCACATAAAAAGTTCTAAGGACCCCCTGACCTAGAGCCTGTAAGAGAGAAGCAGCAGATGTAGGCATACATCTACATAGCCAATTCAAGACCCATGGAAACAGAATAAATGTTTGACTTCTTCCTGCCTACCCCCAAGCTGACCTCATAGAAAGAACCATAGAACATATAGAATGTTATTGATAGAAGGGGTCTGAGAGATCACTCAGTCGAAACCTCACATTCTACAGATGGAGAAATAGGCCCAGAAAGGGTAAGTAACTTGCTCAAGGCAACAGCCAATTAGTGGCAGAGTCGGGATGAGAGCCCCAGCCTCCTGACTCCCAGGCCAGTGCCCTGTCTATGAAACCAAGAGGTCTGAGGGAGTGATGCCTGAAGGTGATTTTTTTTCCTGATTAAACTTGATTTAGGAAAAAATGGAATATTTGGTAAAAAAAAAATTAACAAATATTACCTTAATAAAACAAAATTAATGGATATTCTCCCAACAGTAGATCCATAAGTACATTCCAACATGGCCAAAGTGTTGGTTTGTTTTACCTGACACTATGTATTTGTGGGAGTGCTTCTACCTAGGATGGTAAATTGAGGGAGGCAAGGAAGATGAGTTGAGGAGTCATGAACATAGGGGAAAAGAGGAAAAATTATAATATCTTATTTATTATAATTAACTTAGCTTGAGATGGTTACTAAAAATAAAATCCCCAAACCTATTACTTATTGGTTTTGATCTACTTCTCCATCTTGTCATTGGGACTGCTGATAAACAGTCACTCTGACTTTGACCGTGTCTTCATTCTTTTTTCCCACCTAGCATGGTTGAAATCAATTGGGAAATAGCTTGATGATAGCAGAAGTGGGGTGGAGGGTGGGGGAGGAAAAAAAGAAAAATCAAGAGATCCAAAGAGCAAAACTAGGCTCAGCTGATCATGAGTTGCTGACATTTTTGACATTGCTGTGATGGAAAGAAGGCTAGATTTGCAACTGAGGGGACCTGCTGCTTCTACTTACTCCCTGTAGAACCTTGGGCAAGCCACTTAAGCTTTCTGCTCTGTGCTTAAATGGGCTCTAAAGTCCCAATCTGTGGCCTGATGAACTGGGTACAATAACTGGAAACCAGAGAGATGGATTCCAGCTCAGTATTCCTAATGGAGGTCCTAAGTAGAATGGACCAAGCAGCTGGTGTTTTCCTCCTAACGGGGAGGCTATCTGGACATGTTATACAGGAAATCCTTAGGTACGCACTAGATTAATAATATAATAATACAAGGTTTGCAAAGCTTTCACCAATATTATCTCAATTTTATTTTCACAACAATTCTGAAAAGGTAGATGATCTTATGATGCCCAATTTATAGATGAGGAAACTAAGGCAGACAGAGGCATAACAGTGACTTGCCCAAGGTCACAATGCTGGTAAATGTCTAAAGCTATATTTGAACTTGGATCTTCCCGACTTCAGGTCCAGTGCTCTTTCCACTGTGCAACCTAGATGACTCTAGATGACATCAGATGGCCTTTGAGGACCCCTTCCACTGTGCAATTCTGTGAATGAAATATAGAATGAAGAACATCAAGTGTGCTCAGATTTCTTCCTGGACTGCCTGATATATAATAGGTGCTTAATACATGCTGCTTGTTTGAGTGTAAGAAGGAGAAGAAAGGGAGGCTAAGCTGTTCAAGAAGCATTTACTTAGTGGTAGGGAGCAGAGAATGAAGCAATTATAATGCTTTATAATTATAAGTAATTAGTAATGAAGCCAGGCCCCACAAGCCTCATCTGTCAATCGAGAAACTATTATTGAATAGCAGGTACTGTGATGAGCCTTGGTGTACAAGGTCAAAAGTGAAACTCTCTTGCCCTCATGGAACATACACGCTAAGAATGGTAAGAAGTCTTTGGGCCGCCCCCAAGTAGAATGGACGGCACAAAGAATTCCTATGATGATGTCACAAGGCTGGGGAAGGGGAAGTCTGCATTCTGACCCTGAGCGAGTGAGCTCCACTCACTGTGCCTGAGGCCTAGAGCAAACCTGTTCGTAAGCCTGCCCCTTGGCTTTTTAAGACACCACCATAGATAGTGTGATGCTCCACTCTTTTGCTCTGAAGGGGATGTGGAGTGGCTAAGGCAGGGTGAGCAGAAGCTGGCTGGTTCCTTTCACTCCCTTCTTCGCAGAGCTGTTCACTCCCAGGTGCTGCCATCACCAGTTAGACCAGAAGCCAGCGTGTGTCAACTGCCTGGTCAAAACTACCATCCTGGCGGAGAATGAGGTGGAGGCCAACAAGTTATCTAATAACTACAAGGTGAGTCTCTTCCTAGTACTTAGTGCTGGGAGCAGGCAGCTGCCCTTTCCTTCCCCTGATCCTCCCACATGGAAGCTCTCAGGGTCCCCACTAAAGTTCATGTGGTTGGCAGCACAAAGGAGAATGTGTCACCCCATACACGCATCTGAAGGTTATCCCGGTTTCTAAAGAGTGAAGTGGAGCTCAGCCTCCTCTTCCAGGGACTCTGGTCAGAGCTGTGTGTCCGTAGGTGTTCTCTGCAGGCTGTGTGCTGGAGCCCCAGATGATTGATTCTTGCCAGCGAGACAGCAGCGATGTCTATCCTAAGTTCTTGCTCATTGAGGAGGGGAGGGGACAAGAATCACCTCATCTTCCTCCTCTCCAAATTACTCTCAAACATCAGACCTAGGGAGCAGAAAACTCTGCTGCTAGGGGTATGTAATGGTAATCAGGGTGGGGCTTTTTCTGTTCTTCTCTTAAATATCTTTAATGATTCTGGCTTCTGTTTGAATGGGGCTGGTAAAGTGGGATCTTGCCTTGGAATGTTGGAATCAGGAGTCATATGATGTGATACTGGGGGTGGGAACTTTCGCACATCCAGCCTGGGTGAGGTCAGAGTCCCCAGGGCTCTGAACAGGATATAACTGAGGTGAGCTTGGTGGTTGACTTTTGGGGCTCACTCGTGGAAGGGGTGTTGAGACTCTGGGCAAGCCGTTGTGACTATCCCCCAGACTCATTGCTAACCCAGACTCATTGGTTCCTTGCTAACTATGAATTGTAATTTGAATCAAACAAGGTATGTCTGTTGATGTTTGTAATTTCTGTTCGTATTTGCCTTGAAGTTCAGGGGGCTGATCTTTTCCCTCAGAACTAAGTGAACGATATATGTATGTTTGGTTAAACTGAGTTCATTAACCCCTTAAAGTTGTTTTCCTTAGAAAAGCAGATCAAAGAACCTGTGGCCCTCTGTGTGCTGGTTGTTGTTGGTCTTATACAGCCACAGAAGCTGCTAGCAGATTGTTGCTACAGGGTAACACAGTAACAATGTTTATGTAGTGCTTTAAGGTCTGCACAGAGTTATTGTAAATGTGTCGTCACCTTTGATCCTTACAGCCTTGGGAAGTAGGTCTTATTATCACCCCCATTTTACAGATAAGGACACTGAGGCACATGGAGATTACATAACTTGCACAGAGCCATGCGCTGTCTGTGGATAGATTTGAGCTTGGGTTTCAATGATTTCAGGTCCAGCTTTCTAAGCCCTGTGCCATCTAGCTGCTTCCCAAGAACCGTATGCCCTACCCTCTCTAATAATTCTTCCCCCACAAGCTTCACGTGTTGCTCAAATGAGATGATGGCTATAAAGTACTTTATGAGCATTGAAGCACTCTCTAAATGTTAGCAGTCGCAGCTAGGAGAAGCCCTCACCACCTCCTTTGCGCTTTAGCATTGACAGCAGGTTTGTGTTCTTTTGGATTTGTCTTGAATGTTCAAGCCAAGCTCTGGTGGAAACTGAGTGAGCTCAGAAGGGATGGCTGGGCCTTGAAGGGCTCTGTTGAGAAAGAAACAGCAACATACAGAGACCTGGAGATGAAGCCTTCCCAAATTGGGGGGTGGAGGAACAGTAGGGGAAGGGCTGCTGTACCTGCATTTGCACAGACTGTCCCCTGTGCCTGGAATGCAGCCCCCTTCCTCTTAGAATCCATCCCTGATTTTCTTCAAAATTCAGCTCCAGAGCCACTTTTTCCAAGAAGCCTTTCCTGATTGTGCCCCTTCCCTAGCCTCCAGCACCGCTTCCCCAATATAAGCCTTGTCTTTGGTTTCTCTCTATGTAACTGCAACATTTTCTCCCATATTGTCTTCTTTCCTCAAGCTCCCCAAACTGCTCCCTCCACGCATCCCCATTCCTTCACCTGAGGACCTCATCTCACACTTTACTAAGAAAATCATTTGCTATAAGCTTCACTTCCCCATCTCAAAATCCCATGTCATCCATCCCTCATTCTTTGATTTTCGTAATTCGTCTCTGTTGAAGAGATGACCCTTCTCCTCAACAAGGTCAACCCTGTACGTGGTCCTTTGGTCCCATCCTCTCCTGTGTTTTCCAGCACATTGCCCCAATAATCATTGCCTGTCTCACTCCTTCTGTCCTTCCCTTCCTTTATCTCTCTCTCTCTCCGTCTCTGTCTCTCTGTCTCTAATATTCACTATCTCCCTATGGCACCCAACCTGAGAGACTGTGTGGTCTCGGACGAGTCACTTAACTTCTGTCTGTCTCAGTTTCCTCTTCTGTGAAATGGTGATAATAATAGCAGGGTTGTCGTGAGGACCAAATGAAGTGATAATTGTAAAGTGCTTGGTGAATGTTTGCTGTCATCACCATTATGATGTCGCTTCCTTTGCCATTAAAGAGAAATCCCCAGGCCATGCCATCCCCTCAAATGATTTGTCTAACTTCTCTCCTCTTTCACCAGCTAGACTGCTAGAACAAAGCTGTTGGCCTCTACTTTCTCTCTCTCTCTTCTCAGCTGTTCAAAGTGTGGCTTCCAGCTTGTCACTGTCTCTGGGCTTCCTAATGATCCCTTAATTGCTAGATCTGATGACCTTTTCTCAATCGTCATCCTTCCTGCCCTCCATGCAGCCTCTGGCAATGCAGACCCCAGCTCCTGGATACTTCTTTTCTGGGCTTTTGTGATGCTGCCCTTCCTTGCTTCTCCTATGGGATCACTTCTTCAGAGCCTTCTTTGCAGGTTCATCGTTATTCTCATGCTCTGTAACTATGGGTGTCCCCCAAGACCCTGTCCTGGGCCTTCTTCTGTCTAGACTCTCACTTGTTGACCTCACCAGCTTCCATAGGGTTTCAGTCATGTACGACTCTTCATGACCTTATCTGAGGTTTCCTTGGCAAGATACACAAGTAGTTTGCCATTTCCTTCTCCAGCTCATTTTACAGACGAGGAAACTAAGGCAAACAGGGTTAAGTGACTTGCCCAGGGTCACACAGCTGGTAAATATCTGAGCTGGGATTTGAACTCAGGAAGATGAGTCTTCTGACTCCAGGCCCGGCACGCTATCCACTGCCCATTCCTAATGTATGATGTGCCAAATCCTTGACTCTTATGGTTTTGTACTCATTTGTCACTGGCATCTGGAACATACTCCCTCCTCACCTCTTAAAATTCCTTGTTTTCTTCAAAATTCGACTCAAGTGCCACTACTTATATGAAGACTTCCCTGATTTCCAGTCCCCCTCATATCCCTCCCACTAGCATCCTCCCCTCCACAGTTGCCTTGTATTTGCTTCTATGTACTTCTATATGTACATAAATTTCTTCGGAGCAGAACTGTTTCATGTCTTGTGTTTGTATCCCCAGGCCCTAGCACAGTGCCTGACACATAGTAAGTGCTTAATAAATCTTTGTTGATTGATTTTCTGGGACTGATGAATCTGAACAGTGGCAATGGGGAGAGAACAGGACCTAAGGTTTATATGCATACAGCCAACCTGGAAAACTCCCATCATCACCTAGGCAAAGTCCTCCCTGCCAGACTTCCATCAAAATGCCCATTGCCTAAGGAATCATGTTGTCTTTTTTGGTTGTGACCCCTTTTCTAATAGGTGGTCCTCACTGAGTGTCCATTTTATTCTGATTTTACTTCTAGAAAAAAAAAGTTTCTATATCAAATTGCTCACCATCTTTGAGGAAGGGAGAGGTGAAGGGGGGGAGAAAATTTGGACCTCAAAATTTTCAAATGAATGTGAGAATTTGTCTTTTCATATAATTAGAAAAAAATACTATTAAAAAAAAACCCAGGAGACTGAATTTGCTATGAGCAAGAGGAGATTCATTGGCAAAGCTAATAAATCTCTTTACTTTAAAAGAAAGAAAGAAAGAAAGAAAGAAAGAAAATGTTAAAGGGTGAATGAGATGGTCCCAAATCCAGTGTGGGTTTCATTTTTGTTTTGTTCTAACCTAACATTGCCTACCTTTCCTAAGAAGGGATTAAGCAGAGCTGGAGATACGTTAGTATGGGAAAGGGCTTTCTGTGCCATCTCCCCTAGCCCTCTCCTTCCATTTTTTTCCCTGGAAGTTTGGGTTCAAGAAGTGGAAGGGTCACATGACTGCTCGGCCCTGGGAAGACCGATCAGAGATCGTGAGGGAGCTCTACACTGACCTGTGTACCATCAGAAGCCCTCCTGGTAGGCCACCTCTCACAGCTTCTGGGGTGGGGAACGCAGTTTGCCAGATCATCCCAACTAGGCCCTGAGGAGGAGCTGGAGGGTCAGCAGGGGCAAGGCAGACTTAGTAGCAGTGGGACCATGAAAGAAAGAGGAAATGTGGGCTACCCAAAAATACAATGCGTGGTGTGATGGGGCTTCCTTGGAGATGCCACGTGGCCTCATCTGGCATTTTCTGTCCTCAGGCTCCTCCGTGACCTGGGGGAATGTCTTCTATGTGTTGCTGTTTGGCTGGTGGCTTTCCCTGGTCTACCTCCTCATGTCTGCACTGATGTTTCTCACCATCCTGGCAACTCCTTATGGTTTGTCTTCCCAGAGGGATGGGCCACCCCTAGCTTCAGACCTGGTCATCTCCACCATAATTGAGTGCAGTGGAGAAAGTGCTAGATGTGGTCAGGGGACCTGGGATCCAATCCCAATGCTCATACCTACTACTGTGTGACCCTGGGGTGCATCATTCCCTCTCTGAGCCTCAGCTTTCTGGCCTATAAAACAGGGATGATGGTAACATTTGACCCATCCTCCTATACAGGATTGTTGTATAGTGTTTCATAAACTTGAAAGACACTCCATATGTAGGAGTTGCTATTTGTTTCCAGAATAAAACAACTAACTATGGTAGACCCTGGCCCATGATAGAATTCTCAGGGGCCATCCATACTTACTACCACTGGTATCTGCCTTTCTGGTGATTTTTTTTCTGGGCTGAAACAGAGGCTTGGCAGAATTGGGGGATCTGAGGGCTTTGTTACGCAGCCAGCTTCTACCCAACCTGATCTCATTTTAGCCCACTTTTACCCTGTGGCTCACAGAATCCAATATAACCTCAGAGGCCATCTGATCTAACCCATACCTGAACAAGAGTCCTTTCCATAATACCTGTAACAAGTGGCCATCTACCTTAGCTCAAACACCTTCCTCTATCCATCTTTTGAAAAGGAAGGTCCTTTCAGAGCTCACTGGGCCCTTCCCCCTCCCATTCTCTCTCTTGCCTACAGGGAAACTATGCTGGCATCTCGCTGGATATTTGTTCTGGCCATTTGATAAAGTGATCCAGAAGGTATAGAAGGAGAAGGGTGGGAGTAAGGATGCTGAGGTGGTCATAGACAGACCCTGGCAATGTTGTGGGTTGGGGGAGAATGGGAGGAGTGTGAGACAGAAAAAAATCCCACCTTAGGAGTTGCCAAGGGTGTTTAGAAAATTAGTCTTTGTAGGCAAGACACATTATCTCCTCCCAGTGGGGCTATGTAAGACCTAGCTTGGGGTTTCTAGGAAGGGTTTCTGATTCCTTCTCCTCCATTAGTTCATGTTGAGGGCGGGAATTGCATATATGTGAAGTCTGTGAGGCCTCCAATGCCTTCTGTTCCCTGTGGGCACACATACACTGCTTCTTTCTAAATAGTTGGTCTATGGGCTGTGTGAAATCCTTATGTACCAGGTACCTTGGCCATACCCAGAAATACTCCTGGCCACCTGACTTTTTAAATAAATAATCTGGTTTTTGTTTTTAGATTCCTTCTCTGACTTCCTTTTTCCTTCTTTCAGAAACATTTCTCCCTTAGGTTGTGCAGGGATGCCAGTAACTGTGACTTCTCTGAACTAGAGACCAGCCCCCTTCTCAGTCACCTTGATGGGCCACTCAGGGCTCAGAAGGTGTACTCAAACCACCCAAAATATAGTCACTGGGTAAGTCTGTCCCTCTTGTGCTTCCCCTTCCCTTCTCTCTTCAACCCTAACACTTGAGATGTGGAGATCCAGGACTGGGAACTTTTATATCCTCTTTCTGAGCTATGTGTTTTTTTTCTTGAGTTCGTTTTCTTCACTGCTTCCAATTTTCTCCATCACAAAATGGGACCAGAGTAAATATCAGTGAAATAAAAGGCACCCAATTACCATAGGTTGTCTTAAAAGGCAATGGCTTAGAATCTTTGCCTTTTCTCCATGAAGACCCAAGGATCTGTGAGCACAGGGCCAAAGCTTCAGGATCCCCCATGTGAGTTGTTGGCATGGAAGAACAGCATGAGTAGGTCATTTCCTTCTTGGTCTTCTCTTGCTAGTACCGAGTCAGCACTTACATCTGGCTTTTCCTGGGCTACCCTGTCCTGGTCATCATTCACGGCCTCATCTGCTGCTTCTCCTGGCTCCTGGTGTTCATCATTCCAATTGCCAAGATGAATGCCAGGATGGTGGCCAGGATCCTACTGGCAGACCCAGAGCAGGTGCATGTGCAGGCGATAAAGGTGAGGTGTCCTTGGATGGAGGGGAGAGGGCCACACCTGCCTGGGGGGGATGACCTCTAGTAGCTCTCTGGGACTTGGGACTGGAAGGCCAGTGCCACTTGGACAGATCTGGGTGTACGCAAATGAGGAACATCGGCTCAGACCACATCATTTAGTCCTTAAGGCAGTATGGTAAGGAGGGAAGGGCAATTAATTAGGAATCAGAAAAATCTAGATTCAGATCCCTTCTCTTAGAATCATTGATTTTACAGGTGAGGAAACTGAGGTCCCAGAGAAGTTCAGGGTCTTTCCCAAGCTCACAAAGGCAATAAAGAGAATGAAAATTTGAACCCAGGACCTCTGATTCCAAATCCGGCCCTCTGTCCACCTACTCTACCACTTTCCAGTTGCATGACATTGGGCAAGTCACTTAATTTCTCTGAGACTTACTTTCTGGATGTGATAAATATCCACACTGTCTGCCTTACAAGGTGGCTGAGGGAAAACTTGGGAACTGAGAAGAGCAGTTTGCAGAGTCTGGAGCTCTCTGTCATTGTGTGTTACTCGTGTTGTCTCCAGCCTTCTCCTTTCCTTCCGCCTTCAGCTGATGCTGGGCTAATTTGAGCTCCATAGGATCCGAACTTGCATCTTGTTGAAGGCAGAGGAAAGTTTGAGTTTCGATTGTTATTAGTCCTTTATTGGTCTTTCTCTACAACTCCCCAGCCCCTGGAGCCTAGGATGGCAGTAGCTGGAGTTGGAAGGGGTCTTGTAGGTCATATCTCGTCTACTCCCTCACCCCCATTTTACAGTTGGATGGAAGCCAATGCCTAGAGAGGTTGAAGTGACTTGGCCAGACATTAGTGGCAGATGTGAGACTAGACCCCAAGTTCTCTGACCCAAAGTGGAAGGGCAAAACATATACCTGGAAATCTCACTTTCCCCCAGAAGCCCTCTTAGGATAAGAAGTGCAAAAAAGAAAGTCCTTTCAGAAATCTCTGGGACTTAAGGCTCAAATATTTTAACGGAACCTACTGGCCATTTTTTTTTCATAGAATTGTTGGAAGTAGAAAGCAGGGTTCAAATCCCAAAGGACCCAGCCAGCCCGTCTAGCTCTGGCCCCTTCTGCCCACTCCTATCATTCCCTCACAATGCTGCCTCTTTGGTCAACAAGAAAATACAGCCCTACCTCAATTTTCCTCTGCATTCCTATTCCCTGCTTCTTTCTAGGACCCTTTTGCTCTATACAAATGTGGAAGTAGGGGAGGAATGTCCATAGCATTCAATGAATAGGGAAAGGTCTGAGACCAGAGCCCACATGCCAACACCCTACACTCCAAAGGGTTATAGGAGGGGCAGATTGGGGGTGGGATGTTGAAGAAAATAGGCCCAATGTAAATAGCCCTTCAGAAGAAAACTTGCCCTTCTGAATGTCTTCTGTCACCCTCCTCCACAACCCCATCTTTAGACAGAGGATCCCTCGGATGCCGACACACTTTTGTGCTGTTCTCACGCGGCCAACTCGTATTACTACAAGTATACCGTGGATGGTGTTAATGTCTTTGCCATCAGTATCCTTTGCCGTGTCAAAGAGAAGGCCACAAATGCCATTCCTCCACAAGAGCCCTGTGGCTGGAAATAGTGGGAAAGGACGCACTGAATCTGGGAAGAGGAAGAGGATGGTAGCGAATGAGGAAGACTCACCCCCAAGTGGAAGGGAGCAAGACTTTGGCAATGGAGCTCTCCCGTGCCTGGTCCTGCTCTTCCAGAAGCAGGAGAACCTTCTATGAGACTTAGTCCACAGCTGGGTGGTGCGGGGCACCAGTTATAACAGCCTGAGATGAGGGGAAAAGGTTGGGCGGGGTGGGGGGAGGAGACTGCCTAATGTTCACTGCAAATGAAGATATATCCCATTCCATAATTAACAACAGTTTTTTGATTTCCCAGGAGTGTTCCGCCCTACAAAACTGTAAGGACAGGGTTGATAGGGACCATCACAGACTGCTTCAGTCCTGCTCCTTTTCTGAAGATTCATCAGGCATTACATAAACCAGTCACCATGCCTTACATCTGTCAATGAACACAATTGGTGGGACAGATGCAAATTTCCCAGGCAGCACTGGGTGATCAGAAGTGCTTACATTTTTTTAAGCTTTCCCAAAATGAGACAAACCGTTAGGAACAGTGTGTTTCAAGAACAACCTATGACAGAAGGCAGGTAGCCATTAGATTCTGATAGCCCATGGGACAATTCCGTCCTACCTGTCAAGGTTCTTGCCAGAAATTTAATTGTCGTTCATTCAAGATAAGTTCCAGAATGCATGTACATTTTAGAATCTCTTTGTCCCAGATGATTCACAAATAAAGCAAGCTAACATTATGTTAGCCCTTGGTGCGTCTGCTTGATTCCCTTCGTGAAATGCCTCTGAAACATTGAATATTTTCATGCTGAGAAGGTCACTCTAATTCTGTGATTCTGAATAACCCTTATCCTGCAAGTTTGACAATGACTTCTGGCAAAAAGGCAATAAAATGTGGCTTGCACTGATTGAGGTTGTTGGTAAAGAGATAATCCTGAAATTGAAAGGGGCTCACGTCTCAGATGGACCTGTTGAGTGTCGATTAACCTTACAGCAATGCTGGACACCAACCTGTTACATTTCATTAGGGATAGCAGAGAAGGAGCCTGGTGAAGCCCATTAGGGTGGGCAGTGGGGAGAGGGTGGAGTGTGAGGAGGAAAGGAGAGAAGGCCTGCTGTTTGTTGTGTTATTAATATTTTACAAAAGGAAGGAAATGGGAACACCACATGCAGAGGAAGCATCATGAAGGCTGATAGCAGAGCTGGGGGCAGGGGCCCCTGACTCCCTGTAGGTAACCCATTTGATTTGTTCTGCTCGGGGATGGCCTCCTCCAAACAGATCTGTTTAGAGACATAGGAAAAACTTTTAAATGAGCATGGAGTCCTGTTCCTTAACCCGTTGTCTTCAGACCTCCTGCCCCTGGTACTCGTGACCTTGATCTTGGGCTATGTGGACAGCCAGAACCAATACACGAGCTCTCTGGCCAAGTTCACCCTCTCCCTCCTCTCCATCATCCCCCTGTCTTACTTCATTGGCATGGCCATCGCCAGGTAAGACTGAGGGTGCTCAGAAGCCACTTGTGTCTCCCCATTTTCTATATCCGGATCCCCCAAGAGGCCACAGGGCAGAGTAGAAAGAACACTGAGCTGAGAAGCTAGAGACTTTGGAATCAAGTCCTAGCTGTGGCACTCACAAGCTATGTGGGCAGCTGGCTGGCACAGCAGATTAGGTGCTGGGCCTGGGATTGGGATAAGTTCCAGTCCAGCTTCGGATACTTCCTAGCTCTGCGACCCTGAACAAGCCACTTAACCCTGTTTGCCTCAGTTCCCTCATCTGTAAAATGTGCTGGAGAAGGACATGGTGACCACTCCATTATCTCTGCCAAGAAAACTAAAAATGTGGTCACGGGTCAGACATGCCTGAAATGACTGAGCAACAGCAACAAGCTATGTGACCGTGGCTGAGTCACTTCACTCTCTGAGCTTTGGTTTCCTCATCTGTGAAACTGTCAGGGAATGCTTTATAAATCCTTAAAATGCCATATGAATGTGAGTGGCCTTGGAGTTAGGGACCTGGATTTGCATGTCCCCTCAGACATCATCTGTGTGATCTTAGGTAGGTCGGTTTTCTCATCTGTAAAATGAGGTTAATGATTGTTGGTTTTGATATTGATATAGTAATAAAGTTAGTGCCCCCCCTTAGAGTTGGTCTAAGGTAAGGGCTGTGCAAACCTTAACTGCAAGTAGAAGTTATTGATAGACTGGGCTCTAATGCATTCTCGTTTCAAATGAACAGGCTGCCTTGTTAAGCAATAAGTATTCCATGGCTGGAGGTCATCGGATCTTAGTTTTAGAGCTAGATGGGGACCTCAAAGGCTATGTAGTCCAAACCCTTTACAGATGAGAAAACTGAGGCCTACCTCAGAGATCAAGTGACTTGCCCAAGGTCACTCAGGTAGTGTGGGATTTGAACCCAGATTCTAGGACTCTTTCTACTCTGTTACAATGCTCGAATAGAGGCTGAGTGACTTATTGTTAGAGATATTGTAGCAATTTATGCATCGGCAAGGGTTGGATCAGTTGGATGTCTGTGGTCCTTTTCAACTTGGAGGCTATCTGATGCTTTGATGAATGTTAAGTGACCCAGAAATATCAGAGCCTCTTATAGTGACCTTGGCACGGCCATTTGCTTGAGGGGAAGGATGGTGTGGTGCCGACTGTACTGAACTGTGTGGCCTCTGGCCTGTGTCTGTGCTATGGACCTTCTCAGAGTACTACGACCCCAGTGAGGTGACAAGGGACAGCGGCCTTGAGCCCGGTTTTTGTCTTGGTTCCCAGCATTTCAGCTCAGAGCACTTCTGCTGTGGGCGCTGTGGTGAACGCCACATTTGGCTCCATCGTTGAGCTGACGTTTTATATCACTGCACTGATCAAGGGGGCCCAGGAAGGGAACAAATGCTACGAGGAGGTGGTGAAGTCTGCTCTGACAGGCACTGTGCTGGGCTGCATCCTCCTTGTCCCGGTGAGTCTGGCTAAGATGGCTCCTCGCTCCTCTTCAGAACCAGGTATGGAGGGCTCCAGGAGCCTGGGAAGGGCATAGACCAGCTCTAGAATTCTCACTTGGCTTATGAAAAAGTTCCCATAGTCCCAAGCATCCCAATCCCTGAGCCCAGGAAGGATGAAAGATCTGAGAGGTTAATTTGGGCTTCTTTGTTCTTCCAGACATCCCTTCCCTCTCTGTGCCCTCCCTCCAAAACAAGCTCATGGGATTTTATCTCTACAGCCGGAAAAGCCCTCGGGAACCATAGGATTCCACTCCCTCATTTTTCGGGTGAGAAAGCTGAGGCCCAGGCAGGCTAAAGGCCTACTCTAATATCACCCAGGCAGTAAGTAGGAAAGACAGGACTCAGAGCCTAATCCTCTAACCCTCCCCCCACCCAGGGAGTTCTCTTTCCCTGTACCATGCAGCCTCATGTTAAAACCAGTCTGCAAACAGTAATTCATTCAAAAAATGTTTATTGAGCACCTCTATGTACAAAGCACTGCAGGGTATACTGAGAAAATGAAGACACCATTGCTCTTCTCACAGAGGTGAGTTACAACATCCTTTGAACATGCAGAGTATTGTAAGATTCACAACTTCCAATTTCTTTGTCTCATCTGGACCCTGAGGGTCCACATCATGGTCCGCTGTAGAGCTCTGCCTTACTTTTCCTCTCGTAGAAGGGCAGTAGGCACCTATCTACCCTCCATGTACGGTGTCCTGTTCAAAGGATGTGCTCCTGCAAACTAGCGTGGTTTTTGTCATTCAAATATTCAAATCTGCCCATAAAAGCCGTGGAAGATTTTTATTTTAAAAGTGTGGCTGATTCCAGCTCTATTATGGTCTAGGTGAATGGCCTCTTCCCAGCAATGGTCTGCCTTCTCACCCTCCACCCCTACCCGCTAAGGTCTAACTGGTCTCTTGTAAGTAATAGTTGTAACACAAGGGTGCTTCCACTCTGATAGCTGATCAATTCTGTTCTCAATTTTTCTGGCGATGGAAGCAGGTATTTGCTTCAGGAGAGAAATCCATGGAAATAAAAAAACTTACGAGCCACTGCCCTGGAGAACTTGCTCTTGAAAGCAGGGGTTCTCAACTTGAGTCTGTGAGCCTGTTTTTCTTAATATTTTATTAATTGTCCCATTTCCTGTGTAATCCTATGTATTGTTTTATATATTTAAAAAAAAATATGATTGTGAGAAGGGGTCCATGGGTGTCCCCAGACTACCAAAGTGAGGACTATGACATAAAAGAGATGAGTAATTCTAATTTAGAGCAGGGATTGTCTTATTTTGCTGTCTATATCCCCAGCACTTTGCACAATAAATCATTTATTCATTGATTTAAAGGAAGATGGCCATGAGGCCTTTTGAAAGACAAGGAATCCTGTTTTGGTAATCATTCACATTAAAAAGCTCACCCAGACATGGTGAAAGAGGTCTAGCTATGACTTGATGATATAATAGCTTTCTCTAATTTGAATAAATTCAGATTTTTGCCTGACAGTTTTCTTTTCAAATTAGGCTTGCCTCTAGTGAAATGGCAGGTGCTGAAAACTGCATTTGTTAACACAGCTGACTAAATCACAGCTGCAGGACCAGACCTTTCCTTTGTAATCCTATCTTCTAAATACCTTGTCTCAAAGACCCCACCCATTCCCGGGAGTCCGTATGCCAAGCCTCAGTAAACATTTGTTAAGTGTGTGCAAAGTATGGGGATGGGGGGTCACAGAAATTTAGGTAAGACACGGCCCTGCCCTCAGGAGCTTGGAGTGACAAAGTACCAACAGTTCTTTCGTTTGTCTTTCTCTAATGTACTTCATGTAATATTGTCCATTACAGTCATGTGAGGTCTTGGGAGGGAGAAGGTCACCATCAGCCCATTTTCTGGCAGAGATGACATTTGAGTTGTATTTTAAAACAGAGGTGTCATACAATGGGTACAAAACTCCCTAGTATGACCCAAACCAGATTAAAAATTCAATTGGGAGTATTTCACAAAATAAATAAAAATGTAATACAACATAGATAATGGTGATTTGTGGGTTTTAAAGTCAATATGTGGCCTGCAAGGATCTGTTTCTATTTGAGTTTGACACCACTGCTTTTAAGTATGGGTAGGAATTACACAAATGGGTGGGGGGGAGCAGGGCAGAAAGATATTCCAAGCATTGGGAAAGAATATGAGAAAGGGCAGTCCTGAAAGTAAAATTTAAGCATGGTGGGAGGAAGGACATTCGGCAGGGAGGAAAAGTAGACAAAATCTGGCTAAAACATTGAGTGCATGGAGAGGAACACTATGAGAAATCTGCTGCCAAATGAGGGTGTTAGAGATGTAACTGAATTCACTTCAATAAGTGGATGATGTGCCAGGCATTGGGGATACAAAGGAAGCAGTGAGAAATAAGCTGTCGTTCTAATGAACTATTTTCCAAGTCTTAGAAAAAATTTCAGATTAAACATTATTTTTCATGGGCCAAAGTGAAACTTTGTGATTATGGTCTCCCTCTTTCTGGAGGGCCGCAAGCCGCTTGTTGGGATGACATAATATGTAGGAGTCGTCTCTTGCTCAGGTTTGGCTGGAACTAGAGGTCCTCTGGGAGTCTTACAATCACCTGGGCTCAAACCATCAGTCTTGGCTCTTCCTTATTATTCACGTTCACATTCAATCAGTGTGGGAGTCCTGTCAATTCTTCCATTTGTTTCTCTCATCCATTCCTTCCTCTATGGCAGGTGTCCAACTTGTCAGAAGTCTCAGAAAACTCCTCAGCAGCTTAAACCAGATTAAAATGTTTAATGAAAGAAATTTTTAAAAATACAGCACAGATAATGTTAATTTGTGGTTTTCTGGGTCAGTTTGCAGCCCTCAGGGATGTTTCTATTTGTATTGGACACTCCTCCATGACATACCAGCCTGGTTCAGGTTCTTACTGACAAGAGAATAGGTTTAGGATGGGAAGGGACCTTAGAGGCCACCTAGTCAAATACCACCATTTCACAGATGAGAAAACTGAGGCCCAGGGAGGTAGGTGACTTGACCAAAGCCTCACAGGAAGGATGTGAGTGACAGAGCTGGGCTTGGAATCCAGGGCCTTGAACTCAAAATCAGTGGACTTCCCACTGTGCCAGTGCCTCTATACTGTGAAATACCAGGCTCTCACTGATCTCTCCGGCTCCCACCTCTTCTCCCTGTATCCCAGTCACCTGAGCACATCACTAGATTAACTTTCCTAAAACACGCCCCTCTCATGCTGTGTGTCCTTTGTTGGCTCCCCATTGTCCAAGTTTCCTAATATGATATTCCAGGTTTTCTACAGCCTGGGCTCTTCTCCTGCTGCTTCCTTCCATGCCTGCCTGTGGGTTCTGATCTGACCCTAGAGTCCTTGAGAGAAATCAGACTGTGCCTGTGGCACTAGTGTTGATGCCTCTGTCATTTGCATTCATGGGGAAGGAGAAGCTAGACTCTTGCATGGGTGCCCATCCCCAGGCCCAAATCCTCATCTTCCTGGCATACAGATCTTCCTTTCTCTTCACCAGCCGATCTCTCTCTTCCTGTTGAAAACAGACGATGTGGGTGGCAGCCACACAGAACTCATAAATCAGATTCTTTGTGGATTATCAACAGCTTCACCCTTAGGCAAAGCTTGATGGACTTGTGGTCCAAAGAAGTAGAAGAATTTCCATAAGTAAGTTCCCAGCATGTCCTCGTTGGGGCTGGCAAGCTATCCCCGGAAGAGCCTTGGCTTTCCCTAAAGATCTGCTTGGTGTCCCCGTTTCTAGTTTCTTCCCTTTACAAGCCATCATCCACAGAGTTTCCAAAAGAATCTTCCTAAAGCTTCAGTGACTCCCTGTTATTTCTAGGATCATGTACAAACTCCTCAGTCTGTTATATTTTCACACACAACACATTCTAGTCAAACCGGCCTATTTTCTGTTCTCCAAACTAGGGATTCCAATCCCACCTCTCTACTTTTGCATAAGCTATAAGCCATTGGCCAGTCAAGCATTTATGAAGTGCTTACTACATGCCAGGCACTTAGCTCTCTGAATCCAGAAGCCTCCTTTGAGCTCAGCTCAGTTGCCACCTCCTATAAAATGCCTTTTCTGTAATGTTTTCTCTGCCTCCTCAAATTAGCCTCTATTCACTTATCTCTACTTGTGTCCCACTGAAGAATATGAATTCCTGTAAGGTAGAGATGGCCTAGTCTCTGGCACAGAGTAGGCACCTAAGAAATGTTTGAACTGAGTCAAGCTGAGCTGGCCCTCTATTTTCACAGGGTCTCCCTCCATCCTTGAATTGATGGCTTTTCTACTTATAATTGCTTTAGAGGAGATCCTCCTACACCCCTGACCTTCACAGTGCTAAAAAAGGAATACTTGGCATTTGATTTGATTCAACAAATGATATTCACCTACTACATATGGGGCACCATGCTGGGCAATGAGGATGCTGTTGAGGCCAGTCCAGCAGGCATGGAGGAAGTAAACTATTGGCTTTGGTAACTACTCGGACAGAAGAGATGCTTAACTAGTGCTTGTCAATTTATTTTGGTGGGTGAGGGAGAAGGGAAGACAAAGCCATAGTCATAGACCAGAGCCTGCTGGAGTGTTTCTCCTTTTGTACAGAGAGTCCATAGCAAAAGTGGAAGAGTTGGGGCGGCGGGGAGGGCAGAAGAGTTTGAATGAAAACTTTTCTAGTGGAAAAGAGCCTTAGATTTTAAATCTGTGGCTCAAAGTTCAAATGCCACTTCTGTTAGCCTTTGGGCCTCAGCCTTTCCTCTGGAAAATGAGAAAGCTGGGTGAGATAAATGATCCCTAAGGCCCCTTGCAGTCCAAAATCTGTGATCTGATGATCCTGATGTTTCCAGGGTCTCTGCATGGTGATAGGGGGAATCCACCACCCTGAACAGAGGTTTAACAACCGGTCAGCGGGGGTCAGCTCTGCACTGCTCTTCCTGTCTGTGGGAGGTAAGCCAGGGATGTGTGGGGTGGGGTCAAGGTATCCTACACAGGACAATACTGGCAGAGAATATCTAGGATGTTCTTCACAGGTTTAGATTCTGGAAACAATGTACCAACACCCCAAACTGGGGAATCAGGGTGGGAAACAAAGCTAAACTCAATCAGGGTAGAGGGTACTTAGGGACTGCTAGGTAAGTGGTCAATAGAGCTCTGGGCCTGGAGTCAACAAGACTCATCTTCCTGAGTTCAAATCTGGCCTCAGACATTTACTAGCTGTGTGACCCTAGGCAAGTCACTTAACCCTACTGGCCTCAGGCTCCTCATCTGTAAAATGAGCTGTAGAAGGACAGGCAAACCACTCCAGGATCTCTGCCAAGAAAACCCCAAATGGGGTCACAGATTCAGACATGACCGAAAAACAACTGAACCACCACCACAGAGGGCGCTAAAGGCAATATACAGGAAAGCTGAATAAACCTTTTTCTAAGGACTTGAAAGTGAAACGCCTGTGTTCTCTCTGATTTCTTCTCCTTTCTCAATGACCATTCCTTCCTAATTTAATGGTGACTAAGGGAGAACCTTGGAGCTAGCAGGTACTATACAAGTCTCCCCTTTGGCAGGTGAGCAAGTTGCAAAGGTAACATGCCCAACATCACATGGCTGAAGAGGGACAGAGAGGAGACCTGAAGCCAGGGTTCTGATTACGAGTTTGGGGCCCTCTTCTACACTACTGCCTCCTTCTCCTCTGTTAGTGTAGGAAGCTCTAAGGCTGCTCAAACTTGATGGAAGTCCCAGAAAGGAAGTCTGGAACGAACAACCTAAATGGCCCCAGATGGGCTCAAATCTCAGGTTTCACTTAACTGTGGTCTCTGATTCCTACTTCTTGCCTTTACTTAGTCCTTACTTTTGGCCTAAGAAATAGCGGTTTCATGCCTTGAGATTCCAGGTCCTTGATGTGCTAAGCCCCTTTAGTACCTTGCCCTTTGGGAGGTACCTGGCCGGCCACCATGACTCTGGGACCAGTAATCAAAGTTGCTTGACCCTGGAGATGGTGGGAGAACCTGTTCACAGCCTCCAAGACTGAGTGTCAGCAAGTATAGGGACCAGAAGAATGAGCTCTCAGAATCCTATGCATCCATGGGACCTGACACCAATTTCCTGGCTGTGACAGGTGTGTTTGCCCCGACGCTCTTCTCCAAGGTCTATGGGAGACTGATCTGCAGAGAGTGCCAAAACATTAGCCATGACCTCTCAGGAAGCTATCTGTGCCACAGCTGCCGATTTGACTTGGTAGGTAGAATGCCCTGCCCGATTCCCTGGGACCAGCCAGAGGCCACCTGGGGAAACCTCATGAATTACTAAATATGTACTTATACGTAGTACTGAAACTATTATGGGGGTGGGGAGGGTGGAGGAAAAGGAGATATTAAATTCTGAACTGGGAACCAGAATTCCCAGAGTCTATTTCTACTACTCCTCAGTTCCTTGTGCAACCTTGTGGAAAACAAAAATCAGTTTTCCCAGGAACACCCTCATGAATGAGTAATCACTGCTAGCTCTTCTACCAGGGTTTGAGGACCCTAGAGGGGATGGTATAACACAAGATAATTGGGTAGTCAACTAATATATCCCTCAGCTTTAGGTTGGTTGGTTTTTTTTTTTTTTTGAGAGGCTAAAAGTACTATAGGAATTGGAGAGAGGGCTAGAATAGTCAGGGGAGACTGTGGTAGAATTCAGCTGCATTCTAGGCAAGATATGAGAGGAGAGCAGTGGACATGGAGACATGCAGTGGAGTATGGTGTGTGTACTGCAGGCACAGAAAATCTGACTGGAGTGAAGGATCCATTAGGCATCAGTGGGAAAGGTAGAATTGAGGTCATAAAGGGCCTTAAAAGCCCCCAATACTCTGGTCAGAGCAGGTACACAGTATTGTGCTCAGTTCTGAGCTTCATGTTTTAAGCCCAACGTTGACAAAATGGAGCAATACAGCAAAGCACATCAGGAGCATTGGTAAAAGGAAAAAAGGATGTTTAGCCTGGAGAAAACTGAGCACATTTCATCTGAAGAAAACCTTATCACATTATTTCTCTCCTCCCTAGCCTTTCTCTACACACTTCTCCCAAACCACTTCAGGCTCTGCAATCTCTAGAGTCTCCACAAGGCAGATTCCTGTAATGAAGCAAGTCTAGCTCAAGGCTAGTGGAAAAACTGCCAGGGGTGGGGAGTGGTGTTCCCTAATCCCACTCTGTATGGAAAAAAAATTCTCCCACTGCAGTAGCTTCTATCATCCCCCTAGCTCTTTCAGAGTTTTGGTCAGCCCAAAACCTTCTACTGAGACTAGTATCCTAAGGATTCACTACCTCCTCAAAGTTTACAATCCAATGAAGTCAGATTTTAGACTAACTTCAATCCTTTATATAGCTCTTTTTCTGTTCTCCCAAGGGTAGGTTTTCTAAATGCCAATCTTCTTTTGAGGGGGTCATCTCTTATGTAGACTGGGGTAAGTTGAGGGCTGGGAGATGACAAGGGGAATGGCCTTGGGCAGAAAGGAGGCAGAGCCCAGACTTGGATATTGGGGAGGTCTATGAGATTTAACTTGGACATGATGTTATAGCTCTTAAGGGTAGTAATCCCTGGCCACCTGATTAATGGCTTAGGTTTGCCTTTCAGATGGAGAACAATGGAACGCTCTACTACAGCCATGTCCAGTAAGTATGACCATGACCCTGTGACCTGAGGGGAACAACTGAGAGCCCCAGTTACTGGTTTTCTAGGATCAGGATTCCTTCATAACCAGAATCTGAGTGCTTTGCCCATTTCCCACCTGTTAGGCCCTAACATTTAGGACATCCTAGAAGGAACTGAATAGCTTTGTGACCCCAGGAAATTCCCTTCCCGAGCTTCAATGGGAATGTGGGCTACCTTCTTGGTAAGGTGGCTATGACGTGTGTGGAAGAGACACTCAATTTGCAGCCTAAGTTTGAATCCTAGTCCACAGCATGCTACTTGAATGATTTCTGTCTTATTTACCTCTCTGGGTCTCCCTCAGTTTCATCTATAAAATGAGAGGGACTGAAAGACACATTTTAACATTCCATGGACATGTGAGTTGGAGATCCTCAAGAGGGTCCCCACAGGTGGTAATAATATGATTATTGCCCAGTGGAAAATAGGCAGATGGGATGGGAAGGGGTTCTGAGGGTGGGAAAAGTGACTGATCATAAAGGAAGTACTTATGGTAATTGCATTTGTGGTGGCATACCAGCTGTGTATAACTGCCTATATTTCTGCTCTTGCTTCTCTTATCATTCCCTTTGCCTCTCCCCTCCCCAACTAGCTCTGTCTTGCACAGATGCACTTGATGGAAGTCTCAGTCATTCTCAGGGGACCCTCTCCCTTGTGGGACGGAGATACTGGTGTCCTGATTGGGGCTGTTGGCCCCTGTCCTCCCCCCCTTCTCTCTGGCATTACCTTCCAGGCCCTTGGCATACACAGTGTGTCTCCTCCTCCCTGCCGCCTACCTTGTGGGCCTCTTCTTCACCCTGAAGACTCATTCCCACATCTACGACATCCACATCAGTGACTACCCCTGTGAGTTGCTAGGTGGTTTAAACCATCCTTCCCTTTGGCTTCCCTGCCCCTTTCTTCCTCCACCTGGACCAGAGATTAGCAAAGAAATTAACCAAGTTTCTCAGTTATGAAAGTGAGAGGAAGGGGGACAATTAATTTCACTGGGCAGAACCTGAGAGGGCTCCTGCACCTGGACTGTTGTGCCCCTCATAACCTAATTGTTCAAGTTGAGAATGAGTGGTGTTCTTGCCCATCCTGTACCCAAATCCTTGTAGCAGCAGAAAGGTCAACTCTAGAGGGGCAATGGAGTCCACAAAGTTGAAGAAAGGAATGGGTCTAGAGACTCCACGAGGGGTGATAACTGTCAGTCTTCTCCCTCTTTTCCTCTATTCTTCCCTACCAGTGCCTGGGCACCACAACAGTGCTGTGGTTCACTGGCCCCGATGGCGTGCGCTGCTCTTGCTGCTGCTGTGTACCCTCTGCATGTCTGCCTGTGCCGACCTGACCACAGAGCACATCAGCCCCATTCTGGAGAGTTCTACTGTGTCCCTGGTGAGTTGGTGTATCCTATCACCTTCACTTTGGTGGCAGTAGCTCTATTCAGATAGAGAGCTAGTGTTGGGAGACGGGGGTTCATAAGGAAAAAAATTACTAGGCTGAGATGGAGACCTGGGTTCTAAACCTGACTCACTGGGAGTTTCAGGTCTTCAAGTCATTCTTCTCCTTGGTTCCCTTTTCTCTCCCGATCATTCCATAGACTTGTTGGACCTGAGATGATTCTGAAAAAGAATAAGCCCTCTACCTATTCACAATATCTACCATAAAATCTCATACATGGGGGTGACTATTCCTATCGTGTTCCTAACCTTGCCAGGCTCAACCATTCAGAGCCAGGGTAAAGGATCTGATTTTGCTTTCACCCCAAATATTATTATCTAGACTTGGGGCTCAGAATCTGTCTTTTCTCATCCCATCCCCCTGCCCTATGACAGGTGGAGTTTTCCCTGCTGAGACTAAAGGCACTACTGCCATTGGCCTCTGAATAGGTATATGTGGGCCTTGCTGCCTTGGCCTAGGGCTGCAGGGCACAATCTGCCAAATTAGCCCAATTTCTTGGTCCAGTCCAGACGCTAGTGCTCAGTTGCTATTTAGAGAGGGACTTTTCTGTGGATAGAAAAGTCTTGGTTGGTGCTTTTTGAAGTGATACGAGATGAGCTTAGCATAAGTTCCTAGAAAGTTGGGGCCCAAGTGATTTTCTTTTCCTTTTCCTTCTCCCAGTATTTTATAGGAGTAAGTGTACTTGCCATGGTGCCTGAATTGCCTGAGATTGTCAATGGGATTCAGTTTGCCTTGCAGAACCACCTGAGTCTCAGGTGAGGATGCTCACCCCTGCAGGGGTGGAGGGACAGGGCAGAGGATAGTCAGAAGGGGGTGCTGACTCCTAGTGATAGCCTATTTCCCACAGCCCAAACACACATTGTTGGAGGCTTCCTGTAGAATATACTTCCCTTGTGATTGAAACTAGCATCAACATTCTAGTTAAAAATTTCTCAGTTTGAAGTTAGCAAAGTGTAGTAGGAAATCATTGTCAAATAGCTTTGAGGTTCATATTGTAAACTGGCTAGAGGAGAGGGAAAGCAGATTAGCCAAGGGAAGAGGTAGACTGAAATGAGAGGGGCGGTTCTGATTAGGCAATATGACCTCATAAAATTAAAGTAAGGCTCTGGGTTTGGATCCTCATTCTGCCGTTACCTAGCTGTGTGACCTAGGGCAAGTTACTTAATGGGTCTAAGCAAGCCTCAGTTTCCTTACCTGTAAAATAGGATTGGAATGGATGATTTCTAAAGTCCTTTCTAGCACTATGATTCTGAGTACTCTGTAGATAAGATCGTGATGAGCACAGCTATTTCAGAAGGAAATGAGTTGTGGTTGTCACCTTGGGTGAATTCACGCAATATTTGGGCTATACCCAGCAAGTAGATACTGTCTCCATGGAGAGGGGAAGGGAAGCCCTCAAGCACAAGGTAGGCATCAGGTCATGTTGCCCAAACAGCCCTGTTTTGTTTTCAAGTGGGGAAGCCCCTCTGCTCTCAAGCTGTTCGCTTCTGCCCCTGCTTTGAAGCAGTAAGGGCTGGGAAAAGGCTGTTATGATAAGAATACTGTGAATGGAGGGTCAGGAAATCTGAGTTTGAATATTAGGGTGATTTTCTGGAGTCTTTTTATACCTTTGGACCTGGTTTGTGGTCTGTAAAAGCACTGGTTGATTTTTAAGGCCTCTTCTCACTCAGATGTAGGGGCCCTGACTGCACCTGCATCAGTGGCCCAGGGCACCTTGACAAGCACACCTTTCTTCCAGCTTCCTTTTTCACCACCTCACACTTAAGACACTCTGTCCACTCTACAAGTGACTTGATCCCTTTTCTTCCCCTTTTTTGGACACACCAAAGAACCTCTGCCTTTCTTTTTTTCTATTTCCCGTTCCAATTCTCTTTTAGCATTGAGATTGGCAGCTGCATTGCAGTACAAGTCTGTATGCTGCAGATACCCATCCTGGTGCTGTTCTCCATCTTCTATGTAAGTCAACCTGGGAGTGAAAAGGACTTTCAGAGAGTCACTGACTCCCTCGCATTTAAGAGGTTAACTTGAGCATTTTCTTACTCACTTCTGCTCTCAGAAGTCCAATGGGCCTCCTCCCTTGGGAGATTGGACACTTTAGTGTCTTCCATGGATGCTCATTAAACCCTCTGGGAACAACCTTTGCTTGTTAACAGATTAGGCTCAGTTCTTGGTTATCTTTTATAGTTCACCTTGGACTTTTTTAGATTTACATGTTCACTAAGGAAAGCTATCAGAAGGCAGAGGCTGCCCCTCTGCCTCTGTCTATGAATGCGGATTGATTACTGAGACTTCTCTTGGATTGGGAGGGACCCATGTAACTCAATGTGCCTAGCCTGTTTCTCCACCTACAAAACGAAAATGACATGTTACCATGAGAATAAAATGTGTGATGGCTGAGATGACTGGGGAGGGAGGCGGGTCAAAAGACCTAGATTTCAATTCCGGCTCTGTTCCTAAGTAAGTGCCTTTTATGATCCTGGGCAAGCCAGAATGTTCATTTTTCTGGGTCTTGGTTTTCTTATCTGTAAAACGAGGAAGGTTGAAGTAGACCTCCAGCATAATTCTAAAACATGAAAGCACTCAGATCAGTATTTTGAAAGTGCTGTTAAAAATGGGACCCCCTGAGGTTGTAGGCCCTCTAATCCCCATTACAAAGTTATTATCACCAGAGGTCTAAGTTACTCCCTTTAGCCAACAGGATTTATGCTGTTCTTCAGTGACCTCCACGTCTATGCCAGCATGTTCAGTGTCATTCTCATGAATTATATCTTTATGGATGGCAAGTGTGACTACTTTCAAGGTAGGTCTGAAGGGGAAGGGAGGAAAGGGCATCCATACAGGGTATGAGGTACATTTTTCAAAATCTCCTATTTAGTTCTAAGTAGTAGCTCAGAAACTCCAGGTGGAACAGAGGCATGCATGTCCCATCCTGGGTAGGGTGGCCTCTCGCACTGATTGTTCACTTGTGGTGGAGGGGAGTAGGCGGTGTTGAAGGCATATGTTAAGGAGTTCTACCTAAAACCACATAGCAAAGAAGGCTCTTAACTAATCTCAATTTCCAACAGAAAAGTGACTTTTCCGAAATGGTTGTTACCAAAACTTATTTAAAGTTTTGAGTCCGCTCCCAGGTAGCTGAACTATGGGCCCAAATGTGTCCCTCTCCTCCTCAGGTACTGTGCTGGTGATGGTCTACTTTCTCCTCCTTGCTGTCTATTTCTTTGCTCCTTCGCCTGCTGGCTGCTGACATCTGTTTCCTCCTGGACCTAGCATTTGGCTGCATCAGAGATGACTTTCCTTTGAGGCTGAGGGACCTGTGTAGGTCTTAAGGATTTACTTCATCTGGTTTGAAATCTGCAGAACCACACTGGGAAGCCAGAAGGAGTCAATCCAATCTCTCTCCAACCCTATACCTCTGTTTTTACATTGCGGGAACTATTAAAGAAACAAAAGCCGTTGTACTAAGACTTCATTCCCCTTGATTGTGAGGGAGAGAGAGAGGACTTGGCTAACCAGATCCCATTTTCCCTCGGTCATTTTTGACTTGCCACATCCCAGGATGTCCCAAAAGGACAGTGGTAAAATGGCCCCATGTTTTTCAGTCTTAATCTGTTTATACTTTAGTAAGGAAGGAAAATAGTACAGTCACTTTACAGAAACTGCAGGCACCAAGATTTTGGCCTTGTCCTACAAGTGTAAAGACAGATTAAAGGTGAAACAGGCATCTCTGACCATTTACCCTGCTGCTATGAAGTGGGAAGAGGGATGAGACCACTCTGACCTCAATCCTGGGAAAGCCAACAGCTTTTACATCTTTGTTTTAAGGAGATAAAACAGTAGAGGGGGTACAGTAATTCTCTCTAGATAGGAGGAGGAGGAGGAGATCATTTACACTGAATTCCTGGCTCTTACACACATCATAAACTCTCATGCTGTGAGCGGGGGGAAAAGGACAAGACTGCTTATCTCCTTATTACCACTACTGCTAATTCATTTGCTAGTCTTACAAGATGAGGATGCTACTTCAAAAAAAGATTGATTTCCACAGGACTCTATTATCGCAAAATTGAGCAATCTATAAAGTTGCTTATGAAGCTGCTTTTTCACTGCTGAATCTGATGGAAATGATTTCTCTATTCAGAGAGATGTAAGTAATTAATGTTAGGATAAGATAAAGGGGGTTTGCACTGACCAAGAAAACCAAATGGAGGAAAAAGGAAGATGTCCTTGGAGGCAGTGTTTAGTGTGTTCTACAGGGATGAACACAATTAAGTCTAAAACATGTGGATCTGCTTATGGAAAGCAGAACTTTGCCAAGGGTATCAAAAGCCTAGTTATTATATGGCCCTGACCAAAAAACTTTTGAGGCAGCACTATTTTGATGGTTCCAGATTACCTTGGGCAGATTAAGGGTGGGATGAGCTATGTATAAATATTAGTCTTCTTTCCAGCACCCAGAAACAACAATTCTGGTGGAGGGTGTGTCCTCTGGTGCCATGTCTTATTAGTACCTGCACTGTACGCTATCACATTTATTCCCTTTCATGATCATAGAGAACCTTAAGATTAAGGATCAGCTGGATGAGGTATAGGAGTATTAGAGGTAGACCAGGTTAAAGGTGCAGGCTAGGACAGCTGGACTAGCTCATTAAAGTTTCTAGGCCTGGACTTTTTTTCTCTTTGTGACAAGGTAGGAGGGAACCATGCTAGGAATTCATTAGCAAATATTTGGGATTAGCCTGTTAATAAAAGCTGAAAGGAGAAAGGAAGACAAATTGAAGGAAAAAAATAATTAAAGCTGCTTCTAGGTAGACAAAAGGCAATTGGAAACATTAGGACTGCTTTCCATATCAGAATAAAAGCTTGAGTATTAAGATGGGGGAGAGAGGTTCTTCAATGGGAAATCTATCAAAAGGAATAAGTAGTCAATATACTCTGACTTCCTGCCCCTTTACAGGGAAACTTCATGTTAATAATCACAGAGTTAGTAGAACACCGGCCCTGTAGTCAGGAGGACCTGAGTTCAAATTCAGCCTCAGACACCTGACACACTTACTAGCTGTGTGACCGTGGGCAAGTCACTTAACCCCAATTGCCCTGCCTTCCCCCTCCAAAAAAAAAAAATCACAGAGTTATGTCAGGCTGCATCATAACAAAGGAATCTGACTTGGATTCCTGTGAGTGTAATCTGGCCAGGGACAGACAAGGCCTTGAAGAAAATACAGCCATACCTTTGAGGGTAGTGCTTAGTTTTATATCAAGATCCCTATAAATACGAACAAAGCTGAGTTGTGTACTCTGACCATGGACTGTACAGTGAGAAGCAAATCAACCTGTACCAAGTGCTGTTCCCCAGGAAGAACTAATACTTCTCTACATCAGACCTGGATAAGAGTGGATGCTTAAGCCTCCATGTTTCTACTGAGAAAGTAGTGTCATTTACCATACAACCAGGTAACATAACTGAAACGTGGGGACCATGGGCAGCCTTCTCACAGTTCTTTTGTTTGTACTTAATTGTGATCTTAAGGTTCTTGCCCTTAGCTGACAGGCCAATAAGCTACAGAATAGAGAAGACTGAATGGCCAAGTCACTACTTCAATAGTTGCTTCTGGCTTAAAAAAAAAAAATTTCCACAGACCCTTGGTCTCTTGCTTTGCAAATCTATCTACGCCCATCATCTGGTTAAGCGCATTTTGCATTCTGGCAATGGCCTGGGGTGGTATTAAAATCAGGTTCCTGACTCCTCTAAAACTCTTAGCATCTAATTCAACTCACCTCCTCCTACATATGTGGCAACTGAGGCTGAAAGAAGGTGTGATTTCCTTCAAGGTCACACAGTTAGTGGCAGGGTCAGACCTAAAATAGATTAATAACGACAGCCAACTTTATAGGGTACTTTATATACATTATTCCATCCTGTGAGTTGCGCACTATCCAATCCCCATTTGATAAACGAGGAAACTGAGGCTTCACCATTAAGCTGTTTGTCCTGGGTCACACAGCTCATCTTAGCAGCAGAACTCACAAACAAGAATCTCTTATCTATGTCCAGTCCCCTTTCCCCTCGACCACAGTGCCTCTCTCCCAGGTCTAGTTTATGTTTCTGATCCCAATATTCTTTAAATTATGTCCACCAGTTTAGTTTTTATTTCACAAGATACCAGCTGAAATGCTAGAACTGGAATGGTCTAAACTTTACCAACTTTTGGAGGGGAGAAGTTTATTGGTAAGGTATGGAATCCTAAATTATTTGGCCCCCAACCCACCAGGCTGCTTACGTAACTTCTCTAAGGAGACTAGGCTGGCCATTAAGCAACTGGATTTTGAACAGGTTTATTGAGTAGATCTCTTTAGAAAACAAACAGCAAAACATTGACAAGGTACATGAATACACAGTGGATATGCTAGGGAAATGCCCCTATGTTCCCTACTGCACAGAGAAAGCCAGGCAGGATGGGAAAACTGTTCTAATTCTATTTCACACACACCAGACTACAAAATGCCATCTGGAGCAGTCTAACAGCTGCACCATACAGCCGCAAGGCAACAGTGTACCGCCCCAAGCATACTATACTTCTGGTGAAGCGCTAAGCCTTGGTTCATTCTTCAGAACCTGCATCACAAAGTTTCTTGGCTAGTGTCTCCTGGTATATATTTTCACAGTTATTTACCAGCACTCCCACATATTGCAGTAATGGATGTTAAAATGCTCTTTTGTGCCTTCCTTTGTATATTAAGTGGACAGCTGGACAGGATGCCAATCACTTCAAATGGCCAAGTGGTGCCAGACAGACATTGCTATGAACTCTGAATATCTCTGGGTTTACATCCTGCCCTGACTACAAAGGGTCTAAGCTCGTGACTTTAAAAAAAGAGCCATGAGTATTTTTTGGAACTACAGACCTCAAAAAACTAGTTAGTTTTATTCTAATTGTCAGACAACTGAGGGAGCCATCTTCTTATCTTAAGCATGACATTTCAGCATTGAGATTCCAATCCACAACTTGTCCAGCTCAGAGGCCCCTGCCCCTCCTGAATATCTGAGGAAGTCAGACAAGATAACCTGGCCAGGAGTTTGGCTTCTAGAGTTCATGGTCCCAGGAATTCAAACCTTTATCTCCTTACCCCAGCAAAAAATATTCAATACCAGAATTGTTAAGATGAAAAGAGGGCCTTTTGCATTAATTCAGGATGCTGATAGGGAGTAGCTTTTAATTCAATAAGCTATAGAACTCTAGCTTCTGTGAACATGGTAAAACAAGCCCATTGTGAAGAACTGTGGTTAATAATGCTCCTTGAGAAGAATTTCCTCTAACCCGTTTGCAGAACTGTGCAGCCAAATAAATAAAATGTTCAAAAGAGTAAATGGGGGCTCCAACCTTAGTGGTGACATGAGTAGTTGCAAAAATTCAAAGAAATGCCTTACCTGTTAAATAGTGTTTTCCTTTGCACCAACCTCCTTTTCCTTAGGCGCTGGGAATTCTTTGGTGGTTACAGGGGAGAAAGAACATCTACAACAGAGTAGGTATGTGTCTGAAAGACCCTCTTAAATCTCTTCCTATCTGTGCAACATGAGGATAAAGAGTTCCTGAAGTTACAGAGGTGGGCAGAAAACCAAAATGAAGACAGAGTGAATAACTCCGTTTGAAAGAGAACCAAGAAAGGGCTACAGCAGGTCACACTAGAGAGGCTGACTTAGCAATTACAAGCAGTCTGCTTATTCACAACTGTTTGTCCAATGGAACACAGACACTTCTGCTCATTCTTCCCCTACAATTAACTACTGAGCCCTAAAGTATTGATTAGAAATGGATTTAGCATTTCCTCCTGCTCCCACTCTATCCCACCCCCATTACCATTAGCCTTGCCTTCCAAATAGACACTGTTGACATTTCCTGGGCTTGAGAGAGCTCCATCCCGAGTACACAGTAACCAAGGACACTTTCCTACTTTCTTTTTTTTTCCTAGTTATATTATCAATGCAAATTATTTAATACATATTTTCAGTTTTAAGTCACTGGAAAAATTGACCTCCCAAAGAAAAAGGTTTCACTTTGGCCTTATAAAGAATGATTAAATGTTTCATTTCCAGTCTCATACAGGCTTATAATGTTTAAAGGATTTAGAAAATACTTCATTAGAAGAGTCATCTTGCTATTCACAGATAAACTACTTTGAGCATACTTTGGGAAGAATGGCATTAAGAAGTAAATTTCAGATTTCTCCAATGATAGATAAATCCTTTGTTCCTAGGAAGAGAAGACTGATTTCCAAATGAGAAATAATTTTAAAGCATTCTGTAAATATATGTCATTATTTTACTGCTAGGAGATGTGCAAATAGTAGGTGACACAAAGGAATTTTAAAGACATTCCAACTATCACATGCCACCAAAAACTAAGTCCCTAAAACCTGAAGTCAACACCCACACCACCACCACCACCCCCCAGCCCCCCAATTCTAAAATCAGACTTGAAAATTCCGGGTTTGCCAAAAATTGGCCTAAACCAAGCTGTACAGCTAAAATTCTGAGTGAATATATGTGTTAAAATTATAAAACAATGGACTGACCTCCCAAAGCCATTCATGTAAATCTGTCATATTCTTCACATATTTATACATATTGATAACCTATGCCCGAGTCTTTCTCCGATGCCTCATAGCAGCACAGAGCCTTAGGCCTATCTATACCAAGGTAAAAAGGCTTTTTGGGGAATCACAGACTGTCACTTAAAGATCAACCCGGCTAAGTTTGGAGAACCTCATCACCAAAAAAGAGGCCACTGGGTGAATTTTTATGGCCTTAGAAATCCATGAAGACAGAGAGTTTTATCTGTAGCAAAAGGAGATGGTACTCAACAATGATGAAATCACAGATCTTTTGAAGTATGAAAGAATCATATATACACACATGACCTGTCTATATGTGCGTATGTATTTATAAGCACATGTTATATGTATATAAATTTATGTATTATTGCACTTAAATTCGTAGATGGCAAATAAGAGATGGTTAAGGATGTCTGAAAGAGGCAAAGAAGCAGGCATATGCTTCCATGCAATAGGCACTAGAATCAAGGTGAAATCATTTTGCTAGTAATAGAATCAAATTCTTTCCAAACTCTTAATTCCAACAAGATCACTTAAATATATACCACACACAAGGCCGCAGTGAATGGAGCACCAGGCCTGGAGTCAGGAGGACCTGAGTTCAAATCTGGCCTCAGACACTTTGTAGCTGTGTGACCTTGGGCAATCACCCTGGTTGCCTCAGTTTCCTCATCTGTAAAATGCTGTGGAGAAGGAAACAGCAAACCTCTCCAGTGTCTTCACCAAGAAAACCCTAAGTCAGGTCATGATGAGTTAAGACAGGACTGAAAAACAACTCAACAACAAAACACAGATGGCACAGTAGAGTTTTCTGACATGGAGTCAGGAAAGATGTGCTTAATTTGTGGCTCCAATCCTTTAGTAGCTATGGGACTATTTATTAGCCAGTCACTTCAACTCAGCCTATTTCATCTTTACATAGGGATAATAATACTTAAAATCCTTTCACAGTGAAGAAAGCATTTTGTGTATCTTAAAGCATTAGATAAATGTGAGTTATCATTCAGGAAGAATTGTGTGTGTTTAACTATGCAGCATTTGGAGATCTAGTTACACACATTCTTTCACTACTGTCAATTAGAACAGGGTGGAGGGGATCCTTTTTACAAGGAAGCCAGGTATACTGACTGCTGTGGTCAACAAGCCTCCTATGAGGCAAAGCCAGAGTGAGTGCTGCTCTTCTTCTGTTTCTGGTACTTCCCAAGGGTCTGCTAACAGAAGGCTTACAGAGGAGAACAAGTCCAAATGGAACCAGAGCCCTCTGTCCAGCTTTCAGAGCAGCTGTCAGTTACTGCTACAGAATCAAAAGGCTGGAAGCTAAAGGATTCTTTGGCCTTAATAGAAATGCCTTCCCACCCACCCCACCTGACACCTGATACTCCTGCCAAATACTCTTAGCTGGGGCTGGCAGCCTGCCACAGAGCTGTTTCCTCTGAACTAAAAATGGGCTTATCTAGACTAGCCATGACAGGGAAATAGTTCTCTTAATGAAGCAACTAGAACAATAAACTATAAAAGGCAAACTATTAATACTAAAGGACAGAAAAGGGCACGACTTACCATATGGTTGCCTCTTTTCTTGGGTACCCCATATCAAAAGAGGAGCAAACCAAAATTTCCCAAGACCGAACAGTTATCCCAAGCTATTACAGAATAAAAAAACCTGTAAGTCTTCATGCCACACAGATGGGATGTTATGAAAAGGCTTGGAAGATGGGTCGAACGGTAGACAGTTCTATACTCCACACAGCTCTACCCTCCTTTTCCTAGATACTGGATGCTTTTAATTCAGAGACTATTTTAAAACATATACATCCTCAAGCAGTTCTTAAAGTGAAGGAAAGATAAAATTATCATTAAGAGTTAGCTGAAAAAAAAGGCACTTAAATGGAAAAACATGTTCCAAATCTACACTAGACCCAGTTGGAACACCCAGGTCTGCATTTCCTGTATTTCTTAAGCACCTTTACTATGTGTGTCCACTTGTCTGCCTATGATCTATCTAATTATTATCTAAACGACTAGAGAAAAAGCAAATTAGAAATTCAAGTCACTTTCCCAAATTTAAAAAGAACAAGACTGAAAACTCCACATAAAAATGAAAATGACATTCAATTGCATTCTTCCCCCATGATGGTTTTTAAATGACACTTGGTTTCCCAGAATGGATAACATACTGATTTTGGCTTTTTCTAGCAACTAGGATCATATGACTCAGAGTACAATGCACGGAAGAACAGGAAGAAAAGCAGTTATTTAAAGGAACAACCAAGCGCCAGTTGGCTTTCTAAAGGGAAAATCCCAATGCCTGAGAAAATAAGAGGCTTGTGGTCCAGAGCCTAAAAAGCAGCAGGTTACTTACTAAGAGCAAATGGCACCAATTCTGAGGACTGAAAGATGCTTTAAATGAAAGAAGGCCAAAGCTCATGTTTCAGATTAGAGACCAAGTCTGAAGTTTCCAAAAAGGAAATAGCTTCAGGTCACCCTTGTACACTTTGAACTACGTGACCCCAGAACCTCATGACCTACTTAGTCGCCCATATTACACGACTTTTAAGCAGTTTGTTTAGACTTACATTTCACCATGAGGTGAAAGAGAGGAGACACTTAGAAGAAAAAACACTGAGAAGGAATGCCAGTGTTTTTAAGTCATTCTGGTTTTGTTTGGCCCATAGTCCCTTTTTATCAGGAATGTTCTTGGTGTTCTGGTCTTCAAGAACAATGATATAGAGCATACCCATAATGTACATACAAATTTTAGATAAGCCAGCATTTCCCTACCCCAAAGGGATAAACAGATTAACAAACTAGTTGTGTTACCCTTCCATCCAAAGCCAAAGTATGCATTTGGGCTGTCCATAGAGTAAGATGTCAAAGATTGCTGCAGTTAGGAAGATCTACTCAATTAAATACCTCTTTAGAAATAATATATTAAAATATGTGGCATTAAGGAAAACCAGCAAGGCTCTCAACAGGCACCCTTCCCATGTTTCCTGAACTATTGGGATTTGACGGTGGTGTTTTAAAGTACAAGAGCACTAGCCAAAAGCTGCTGACTATATGTTCACAACTTTCCTGAAAAAGTAGTCTATATTTTTATCTTGATTCATGATATCTTAAAGAGATTTTCAGAAAGCTAACTCCATCTCCCCCTCATTTTCCCATAAAGAAAGAGTGATTTTAGGGAAAGGGGGGAGGGAGAGGCAGCATAAGAGGATATTCACACATTTCCATAAACTTAAAAACAAATTTACAGAAAGGCATCTGATGTATTTTCTGAGTAAGGCCTTGATCAGGGTACTCAATCCTCTTGGTAGCACACTCCACACTGCCCATAAATAGAGAAAGAAGTCTCTTTAAATTAATATTTCCATGATGAATGAACAGTCCAGAAACCCTCATTTCAACCGCTCAATGAGTCCCTGTGTGAGTCCAAGGTGCAGAAGTTGTGTTCGGGAGAGATTTGCTAAGTGAGGGAAGGCCCCAAGCAGTTTCTCCCATGACAGTTCCAGAAGGCTGGGTACCACCAGCCACATCTTAAATAATGACCCAGTCCGTTTATTTTCATGGATGTTCACCACTCCTCCATGAATGTACATGCAACCAGCCTGTAAACAAATAGGGCAAACAGAAAAGTACAAATTAAATGAGGAAGAAAGCCTATTGAAGATCTAGTGAAGACTCTTTCTTGGAAAAGATTTTTATGAAGCAAGTGGAACCAAAATGAGATTATCTACCAAGTAAGATATGAACAAATACAGGTATCAAAAAAGGTGTGGCTGATGCCCATTAATAAAGAAAGCTATGGGTATTTAGAGTATATCTCTTACAAGGCTGACATTCAGGAGGATTATAGACTTGGAGCAAGAAGAGACCTTACAAACCATCATCTAGTCCAATTCCTCATTTTTCAGAGGCAGGATGTGAACCCAGTAATGGATCACTGGGTAAAACACAGTGTGGTGTTTTGTATGTATGGGTCTTATATTAAGGGTTTTGTCTCTCTCCTAAACTCAGGATATTAGCAAACCTTGGAGGCAAGCTTCAAAGCACAGTCTTATATATAAAAGTGCTTAAACTGCTTATATTAGAACTTCTTTGCCAAATATCTACAAACAGAAATTACTTTACCATCCACTCCCACGCACATAATAAAATAAAAACTCACTGGCGTAACAGCTGCACAGTGGAAATAAACTGGCTCAGGCATAACAGCTGGAAGCTTTACCCACTGGAAAGTTTGCAGATTCAATTTCCAGACATCTCCCAAAATCACTTCTCCATTATAACCACCACAAACAAATACATCTATAAAGGACAGAAATAAGGAGCAGATTATGTGAGTCAATCTTTATGGTAGATTACAAGACTTGCTAAGGTAGGTTTTATTTTCATGCCACCTGAAGACACCAGTTGTGTGGTACGAGGCTCCACGATGAAGGAAGGGAGTTGATGGAATAACTGGTAATAGGAAAGCAAAATGGGGAAGACTAGGTATTATGCGGTCTTTTAAAAATATCCTAATATCCCTACAGATTCTCTAATCTACACTATAAGTGAGTAGGAGCATTCTCACAGGGGAAAGCATAACTGCTTCCTTACTTGGCTTTTGGTCACAAAGAGACGATACCTGGCTTTCCTGCAGCCAGAGAGAAAAGGGTCGGACAAGGATCAGAGAGAAGCCTCAACTCACTTGGGATACTCAGTATCACTACGTTCTAACTTTTCTAAGTGTGTTGAGACAATAAACTAACCAGTTCCCGTGATCAAGGGTAGGAACAAAAGCCTATCAAAATGAAAAGGTGTTTTAGTTAAAAACTTGTAACTAAATTAAAAATGTATTAAGGATATGTAGACATTCGAGTTCTGTACAACAATTTAGGAATTTGAGCTAGAACCTGAAGGCGTAATCACCTTTGCAGCATCTCTGTAAGATAAAGAACAGAAAATTTCTGAATCCCAAGAAGAACCTATCTAAGGTTCACCATTAATGAAGTCAAAATAGTTCACTCAGTTATAATTTGATAATAATGATGATGATATAATTTAGGTCACCCTTAAGAAAGTTGTTTGGTTTGTTTTTTTTTTATAATCTACTTTTTTAGTCTGAGTTCAAGAAAAACTTTAATATAATGGTTTGACTTCAGTCCTAATTAGGACAGAAATAAGACGTTAAGAGTTTGTCCATCTTCCTGTTTTGAGGTGTTTTGTTTTTCTTTTTAAACTACCATTGTTTCAAACTGAACTTTATAAATCTTACCCCAAAAGCAGAAGCAACTTATGAAGGGCTCTCCAACACCAAAAACAGTTCCTCGGTGGATAGTGCTCTTCTCAGTTCTGCTTTTCTATGACTAACAGGCTATCACATTGTTAATCACTTTAAAGGGGATTGTGGGGCAAATGAAATAGAATCTTCCAAGGAAAGGTTATTTATAAAACTTAGATAAAGAACTTAGAAAAATAATACCTCCTACTTCCTGAGTGACACAGTATCTTTTGAAGCTACCAGTTCTATCTGGTACCAGAGAACAGACTCCTTCACTCCTGCACACTACTGTTGTCTGTTGTACTCTCCTATTTTCAATTAGTCACTCACTCATTGAGCAGAGCCAGAAGCTGTATTAAGTTTAATGTCCTTACCATTTTTTATTTGTACACAACTGTGACATCTTCTGGCTGCAGGGAAACCTGCCAAACAAACACATACAAGAGCTGTATTATTCACACAAAGCATAATGCTAATATGACATAGCAAAGGACATACTATAAATTGCTCAGACACGCAAATTAATCCCTTTATTACATTAGGAAAAGTAGAATAACCTTGGTTTTATGAGAATGAGAAGAGATCGTAAAGAATACACAATAACCAGCACAACTCTGGTGTGATAAAGAGGTAGGGAGGGAACAGAGCAGATATTCCTATCCTTTGGGGGCTCCCAAGGTTCTTTACCCATAGAGGATCAGTTCTGGGCTGAAAGAAAATGTGGTAATCAAATACTGCAATGCCCTCATTTTAGAGATGAAGAAATGAAGGCCTAGATAAGTGAATGACTTGCCCACAGTTACAAAGGTGGCAAGAAGCAATGTTGGGATTTAAACCCAAGTTCTCCAACTCCAAATCTAATTGTCTATCCACTAGGAGGTTTTTAAATATAAATTTTCTCAACTCTGCTCCTCCATTTTGGTCATGAAATTCAACAATTCTTGTTAAAAGCATATCTCTATACGGTGGATGATGATGGAAACAATTTCCATCTGACTCTAGACTGTAACTACTGTCAAACATCAATCCAAATTAAAATATCAAGCATCTCTACTTCAGGACCACAAATATCAATTAAATCATTTCCCCCCTCAAAAGCATTCAAAAGAGGAAATTACATTAACTCAAGGATGGAGAATCAGCATTTATGATTTACCTATTTTTTCATGGGGTCTTGTTGCAATTTCCTCCCATGTGTTTGTTTCAAGGTTGTAAGCGTGGATCTTGGGAAAAGGAAACACACAAGGGATAAAACACACTTAGCGGAAACAATGAAAATCACTTGTGACTCTGGATGTTCAACAAGGCATATTTTAATGCCTGCCTGCATAAACCCTATGTATTCTGCTGAAAAGCTTTCCTGGGCCTTGCGTCTCTCTAATCTGTCCTCACTCTTTAACAAAGACAGTCATTAAACTGAATAGTTTAAAACACAATTCATCTGCAAGATGTATAATAACACAATACTCAATAGGATTGATATAATTTTCCAAATTTTCTCTGGATTAGAAGGCAGACTCTAATAGACTCCAAATCTTAAGAACCCTCTGTGGAAGAAGGATAACAAATATATCAACAAAAGATAAGGACTTGTACACAAAAACCCATTTGGACTCAGTTCTCTAAAAACTGCATACCCCTAGTAATTCCTAACATCATAATCTACTGGATTGTGCCTTCCTGATTTCATCCTCCAAGGAAAATAGATTGAGCCAAACCATACCATGACTGAATTCCTTCCTATATAATCCTCCATTAGAAAACTATTTTTTTCCTCTTATAACAATGGAAAAAATACTTCAGTTGTGTGATATCAGGACACTGATCATCTCCACTCAGCAATGAGGTCACTGAAAAGTAGTTTCAAATAGCCCCTAAGGAATCAGTTTACAAACCCCAATGTAGAAGTTTAATTTTCATTTACTCCTAACAACAAACAATCTGAGATACAGATGAAAGAAAAAAAAATAAAGGAACAAATAAAAGGCAAAAATAAAGTGTTATAATATTCAGATCACATCATATTTCTATGCATGGTTAAATACTAAAAGATCATGGTTAAGCTCTTAAAAAATATCAAAGTTTGTGTTACTATATGGCTATCTTTCAGGTAGCATTCACAAAGGCCTTTAGAAACATGAATTTGCAGTTATACATAGTAGTGGGGCATGTAAATTTTTTCTACAGAAGCTATTACTACTCCAAATGACTTGCATCCTAGAGAACCCAGAAGGTACCAAAACTGATTTTATACCACGGATCCTAGGAAGAATACAAGAACATGGAAATCCTAGTTCAAACTCCAACTCTGCTAAAAACTTACTGGAAGCTGCTTTCAATGACTAAATCTTCACTTCAAGTCACTTTCCTCATCTTTTCTAAGGAAAATATATTTCATAAAGCATATTCAGAAGCATAGTAGAAGACGACTGTCTGATGTAATACTATTAAAGGGTACTCTGCAAAAAAAAAATGGATGTTCAACACATGTTAGTGACTGACCCTCTAAAAACCACAGTAACTGAAGCTACATCTTTTGGTCTGAAATATTCTTCTTTATATCCTTCTGTTTAAAAAAGCCTTTTTACCTTATTTAAGGGATAAGCTGTCCAGGAAGTCCCACCTCCCAAGATGTATATCCTCTGCCCATCATGTGCAATTTCATGTCTATACCTAAAAATATCAAACATATAATTGGAAGAAAAGTATTTTTGTCCAAATTTAATAAACACACTTAGATTATAGATCATCCATCAGGTCAAATTACTTATTTAGAAAGTGAGAAATCTACTGCAAAAACAGAAACAAAAAAAAACCCCAAAACCTGTTTCTGATACAAAGGAAACATATGAAAGAACTTTAATACTTAATCCAAAAAGAAGATCAAGTTGTTTCCTAGGGAACCAGTTTCCCTCCCTTCCCCAAGGGATATGATACCGGTAAGACATCATTTCATAACTGCTTTCTCAATATGACAAAATAGTTCTGTAGCAATAAAAATAAGATATAACAAAGAGAAAGATCCTTAGTCTTCCCCTGTGCCATTTTGATTAAGTAAGGCACTTTAGGAGAAACTAGGAGAAGGAAAAGTTTGTTATTCAATTGAAAAAATCCATTCCAGCTTACCTGAGCTTAATCTTAAAAACAAGCAATTACTATAAGATAGTGTATCAGGAAGGAAGAAGGAAAAAAACAAGCACTAGTATCTAAAAAGTAGAATAATGTGGTGACTACTATTACAAAGCACTTAAACTCTTGTGTCTCCCCCAGTACTCAGCAGCATATATTGTATAAACTAAGTGCTTAGTAAATATCTGAAGAATGGAGAAATGAAAAATATTTGAGGGAATTAAGGATAACTGTCCTAACCACATTCCACTTATTTGGTTACTATTACTACTACTAACTTTTTCTTCAAGATTTCAGGTTTTTTTCTAGCATAGAAATTCCCAAGTATATTGAAAATTTAAATATCAAAGACAGATGAAACAAAAGAGATTCTCCCATTAAGGGAAATGTACCATTCCCACATCAGAAGACTACTACTGTCTAAACTAAGATCTACTAACCAGTTTACTATTCCAAATTCAGCTAAATTTTCTTCAAGCTACGCACTGACATTTTAAACAAGTAAAATCTTAGCAGCAAATGCCAAGCGTATCTTAGAACTTTACCTCTCTTCTGGCAGATCACAAGACAGGTTGTTTGGTTTTAGCTGTATCCATTCCCGGGTATTCAGGTCTAACCGATGTAGGTCTGTACTGTAAACATAGCCAGTTGTTCCTCCAAAGACATAAAGGAAGCCATTTATAATAGCCATTGCCTAAAAAAACAAATCAAAAAAGAACAAAATCAATATATTAATATCACTGACTCAAGTCATCTGAGTTACAGTATGGTTGTGCTACAAATAGACACTGGTTGAGAAGCTATGGTGATAAACTGTCTAGAGGACATGATGATTGCTGATGATGACTGAGGGGGGTAGGTAATTAGGTACTGTAACTAAGCCAAAGGGCAGAAGTGGTATAAAAATAAAAAGGAAAAACCAAGTCAGCTACTAGGGAGAAACAAGAAGGAATGGGTCTGGTAAAGAAAGAACAGGGTATGTTAATGACAAATGCTCACCAATGTCTAGTCCAAGACTAAATCAGACATCAACCTAACACAGGAATTCTTAACTTTTTTTGTGTGAAGCCTATGGACTCTTTCTCAGAATGTCTTTAAATGGGTAAAATAAAATACATAGGATTACCAAGGAAACCAATTACACTGAAATATACTTGGATTACCAAGGAAACCAATTATACTGAAATATACTTATCAAAATTTTTAAAAGGTTCACAGATCTGAGGTTAAGAATTTTTCACTAAAATTTAAGGGTCAAACCAGAATAAGGAAAGACTAGAATTGAGGTCAAAACAAAAGGTAGTCTGAACACCTGTGGTATTGGCATAAGATTACAAAATGCATTAGGACCATCGTCAACAAGGTTAATTACTTGAACAAAGATGGCTCTAACTGCTTTCTCTTAAGTCCAATTCACTAGACTGGCTAGAATTTAAAAAGGTTTGGGAATCTGTCAGGCCCTGACACTATCTCCCCACTTAGAAATATCTCTAAGTGGAAGGAGGCTTAGGCTCAGAGGGTCAATGTTGGGGGAAAAAATCTGCCAAGAACAGTGGAATGTGAACAGAATGAAACATTTGGTTCTTTAGGAACATGACTTTCACAATCCAAAAAATAATTGATAAGGCCTCCCCTTAGACAAATTCCAGGGGTATAGGTTATAGGGTTAATAGAAAGTTAGGGGTGTCACACAAGGCAGAGTAAAAATAGGTGCATTTTAAACAGGGAAGGAAGCTGTAAGGGAGGTGGGGGGGGGGGGCTAGACCATGGGATTTAAAAAACTTGACTAACAAGGAATAACCCAATAAAACATGCCCCAGCATTCACAAAGGACACATTGATTAAAGGTAGGACACTGACAGCTAAATGTGGTCCTCAATACAAAGGTGATATCATCAGGTTCAGTGTTTGTCTGCTTGGTCCTTGCAGGTAGAACTGGACTGCTGCTGCTGAATATGGCAGGGTTAGTTAACATCCAGATGAAACCCGTAATTATCACAAAGATGATATATGACTATGACTATAGGAAAATCTGACTGTGGAGAAGAAAGATGTTCAACAATTCTGGTGGCAGGTGATACAGTAACATAAGTACTCTATTTGGTTTGGCTTTATTTTTGCTTTTTTAAACTCAGAGTATAAAGCAAAGGGTTCCCAAAGTATGACACAAACTAGGCCATCTGGTCTGAGATAACCAAGCTTAAAAAACCTATTAAGTAAGACATTCTGCAGGAAGATCTTGGCCATTTTGGTTGTGATAAAAATTCCTTGACAAAGACATGATATGGGCTACTAAGGCCACAAACATGGTTAGCAATTACTAGCACTCGACTAGCAATTACAGGAGTCTGGTTTGTATATTCAGCCCATCCTTGGACTGTTGTGACTGTGGTACCCTACATCAGAGGTATCAAACACACACAGTGGCTGGCTGAAACCAGATTAAAATGTAATTGGTGAATATTTAACAAAATAAACAAATACAAAAGACCACAGATAATGTTAATATGTGGTTTTCTATGTAAGTCTGTAGCCTTCAGGGGTCCTTATGTAATGCCTAGTGGCCCCGATTTCTATTTGAGTTTGATTGTGTATCATCTTAGCTTCTCCACCACCAAAAATGAAAAGTGATGGTGTGGTGTTTTGGATAAAGCAACAACAAATAATTAAAGTAAAAAGAAGAATGCCATGAGAGGCACAGAATCACTAAGATACACTAAGAGTGCTACAGTCTAACATAAAATATACTTGGAAGGACTCATATTTTGTTCAGAAAACTGTTTTCCATTTATTCCTTCTCACTGTAAGACCATAAACTAAGCTGTAGATGTCTTGGAGGTCCAGATTCATGTATATGATAGCCATCAAAAGTTCAAGTATGTCAGGCACCAATGAGAGGAAGTACTAGTCAAAGACAGTAATGTTCTCAACAATAATTACACAGGCTTCTTCACTTGCTTTTTTGAAAAAGTTTGAGATCACAGTTAAAGAGGCTAAAGAGTAGATGAAACCTTGTCACAAGTGGGTTTTCAAAAATGTCCATGTGCCTGTGCTGTGGGCTCTGTCAGAGAGTACATTCACCTTACCAGAATCTGTGCCTCCAAATATAATATGGTGGTGCAGTCATATTATATTGGAGAAGGGAAGGAGGATGTTAAGGAGAGGATCTCTGCCATCAAGAGGGAAAAAAAAGTGGGAGGAGGCATTCCAAAACAACCAATATTTTGACTACCAGCTGACAGTAAAGGAAGGCTAAGGTCATTTCATGGGACTACCAGTATACAATGCAGTCATATTGGCTCAAACCATGCCTATTTATGATGACAACAAAGAAGCAAGAAGGAGCAGCTAGGCGGCACAGTGAGTAGAGCACTGGTCCTGGAGTCAGGAGGACTTGAGTTCAAATCTAGCCTCAGACACTTGACACATTTACTAGCTGTGAGACCTTGGGCAAGTCACTTAACTCCAATTGCCCTGCCTTCCCCCCTCAAAAAAAAAAAACCACAAAACAAAAAAACAAAGAAGCAAGATGAGGTAGGGTAGTATCTTAAATCTATTCATCAATGAGTGACAGAAAGAGAAAGAAACAGCTAGAAACTGGAAGAGATAAGCAGCCAGAAACTGAATTTACAAATAAAACTGCTTAAGAGCATCTATTATTTGCATTAGGGTGTTTGGCAAGAAACTGCTAAATTATATTGGCAAACCAATCTGGAAAAGCAAGCAGGAAAAGCAAGGAAAACCCACTAATGATAAAGCCTTGCTCAGGAGCTGCCAGAGACAGAGGCCCTGGGATGGGGAAAAGATCTGAAAAAAAGAGTAGGTTTGCTATAGCAATTAACTGTAAGAATTAGGCCCACCAAACTAGTGACAGGACTAAATCGGCCTTTTTTTATCCCAAAAGCACAATGAATCTGGAAAGGTATGAGATTTTGGTTGTTTCTCCCACAGAAATGACTGATGAAAGGGACAGGGTCAAGGGAGAAAACTGAACAAAGGAGGACAGGATAGGAGGGAGCAAAGTATAGTCAGTCTTTCACAACATGAGTATTGTGGAAGGGTTTTACATAATGATACATGTGTGGCCTATGTTGAATTGCTAGCCTTCTTAGGGAGGGAGAGTGGGTGGGGAGGGAAGAGGGGAGAGAATTTGGAACTCAAAGTTTTAAAAGCAGATGTTAAAAAAAAAAAGGTGTTTTTGCATGAAACTGGGAAACAGATATACAGGCAATGGGGCACAGAAATCTATCTTGCCCTAAAAGAAAGTAAGGGAAAAGGGGATGGGGGGTAGTGGGGTGACAAAAGAGAGGGCTGACTGGGGAACAGGGCAATCAGAATATATGCCATCTTGGAGTGAGGGGGAGGGTAGAAATGGGGAGAAAATTTGTAATTCAAAATCTTGTGGAAATCAACGCTGGAAACTAAAAATATTAAATAAATAAAAACAAAGGAAAAAAATAAAATAAAATAGAAAGCTAAGAAATGACTATGATGAAAAGACAAAAGATATCAATAAAACAATTTTAAAATGAGTAGTAAGAACAACAGAGAACTAAAGCTTCTAGTTCCAACAGGTGTATAGGACAAGGAGAATTTTTCAGTGAGCTGCAAAGGGTACACTATGTTTTTGCCAATGCCTACTGAGACAGATCTGCATAAGATACAGGTAATCTTCACACTATAAAGATGAAAGGGAAAGGGGAATGACTCCCTCCTCTCTCCCTTATCAGGGAGAAATGTTCCTTGAAAAAATGGAAATACATGAAAGACAAAATAGAGGAAAAAAGGATTTTGAAAACATAGATACATCTTGCGTCAGAAAGTAAGAAGGTAGAAGGATCAATCAATCTTCACAGGTAAAACAATGGTTCTTCTCACAGTAGAGATGGGCTCTCTGAGAAAGAAATGTATTTTTCCATGCTCCAAGGAATGATGATAAAGAATTCAAGGCACCACTAGGAGAGAGACCAATCACTACAAGTCAAAGAAAAGAAGAAACAAAAGTAATGATGGCTGGTGAAATTTGACTAAATCGATACTGAAGCACCCTCACATTAACCAAGAAAAAAATAGTGACCTATCCTGTTTTTCTAGCCCACACGTCCAAAATATGACAGAGAGCTTCTTGAGACTTGATAAACTCAGCAGCCATTTCGAATAGAGGGAAAAAATGATACTGCCAAAGGGAACCCAGAAAGCATTGCTAGAGATGGTAAAGTTCTGGGCAAGAAACTGAAGAGGGGAATGGGTGGTGTTTTTATCTCTGCTGCCAAATGAAAGTAGAAAGGCAGATTTGTGAGTGAAACAACTGGTTAAGAAGATGACATGAGAATAGAAATGGTACTTCTAATTTAAGATATCATTCACGGGGTCACAGATTTAGAGCTGGAAAGTATTTTGAAAGTTATAAAGTAAAACTCCCTCATTTTACAAATGAGGAACCAGAGACCCAAGAGGTTACATGAGTTGTCCAAGGTTAGACAGGAAGTAAGTAGTAGGGTCAATATTCAAACTCTGGATCCTCTGACTCCAAATGCAATGTTTATTCCATGGCGCCACACTGCCTCAAGCTCTTTCTTGGCCAGAAATAGAATGGCTCTAAAGCTATTAAAAATAAATTTGCCTATAGAGTCACAAATCTGATCCAAAGAACTTTAAAGTAAAAACAGGACCAGGGAATGGGAGAAACAGCTCATATATATACATTAAACTAGAGAATACTAGGAATGACACAGGAAGAATATCAACCTATAAAGAAACACTGACCTCATGCATTTAAACATTTATTTACACAAGAATGAGAACTTAACAAGGTAAAGCATAAATGTGTAAGATCAAGGTTCAGCTGAATTCTAGGATGGGGCCTGTCCACTGGGCTATCCATCAGGGAAATAATGGCCATTCCAGGGGACCAACCCGTTTCCCCAATCTAAGCCAGCTATGCACTCAGAATAGTGGTTATCTACCCAAAGCACAGACACAGATGGGACCTCATTCATTTTGATAAGGGTGAAGAAGTTGCATAGGCTCATGGTCAGGCCAGGATGTGAATGACATGGAATGTCTTAAGGGGAAGGTAGCCCAGTGGACAGGCCTCATGCTAGAATTCAGTTGAACCTTGACCTGGTGTCACTAGTATATTAACTCAGGTAGTGTCAAACTCTGACCAGTTTATCCTTCACAGGATCACTCAGCTCTATGGAAGCCAAGTCAGCTTGATTCTATTCCAGGTCCTGAGAAAGAAAACAGAATGAACCAACATATTCCAATACGGAGTCATGGGCCCCTCTCCTGTGAGAACTCCCAAAGGCTCTCTTAAGTTTCAGCACAAACTCTTCATGCAAAGGGCTGTTTTTCTTAACATACACGTTTGGAGCCACCCACTTACTAAGGCAATTTGTGGAACAGTCTGAAGGAAAACCAACAGGCAAGAACATTAGTAAGAATAAGAGCTGGACAAGAAACCTGGTCAGTTCATACCAATATAGGAATCTGTCTTGCTTGACCATGTGAATCTTGTTACAGGCATTTTGTGAGGTTTTTTTTTACCCCTCCAGTAAGGGTGGGGGGGGGGAGGAAAGGGAGAGAATGATAGATTTTTTTGTTCATTAAAAAAAATTTAAAGAAAGAAACCTAGTCAAATGTCCAAGAGTCCCCTTGAATTTCTCTGGTAGGCTAAGAGGGCACCCAGGGCAGAGGTTAGATTTGGCAAGTGATGGGGCTCTGAATATCACAAGAGTCCTGGTTCTCTTCCGTAAAGAGTCGATACCCAAGGAACTGCAATCTCCTTTACCACTGGCTAGATCTACACCCCTTTTGGGGTGTCCCCCTCTTAAAATGACCATAGGAAGGCTATAACCAATGATGTTATGACTCACAGTACAGTAACTGGCTGGCTGAAGTAAGATGTTGGCTCTAAGAAACTGTGGATACCATTTTCAAAGCTAACCTACAGATGGAGGTAGTACTATAATCAATAATTTGGCCATCAATGAGAAGGATATGGAATAGATAAGTAACTAAGTGGCCCAGTCCACCACCACAAGGAAAGCTGAGTAAATTACCAAGGAAAATACCAAGAGAACTCCAAGAAGTAGAGTAGGTAATGGAGAGGCAGGGCAGGTTAGCGAGCAATGCTCACCAATGTCCAGTCCGAGGCCAAATCATGGGGCCAAGCCAGAATCAGGAAGAGCCAGGTCTGGGATCAGAGCACAAGCTGAAGTTAAAAGACCTGTGGGGTCAACAGAGCAGGACTAATGGTCAATGCCAATTATTTCCCAACAAGGAGGAGTACAATGCCATTTCCTTTTGAAACAGTCACTGGAAGCACTAGCTGGGATTTTAAAGGAACCCTAACCTAATGAACTAAGTAATCCCTAATAAGGCCTATGTCAAGAGCTATATCCTAAGGCCAGTTTTTAGATGATTCTCCTCCTACCTAAGCCTCCTAGAATATAAATCCTTAGCAGCTTAAAGATTATGGAGGTGAATACCTATTATTCTTAGAGAATAAAACTCTGCCCAATCTAAAAGCAGGTCCCATATATAGAAGACAGATGAGGAGAAGCTAGAAGATTGCTAGCCACAAAATTCTAATATCATAGACATGAGTATTTGTACTAAATAACATCCTTTCTCTAAACAGTTTGAAGAAAAATGCTTTAAAGATGGTAGAGAAGTTATGAAAATAAGAATCATCAATAATTTTTGGCAACTGCTTAGCTTCTTCCCACGTTCCCCATGGGTTCGTCTTTAAAACAGATTTTGCTATCAGACAGTAACTGTTCAGAGAATAAATACCCTATGACAGGATTAAAGAGTCACTCAGCACACTGTAGAAGTCTCTTCAAATCTACTATCATAGCTAGGTTATTTCAAGCTCATTATTTTCAAGCAATCTTTGGACTGTGGCTTTGAAGAGGCTATGCTAGACTGCCCTCTATCACCGAATGGGGGCACTTAAAGGGTTTGAAGAGCTGAAACTTGAATCAGTCACTCTAAAAGCTTATGTTAAAGAGTATAATTGCTGCTCTTCAAAGTTAAAACATCCCGATATCAAGCATTGAAAGCGTTTTTTCCTTGGTAGTTCAGTGCCCATTGGGGGTACCTCAGAAAGTTCCACTTCTTCAAATGCAGTATCTAACAGTAATATTGTTTTAAGAATAACTGTGAGCGAATAAGTCATTTTGACTATTACAAATACCCAAATTAACTACAAAGGACCTATGAAGGAAGATTCTATCTGCATGCAGAGAAAGAACTGATAAATAGAAGTATAGAATGATTTTACATATATAGATATTTGCGTCTAATGGTAATCATCTCTGGGGCAGGGGAGAGGGAGACAAAAAAGGAAAAAAAAATTACATGATGACTGTATTATATATTTAACAGGAATAGCTAGTTGGGCATAATAGATTTGCAGATTCATGTGCAATCATCTTTTTTCATTCTACTATGTTATGGAAATGCTTGTTTTATTTCATAAATTAAAAATAATTGTTTTTTAAATTCCACCTTTTCCAGGATAGTAGAGGGCTACAGCAGTATATCAAGGATAGCTCAGTCTAAACATATAACCACCAGAAGAGTTTCCAAAAAAATTTAAATACTCCTTCCACGGAACTGGGCTGTGATCCTTTATTTAATTAAGAACCAAAGAGAAAAGAAAAGCGGATGGGGGAATAGAAGTAGAGAAAATATGACTGGGTTTAAGTTTGTTTTTTTCCATGAGAAATAAAGAAATGAAATACCTGACATTCTGAATTAATTTTCCATTAGCCATCCATTAACCTAATTTTAGTGATAGAATATTTGTTCAATACCATACTCACAGCCACAAAAATGTGAACTAATTAACAAACATAAATTAGTACCTGCCCATAAATCCTATTGGGTTTCTTCCCTCTACAGCTGAGCAAGGCCCACCGTTTGTATTTCACATTGCAGACATGGACGTCATTGCCATTACTCTCACCAAAGGGAATGCCAGTCCCTCCAAACACCAACAGGTTGTTTCCATGCAACACAACTAGAAAGGGACAAAAACAAAATTCTGTTCATGTTCTGTGTAGTATATGTACATGCATGCACAAAATTACTTAAAAGATTTTTTAAAAGTCTATGCTTTAATAATCTCACAAAGTAGTTCAAATCAGTAGCTATATGGCACAAAGATTTGCTCCATTGCCTTAACTAAGCCCATATAACATGAAAGCTAGAGTGAACATATGACAGAAATCCAGAATAATTTTTGATGGTAATACAAGTGAACAACAATACTGTACTTTAGTATAATGACTGTAATTTTAAAAAATGTAAATAGCTTCCAGGGCAGAAAACAGTGGAGCTTTTACCTACCTCTGGGCAAAGACACGATAAAGCCCATAAGCACTTTATAGGAAAAAGGATCAACATGTTTTTCTGGCTCCTCATAATGATCTTTTGCATTTAAAATTTTAGCTACTGCTTCATCCTCCTCTGTAGGAAGATGGTGGCCTGGGTCACTCAATGTGCCAAAATAATAATAACTTTGACTAATCATTCCTCCTTCAGTTTATCTTCTCCCTCATGATTCAGTATCATCTATCCTTTTATTTTAATGGATAAACAACAAATGCTCTTGAATGTTCAACCTATTAACTGGCCATTTAGGGATTTAGACTGATATAGTAGAAAGAAGCAGAGGCTTTGGAGTCAGAAAATCTGACTCTGGCACCTAACAGCTGTACAAACCTTGGTTATAAGCCTATCTTCTCATTTATAAAATGTACTATCTGACTCACAGAGTTCCATGAGGATCACATGAGATCATTCTATCTTTGTAACCATGAAGCACTAAGTTTAAGTTGTCACTGATTCCTTCTTTTTAATCCTGCCATAACTGATGTGTTATGTAATGGATCAAGCGCAGGCCTTGAAGCCAGGAAGATCTGGGCTCAAATCTCACTTTCAACACATACTGGCAGTGATTGGGACAAGTCACTTTAACCTCCTAGTTTTTTAGGCAACTCTATAACGATATGAGTTGCAGAAGAGGTGCTGACCTGTATTTGTAGAGGGAATCCCTTTACCCAAGAAGTTTCTGGCATCAATGAAATCACAGGTCCCTATCCTAATATTCTAAATAAATTCATTAACATTGACATAAATACACAGACTATCTGATATTAGTTAGTCTGCTCTCTCAGACAACTCTACATAGTCAGAAATTCAGGAATGGAAAACTACCACTGAACTCTTAAACTCACGTGACATAGATGCCAGCTCTCTGGGCATGTAACCCTCTGTGCCCATTTGATGCCATACTCCTGTAGCAAAGTGGTACCTCCAAAGCTCCCTGAAGAGAGGATAATCTTCATTGTCTGGCCCTCCTGACTCATCGTAATCCGGGTTATAGCCTCCAAATACATACAGATTGGTATTATCTGCCACACATCGATGTCCACTTCGTGCCGGTGGAGCTCTGTGACCTAGGAGAGTAGAAGACATTGCAATCTGCTGGCCCACCGATATAAAATTAATGCTGTAAAGAAATCAAGACCAGCTTTCTCATCTTGGCTTTGAAAAAGAACCAGGGAAGATTTACAATATGGACAACTTCCCACTTGCTGGGAAGTTCACATAAACCACTAATTTTCTATAAATGCTTGGATCTAAGGATTCAGCATTTCCATTACACATGCATAACTCTCACAACTTTTTAACAAGACATAAAGATTTTGTCAGAAATCTCAAAAACTTGGATTATGAAATCTCTCAAAAAACTATTTCTGATGAACCCACAATTTGGAATCTACAGAAGGGGAAATTTAATAATTATACTGAAAGGTCACAAGGCAAATTTTCTTTAGAAAAAAAAAAGTACTACAATTAAAATGTGGATATTAGAAGCATACACACATAATCACAAATGTATAAGACATGTATATATAAATAGGCACATGCTAGATACACTAAAGAGAATATATAATCTATGCTTTTGTAAAACCATAGTTTATAAACCATAATTATTTTTCTTGTTTTAGTAATGCTATGATAAAAATTAATATTCAACCACCAGTCCCAAAATTGTGGCACTTAACAGATATCAGTTCTTACATTCACCAAATAAATAATAGCTTCAGTTCTAAGAATCTCTATTTCCATAACCCAAATTTAAGACTGTTTTAACTAGAAATTATAACAATTACAAAATGCCCCCCCAAGGAGGTCAAAGACAGAAAGGCCTCACATATACCAAAATATTCATAGCAGCACTTTTTGTGGCAGCCAAAGTGGAAACAAAATAAATGTGTGCTCACTTTGAACAAATTGTGATATATTAATGTAATAGAATATTATTGCCCATGCAAATGACAAACATGATGAATTCAGAGAAGCACTGGAAAACCTGTATAAACTGAAAGAGTAAGCGGAACTAGGAGAACAATATACACAGTGAAAAAAAGTAATGCAAACAACACTGAAAAGTGGCCAATCTGATTAACTGTAATGACCCAATCTTGGCCCACAAGGACAAATGATGAAATACATTTCTCTCAACAGAGAAAAGAATATAAAATGTTGCATATGCTGTTAGATAGTCATTCTACAGTTAGCTGGGTGTGCTTAACTATTTTTTTCAACATTAAAAGAAAGGTCTAACTGGGTCAGGGGAAATAGATATAAAAACAAAAGGCACAGTTAAACTTTTTTAAAATGGATTTTTTAGAATAAACACAAGATAACATAATGCCCACGAGAAATATACCTAAGAAAGTCAATCAAGTTTAAAATGGTTAGAGGCAAGAAGTGAGTAGTCTGTACTGGCTACTCTCCAAAAATCAGGAGCTGGAATTATGTTTTGTTTTGAAATAAGTTTTTAATGATATTTTCTGCTTCTTACATTACCATAGTATGCAATGTGTCCTCCTCCTCCACCTCTCCTTCCCTTCCTGAGAGTCTTCCCACTGACAAATACCATGTTTGGAGACGGGGGGAATAAAAGTCAGCACAGCTGACCCATACATTGAAAAAATCCAAAAATTTTAATACCTGTGGACCTCTTACCTCCACAAAAGGGTGAGTTGGGGACATCTTCTCATAGCTCTTCACTGAAAATTCTTGTTGATCTTTATAATTTTGTTAAAATTAGTTTTTATTTGGGGGAGGGAGGTGTCGTTCTTTCCACTTACATTGTTACAGTTACTGTGTGTATCATTTTCTTGGCTTTGCTTATTTCACTCTGCATCAGTTCATATAGATCTTTCCATGCTTTTCTGTATTCATCACATGTATCATTTCTTATAGCACAATAATATTCCATCACATTCACGCAACACAATTTGCTTATACATTCCTCAATTGACAAGCATCTACTTTGTTTCCAATTAGCTATCACAAAGAATATTGCTACAGAACACTGTTTTGGAGTATATGGAGACTTTGTTTTTATCAATGGCTTCCTCTAAGTATATGTCCAATAATGGAGTCTCTGGTTCAAAGGGTTTGGACATTTTAGTCACTTTATCTGCATGATTTCAAATTGCTTTCCAAAATGATTGTACCATTTCCCAGCTCCACCAACAGTGTACTGTTGCATTTATCTTTCTATAATCCTTCAACATTGCCTGTTTCCATTTTTTGTTATTTTTGCCAATTTGCAAGGTACAATGTAATCAGGTTAGAAAACACTGTGAGAAAAAAAGCATGGAAACTATAAGAATAAAGGAATCACTGACAGCTAAAACTAAAAGCACAGCAACTAAATTATTAAAGGAAAAATTTAACAAAGAGCAAACGATTAGCCAAGAAAAATATTAATAGTGAGAAATTTCAGTATTCTTTCAAAATATGAAATATTCTGCAAAAAAAAATTCATGCAAACAAATAAGGAAAAAAGTTAGTAATAAACAGAATCCTTCAAGCAAGGGAATCCTCTGAAAGATATGAGGAGAAAACTAAATCGGTTTACTAAAGTTTTTTTTTAATTAAGTCTCCATGTCTCACTCAAGTTAGAAGTACAGTAGTCACTCACTAGCCTGATCCCACCACTGATAATTATGCAGCTTTAACCTAATCTGTTTTCAGACAGGCAACCCACCATCAACATCATGTTATTGCCACACTTGGCATGGATACCTGATTGGCTTTAGCTGACTGCAGCTCAGAAGTCCCCAGGTCAAGAGATCCACCTGCCTCAGCCTCCCAGGTAGTACAGATTTCAGGCATACCCAGAGAGAATTTACTTTTTATTCAAATGTAAGTAAAACATTCCCATTAGGGAAAGAGAGTGGGATGAATTGGCAAATGTAGGTGATATGAAAATAAAGGTATCAATAAAAATGTGGTCATATTCTAAGCCATAAAGAATGGATAAAGAGAAAAAAAAAGAAATTGTAAATACTACTTTGACAGACTGTAACTCCATTAAAATGTAATCAATAAGAGATAAGTTTAAAAGAAGCAGACTGAAAGGAAAAACAAACATTAGCTTTAGAATGGTAGGGAGGAAGTTGGTAAGTAGTGACAGAAGTATAAAAGAAATAAAAGAACCTCCATGAAACATTCCAAAATACACAGAATCAAGCAGAAAGATCAAAAGGGTCTCATACCCAATCATTCACAAGCATTTGCTGAATGACTACTACTATGTTCTGTCTAGGCATTATGCTATGGATTGAGGATGCAAGAACAGCTAATGATGAAATCCCTACTTACAAGATTATATTCTGAAGGGGAAGACAACAAGTACATATATGAGTATATACACCCTACTACAAAGAGAATAAATAAGAATGGATACATAGTTAAGAACAAGTGAATTTGAGAGGAAGGGCACTAGCAGTTTAAGGGCTCATGAAGGGTTTCATGCAGAAGGTAGTGCCTGTGTGAAGTCTTAAAGGAAGAGACATTCAAAGAGGCAAAGGTGAGGAAGAACACTCCAGGCATGAGATAGCCTGTACATGGAAAGCCAGGAAACGGAGTGTCATGTGAGAGAAATAGTGAAGCCAGTTTTGCTGGATGGATTACAGAGTGCAGGAGGGATCATAAAATGCTAGGCTAGAAAGATAGGCTGGGACCAGGCTGTATGAGACTTCTTAGGGACAACAGGAAGATACTGGGAGCTACCCAAGTATTAGTCACATAACTGTTATGAACCTGGGAGACTGAAAGAATGGTGGAACATTTAATAGAAATAAGTAAGTTTGGAGGAGGGATGGGTTTTGGAAAAATGTAATGAGTGCTGTTTGGACATGCTGAGTTTGAGAAATCTCTGAGACCTCCAGTTTAAAATATCCAACAGGCAACTGGTGATATGGGATTGAGGCTCAAAGGAGAAACTGGGATTAGATATATAGATTTCCCTGCACGCTCCCTGAGGGTAGGGACTGTCTTGCATGTTGGTATTTAATTTGAATGCACAGTGCCTGGCATATAAATAAGGCCTTAATAAATGCTTTTTTAAAAAATTAATTTATGTGGGAGTTATTTACATAAAGATGATGAAATCATAGAGAAGACTATGGGGCCTAACATACAGTCTTCAGGAACACCCACATTTAGAGGCATGATATGGATACTTAGAAGGAGAGGACCGGAAGGAAAAGAACCAGGACAGCATATTCAGGAAAGGTGGTCAATACTGTCAAAGGCAGCAGATAGATCCAGAAAGATGAAGGCTGTAAAAAGGAAAATCTAATTTGGCAATCTATCTTGGTCAAGTGATAAGGTTAGAAGCCAGATTACAAAGGGTGACAGAAGAGGAAGGGGTTATAAACAGGCATAAACAGCTGTTCCTGAGAGTTTGATTAAGAAAGGGAGATCTGTAAGAGCAGAGCAGAGCTTAGTGAAGACTCTTTTTTTAACGACAGAGGACACTTGGACATTTTTCAAGGCAGTACAGAAGGAACCAGTAGATAGAGAAGACAAAGGCAGGAGAGGGGGGCAGGGATGGAAACTAAGGAGAAGACAGGATCAAAGCCACATGTAGAGGCGTTGGCCTTTGTCTTAGTATGTAATCTAAGGACCTTAGGATGTGAGCTACATTTCAACACTGAAGATTCAAAAATGAAAATGCTAAGTATGTCAAACAATTCACACTTCTCCAATCAAGATAAACCAACTGTTAACACAATATAAGAACCCTTAGAGTTATGGTACTGGCCAAATTACTAATTATTTCAAAAAAGATATTTTCAAGGAAAAAGAAAAAAGCTACTGTTAGAGGAAGTTCAAGTTAAAGAAGCTAATACAATTATTTAAAAGAAAATTGATTTCAGGTAATTTTTGTTAATTTTAGCTTAATGACAAAAATAATCATTTAAAAATAATATTGTTTTTCAATACAACTACTGGGGGGGGAACCTAAACATTATGATGCTAATGCAAATGGACATAATTCTCCAACAGAAAAATTCATAAAATGGATTTAAAAACAGAATCCACTGAGATGCTATTTACAGGAAACACCTAATCCATAGAATCAAGAATCTGCAAGGAACTTATACCTAATTAATATGCTTCCCCACTAGAGGAATAGAATATAATGTATTTCTTCCTTTAAAAGGTGTTAACAATCACATTAAAAAATGATGCTCAGGTACTCTAGTGTTAAAAAAAAAAAAGATATAAATTGAAACAGCCTTGAGATACTACCTAGCAGGTATTAAAATGGTAAGGAGAGAAAAATAGCAAAGATCAGGTAAGGCAGCAGAAAAACAGCACTAAGATATCTCTTGGTGAGACTATTACCAAGTACAGTGAGTCAGTCAGTTAACTAGCATTTATCAATTGCCTATTCTGTGCCGAACACTGTGCTAAGCAATAGAAATACAAAGAAAAGTTAAAAAAAAAAAAAAACAAACAAACCCAAAACCAGTCCCTAATCTCAAGGAACTCGGTATACCAATGGACAAAAAATGAAAACAACTATGTACAAACAAGAGAAATACAGGATAAATTAGATGTAGTCTCAGAGAGAAGGCACTAAGATAAGAGGAAAAAGAAAGGCTTCTTGCAGAAGGCAGGGCTTGATTTGAGACTTCAATTAATCAATAAACATTTATTAAGCACCTACTATGTGCCAAGCACTGTGTTAAGATCTGGGGACATAAAAAGAGGCAAAAGACAGTCCCTACCCTCAAGGAGCTCACAATCTAAAGGAAGGACTTAAAGGAAGTCAGAAAAGTGAAGAGGGAAAGTATCCTAGGTAAGGGGAACAGCCAGTGAAAATGCTCACTCAGAAGACAGAGCGTCAAGGAACAGCAAGGAGGACAGTATCACAGGATCCCAGAAAACCTGGAGGGGAGTAAGATGTATGAGTGATGGAAAGGTAGGAAGAGGCCAGGTTATGAAAGGCTTTAAATGCCAAATACAGAATTTTATATTTTATCCTAAAGGTGATGGGGAGTCACTGGAGTTTACTGAATAAGTTAGATGATACGGTCAGAAAAAGATGCTTTAAGATCAATTGGACAGCTGACTGGAGGATAGATAGGTATAAAGAGACTTGAGATAAGGAGACCAATTAGCAGACTATGGTAGTAGTCCAGGTGTGAAGTGGTGAGCTGATGAGCGTCTACACCAGGGTGGTAGCAGTGTCAAAGGAGAAAAAGGGTATATACAAGAAATGTTACCAAGGTGAAACTGACAGGCCTTGGCAACAAACTGGATATGGGGGTGGGGGGTTAAAAATTGTGAAGTCAAGGATGACACCTAAGTTTCAAATTTTGGAGAATGGGAGGACACTAGTACCCTCCACAATAACAGGAAAAATAAGAAGAGAAGAGGGTTTGGGGAAAAGACCATGAGTTCAGTTAATACACATGTTGCGTTTAAGATGTCTTACACAGACATTCAGCTCAAAATATCTGATAGCTAAAGATGTGAGACCAAAGGTCGGAAGGTTAAGTCTGGACAAGTAAATCTGAGTCATCTGCACAGATGATAACTGAAACCATGGGGAGCTGATATGATCACTAAGTGAAACAGGATACAGGGAGAAGAAAAAAGGGCCCAGGACAGAACCTCAGGGAGACCCCAAAGTTATCAGGTATGACCTAAATGAAGATCCAGCAAAGGAAACAGATGAGGTAAAAACAGGAAGGAGAAGAATAAAGTGTACAGACATTTTAGAAAGCAATATGCAAATACAAAAAACATGACCAATGTGATTGTATCTTTTGACCTAACAATTCCATTCCACTTTATCCTAAAAATGTCACTAAAGGAAAGCAACTACATTATGGGTATTTATAGATGTTCTATCCGCAGTAGCAGTATGAACAATCTAGCAACTGAAGAATGACTAAAAAACTGTATGTTCATGTAGTGATATATAAATGCAATATAACATTAAGGTGTCCCAAAGAATGATAAATAGGAAGCACACAGAGATATATGGAAGGACCTATACGGAATGAGGCAAAGTGATGCCAACAGAACCATAATAGTATTCTTACTAACTACCATTCTCCTAAGAAAAAAAAGAAAAGAAAAAGCCAAAGTAACAATTTCCAATAGACTTGGAAAGGGAAAGACAGTAAATGCCTTTTTTTTTTGCTTGTTAATGTGTTTGGTTCTACTTTGTTAAATGCTATAGGTTTTATGCAAGATTTAGTTACCAGTTTCTCCCCTGAGCTTCAGCCATCAATTAATTGCCTGTTGGACATTTCAAATTGGATTATTCAAAGTCAAATTATTATTATTAAAGTCAAATGTCTAAAAGCAAATTTATTGTCTTTCTCCCTAAACCCAACCCCATTCTTCCAAGCTTCCCTATTTCTAAGATAACACCATTCTTCCAGTCTCTCAGGCTCTTATTAGAATCATTCTCAAATCCTTACTCTCTTACCCCCCAGCCTAATCAGCTGGCAAATCTTGCCTTTTCTGCCTTGAAAACATCTCACATCAGGCCTCTTCAATTCACTCACAAAGGTCCTCATCATTTCTCATCTAGATATTTCAAAAGCCTCCTAACTGTTCTCAATGACTCAAGTGCTATCCATTCCAGACCATCCTACACATCGTTGTCAATGTAATCTTTCTTAAAGATATGACTACTTTGTGACTTTGCTATTCAACCATTTCCAATGGCTTCCTATTGCCTCTAGGATAAAATATAAACACCTTGGTTTAATTTTTTATTTTAATTTCTTTCAGTTAACAGGTATTTCTTTTCTCTTACTCTCACCTCCCCTACCCCATTGAAGACAAAAGGAAAAGTAACAAAATCCTTATAAAAAATATGCAGGTCTTTGGTCTAAGAGAGACGGCCAAATGACCATCCTTTTGTTAAAATGCTGACATTAAGAGAACGATTACACCTCTCCCCCCCAAAAGAAATACGCATAGTCGGGCAAAAGCAAATTCCCATATTAATCTTGTCCAAAAATGTGTCTCGTTTTGCATACTGAGTCTATCACATCTTTTCTCAAAAAGTGGGTGGCATTCTTCAGGAACCATAGCTGATCACTGCATTGATCAAAGTTCTTAAGTCTTTCAAAGTTGTTTGTCTTTGCAATGTTGTTGCTACTGTATTCATTGTCTTCCTGGTTCCACTTGCTTTACTCTGAATTAGTTCATTCAAATCTTCCCAGGTTTCTCTGAAACCATCCTTTCCTTCACTTGAAATGTTCCATCATATTCATACAATATAATTTCTTCAATCATTCCCCAACAGATGGACAAATCGGTAGTTTCTCATTCTCTGCCACTATAAAAAAGAAGCTTTAAATATTTTTTATTCAGACACGTCCCTTTCCTCTTTGGTAAGCCTAATAGTAGTATTCCTGGTTTGTAGTTTGCTGAAGTTTTGGAGTATACTTTCCAGAATGGTCAAGCCAATTCTCAGCTAAGCCAGTAGCTCAAACTAGTGGGTCTGTTTTCCCAAAGCTCTTCAAACATTCATTATTTTCCTTTTCTGTCATTTTAATGAAGCTCAGCTCCCTGCAGATTCACTGGATCTGGGCAGACCGCAAGAGATAGTGGAGACATTATAAGGGGTTAATATTACTTTATTCTCGGCGGCAGAGATCAAGACATGTAGGAAAAGCATCCACCTTTATCACTTCATTCTCAGTGGTGGCTGGCCAAGATGGCGGGGTGAGGGCATCCATTCCTATAGCATCCAAACTTTATTCTCGATTCTCGAGGCGGCCGGCGAGATGGAGGGGAGGGCATCCATCCACCTTTAGTATAGGAAAATTCGCCTTCTGTGGCATCCGCATTCACTGACCAGTGCTCACCTGATATATAGGGAAGCACACAAAGAAGGCATTATGCCAACAATAAGCTCACAAGTTTACATTATCTATGGTTATATAATGATGTGTCAGCATAGAGCAAGCACAGTATGAGTGTTTACGCTTGTATCAAAACAAATCCATGCCACCTCATACACAGTCATCTTTATTGGTATGAGGGAGAACAACGAAGTTGCTTTAATTTGTATTTCTCTGATTATTTTAGTGACTTGAAGCATTTTTTCATATGGTTACTAACAGCTTGCATTTATTCCTTTGAAAATTGTTCATCTCCTTTGGCAATTTATCACTTGGGCACTGGCTCATGTTCTTATACATTTCAATCAGTTCCTCAGATCTTAGAAATGAGACTTTTATCAGAGAAACTTGTAGCAAAAATTTTTCTATCAACTAATGGTTTCTCTTCTAAACTTCTCTGCATTCAACCTCTATTTTTAACTTAAAATTATTTTCTTAATTAGCAAAAACTTCCCTTCTCTACATCCCAAATCCCCCTTACAAAAAAAAAAAAAACCCTAGCAATCAACATACATAGTCAAGGAAAACAAATTCCTGTACTGGCTATATCCAATAACAAAACAAAAAACCAACGTCTGAATCTGCACCATGACTATCTCTGTCAGAAGTGGATAGCATATTTTATCATGAGTCCTCTAGAATCATTGCTGATCATTGTGTTGATTAGTTTCCTAGAGAGTGGAAAGAGCAAAGTGTCCTAAGCACGAGGACTCCAGGTTTAATGCAATCTTCTTCTGTTCTCCTGCCCCACTTTCTTTTCCTTTGCCCAGAGCCCAATCATAGGCTCTTATCTTTTTTTTTTCCTTTTAAATCCTTCTTCATGATCAACTCTCCCCAGAGTCTGTTTTACTTAGGATTGCTCTCACCTGTGGCTCCAAGAAGCTGCAGCATAAACAGTGGCCACACCCTGGTAAAACTGCCTGTGGCAGATGGGCTAAACCAGACTGAGGGTAACTGACAAGCCTCAAACCCATTGGTGAGGTAAAGGGCTATCTACCCTAAGCACATAAAGACCTCCCTGACCAGAATGGGTAGATGAGAAAAATTTGTTCCAAAGGTCATGAAAGTGGCTGAAGGAGGCACTGTGGAACAGACTGCAGCTTAGTCAGACATCAAACACGCCAAGACCGTCCACTGCATCCCAGGCCATCACCAATCGTCCTGACTTTTGTCTTGCCACTGGACTTCAATGACTATGGAAGAAAGAGTGAGGTTGATGTTTTACACAACTCCATCTTGCTTAAATCCAATTCATGGCCAAGTCAAGACATCACCCCATGATGTCACTGGTCCTCTTCAAAAACAAAACACAAACAACAATCCCTCCCTTAATCTACCTTCCCTCTTGTTTCTTCCTTTTCTTTCTCCCTTTTCCCTTTTTCCCTGCTGAGTATATTTTCACATATAACCCTGTATGTGAATATTCTTCCCTTTTTTAACCAGTTCAATGAAAGTAAGATTCAAGGGTTATCTGCTTCCTCCACCCCCTTGCTCATTTGTATAGTCTTCTATTTGCACAACTAAATTATGTAAGATTAATTTCCTCCCCCATTCCTCTCTCCCTTTCCCTCCTAGTGTATTCTTTTCCCTCTCCTGTTTAAGATCATCTAAACATAAAACAAACCACCTCTAGCCCATCTATCTTAAAAGATTATTTTTCTGTGATACCTGATAAAGTTCTTCTCCTCATATCTGATTGTAAACAGTTCACCCTGGTCTAGTCCCTTACAACTGCTCACTCATATCTACCTTTTAATGTTTCTCTTAACTTCTGCATTTGCATTTCAAAGTTTCTACATAGCTCTGGTCTTTTCATCAGGAATGCTTGAAAGTCTTCTGTTTCATTAAAGGTCCATTTTTCCCCTGTAGAATTATACTCAGTTTTGCTGGGTAAGTTATTCTTGGTTGTATGCCTACATCCTTGTTTTCTGGAATATTATATTTCAATCTCTCCACTCCTTAATGGAAACCTGCTATGATCTTTTTAAAAATGGAGTACTTTATTTTTTCCAAATTACATGTAAAAACAATTTTTAATATTCTAAATTATCTCTCTCTCCCCCACTCACCTCTCCCCACCTTAAGATGGTAAGCAATTTGATACAGGTTATATATGTGCAAACCTGTAAAATGTATTTCTGTATTAGTTATGTTGTGAAAGAAGAAACAGACCAAAAGGAAAAAAAAAACACGAAAAAAAATAAAGTGAAAAGTAGTATGCTTTGATCTGCATTCAGACTCCATCAATTCTTTCTCTGGATATGGACAGCATTTTTATCATGAGACCTTTGGAGTCTTGGATTACTGTAATCCTGAGAATAGCAAAGTCATTCATAGTCGATCGCATTACAATATTGCTGTTACTATGTACAATGTTCTCCTGGTTCTGCTCATTTCACTTTGCGTCAGTTCATATTAAGTCTTTCCAGGTTTTTTCTGAGAGCATCCTGATCATCAACAGCACAATTACATTCAAGTATTACACCTTGTTCAGCCATTCCCCAGTTGATGGGCTTTCCCTCAATTTCCAATTCTTTGCCACCACAAAAAGAGGTGCTATAAATATTTTTATATAGTCCTTTTCCTTTTTTTCCCTTTAATCTCTTTGGGATACAGACCTAGTGGTGGTATTGCTATATCAAAGGGTATGTACAGTTTGATTGCCCTTTAGGTAGAGTTCCAAACTGCTCTCCAAAATGGACAGATCAGTTTACAACTCCAAGAACTCCATTGCTGTCCCAATTTTCCCACATCCCCTCAAACATTTATCAATTCCTTTTCTGTCATATCAGCCAATCTGATAGGTATGGAATGGTACCTCAGAGTTGTTTTAATGAGCATTTCTCTAATTAATAGTGATTTAGAGCATTTTTTCATATGAGTAGAGATAGTTTTGATTTCTTCATCTGAAAACTGATTGTTCATATCCTTTAATCATTTATCAACTGGAGAATGATTCATATTCTTATAAATGTGATTCAGTTCTCTATATATTTGGGAAATGAGGTCTTTATCAGAGAAACTTGTAAAAAAGATTTTCCCCAGTTTCCTGCTTTCTTTCTAATCTTGGCTGCATTGGTTTTATTTGTGCAAAAACTTTTTAATTTAATGTAATGAAAATTATCCATTTTACATCCCATAATGCCTTATCATAGATTCTTTCCTTATCCACAGATCTCACAGGTAAAATATTCCATGCTCCCCTAATATGCTTATGATATTACTCTTTATGTCTAAATCATGTACCCATTTTGATATCTTGATGTACAGTGTAAGATGTTGGTCTACACCTAGTTTCTGCTACAGATACAGTGTACATTCTCTATAATATCATCTATTAGACGCTGATCTATACATAGTTTCTGCCATCCTGTTTTCCAGTTTTCCCAGCAGTTTATGTCAAATAGTGAGTTTATCCAACACTAGATCATTATGATCATTCACTACTGTGTCTTGTGTACCTAACCTATTACACTGACCCACCACTCTATTTCTAGGCCAGTACCAGGTAGTCTTGATGATTACATTTTATAATATAGTTTGAGATCTGGTAAGGCTAGTTCATCTTCCTTTGCTTTTTTTTTTTCATTCTCTTGATATTCTTGACCTTTTGTCGTTCCAAATTTTGTTATTATTTTTTCTAGCTCTATAAAATAAATTTTTGGTAGTCTGATTAGTATGGCCCTAAATAAGTAAATTAATTTAGGTAATTTAGGTACTATGATCTTGACTGTGACTCTTTAGTACTTCAACTCTTTCTCTTTACCTGATTGCAGTATTTTTTCTTCGAACTGAAAGCTCTAGTTTTGGGCCACATAAAGTTCCCAGGAGTTTTAATTTCAAGGTTTCTTCCAAGAGTTGAGGAATGGATTCTTTCTATTTTTATTCTCTCCTCTGGTTCTAAAAGATCTGAGTAAGTTTCTTTTAAGATTTCTTGAAATATGATGTCTAAATTCTGAAGGATTTATGATGAAAGGTGCTGTCCATCTCCAGAGAAAGAACTGGTGCGGCCTGAATGCAGATCAAAGATACTTTTTTTCTTTACTTTATTTTTCTTGGGTTTGTCAGTGTTTTCTTTCACAGCATGACTTATATGAAAATGAGTTTTGCATGACAACATCTATATAATCTATGTGTCAAGTTGCCTGCCTTCTCAATGAGAGAGTAAAGAATTTGGAATTCGAAATCTGAAAAAAAAATGCTAAAATGGTTTTTAGATGTAATTGGGAAAAAATAAAATATTAAATTAAAAAAAGAAATATGATGCCTAGGCTCTTCTTTTTGGTCATAGCTTTCAGGTAGTCAATGATTCTTAAATTCTCCCTCTCTGATCCATTTTCGAGATCAGCTGTTTTTGACATGAGATGCCTTACATTTTCTTTTTTTGTTCAGTCTTCTCACTTTGTTTTAACATTTTTTTTTTGTTGTCCTGTGGAGTTATAACTTCTACTTGGTCCATTCTAACTATACAGAAGTTTATTACTTGAATAAGGTTTCATACTTCTTGTGCTAAGCTGTTAATTCTCTTCCTAATTCTTTCTTCCACAGTTCCAAATTTTCCCCTCAGGTTTCTTCTAGCCTTATTTCCCAAATTGGGATTTTGTGTTAAGATCAGGCCTTCCAGGCTTCCAGATGGAATGTCTCAACCAAGCTTAGATATGTTTTCTATCTTCTTGGATCCTGCTACTACTTTTTCAGGGTACTGAGTATTGTGTTCTTCCAGGATTTCAGAAACAAGCTTTCAATATACTCACAGTAGTGTGATCTAGGGTAAGTCTGACGGCTGCCCTCCTGCTCTAAGCTCTGCAAGTTCCTGACCAGGTTTCAGTCTAAACAACACGATAGTAGGCTTGCCTCTTGTTAAACTCTAGGATACTAAACTAAGCCACTATTATCCAGCTGGAAAGCTCTGAAGGTTCAGAGTGAGAGAACTGCAGGCTCACCTTGGGTTTAGGTTTCCTACCCTGCTAACAGGCTACAAACTGGGGTATAAGATAGATCCAAGACTCTAATCTGCTCCCAGTCAGAGCCTGCTGTATTTGCTCCTCACTCAGTACATAATCTAGGGCTTACAAATGAAATGTTCCTTGCCCTGAAGGGGCCCACAGCTAGGCACAGGTCTCCTCCTCAACCCACATTAGATCTGTGACCCAGCAGTGGGTAGTGAGCTACAGAACTTCTATTTAGCACCTGTTCCTGCTCTTTGACAAAGGTCATGTCCCTCTATACCAAATCGGAGATTTCTTCTTGCCCTGCTGCACTTGTTCATGTCTGTTTCAGACATGATGAGTCTGAATTACTAGCAAGACAGCTAGCTTAAAGGTATTGAGCAAGAAACTGGATGAGTGGAGGAGACAGATTTGGCCTAAATGTAGAGATATGGAAGTGATCTACATAAACATAACTGAACCCCATGAGAGGTGATGAGATCAATATGGAAGAGAATAATAGAGGGAAAAGAGAAACAGGCCCAAGTCAAAGTTCTGGGAGACACCTACCCATACTTAGAGTGTAGGAGAGGGATGACTCAGCAAAACAGACCTAAGAGGAATTCAGAGATAGGGGAACCAGCAAAAAAGTAGAGTCACCAAAATGAAGTCACCAAAAGAAACAGAAAGTATCTTGGAGAAATGAGTGATCTACAGCAGGGCTGTCCAAAGTGGCCGTGTTTTATGCAGCTCGCCTACAAGCATGGAAATTTACATAAATGCTTCAGTAAATTAAGTCGAGCTACCGCAGAGTTCTCCCTAAAATGGCAAATCAAAATACATTGTCTATTGTTTCAATAAAAACCTAAAGTTGGACAGCCCTGATCTACAGTATCAAAAGTTATAAAAGGGTCAAGAAAGATGAAAACCAAAGAAAGGCCATAAGATTTGGCAGTTAAGGGATCACCAGTTAGTTCTAAGAGGGCAGTTTCCAATAGAGGTATGGATCTGGGAACCAGACTGAAAGGGGTTGAATAATAAAAGTAGAATAAGAAAATAAAAGGCAAAAGCATAGCTTTTCAGAGCAGTCTGGCAGTGAAAGGGAAAAAAGATACAGTGGAACAGCTTTCAGAGTAGGCAGGGTCAGATGAGAGTTTTTAAGAATGAGGGAGACCTGGGTGTATTTAGAGTCAATAGGGAAAGAACCAACAAGAAAAGAATGAAAAGGATAAAGACAAATACACCAAAATACATATAGCAGCAGGGGTTTTTTTGTCATAGAAAAGAACTGGAAATAAAGTTAGGCAGTTCCCACTTGTTGAGGAATGGCTATACAAATTGTGGCACATGAAATATAATAGTATAAATTTAAGCAAACTGATGCAGAGTAAAGAGTTTATGTTACAAAATTACATATAACAAGTAAAGCTCCAAAGAAGGTAAGAAGACAAAGGAAGTCCACAGGTGGAAAATATCATATATTTTCAGATTTTAATACACTGAGCAAGGTTTTGTTGGTTTTTTCTCTTCCTATTTTTCTTCTTTCTTTAAAAAATAGCTTTTTGTTATATGGGATGGCTCTGGGCAGGGAGGAATACTGCAAGAAATTTCAATGATAAGAAAACAAAAACTGTCACTTAAAATTAATTTTTTTAAAGAAAGTAACATGAGAAAAGCTCCTAAAGGATAGAAGTGAACATGATCAAGGGTACAAACAGAAAGGGTTTAGCCTTGAAAGAAAAAGGGGCACCCTCTTCCCTCAGTGACTGGAACAAAGGAAGAGAGAAGTGAAGATATAGAAAGGTTTTGAGGTATATAGAGGAGATGATGACACTCACAATGAATGGATGATATTCTCAATAAAATAGGGGGCAGGGTCTACCTGCTGAGATAGGGGGGTTGATGTTGCTGTTGGGAGCTTAAGGAGGGAAGAAATTTGGGATAGCTGCTGAGAGAGGCATGGTAAGAGTCAATAAGGAAAGAATAAGATGATTGCCTTTTGGTAGAGGGTCTAGCTGATGCTAAATAATATTAAAATATAGTAGATGTAGAAAGCTCGATTGCATGAAAGAGGAAATAGAAGCATGTGAGGGGCATGGTGAGGAAAAGGAAGTCTGAAGGATTGGAACAAGAGGGCAAAAGAACCAAGGGAGGAAGACAGTGCAGAACTGAGTTGGTTTGTGTCAAGGGCACCACCACTCTTCCAGTCACCTGGGTTCCATCCTTAGGAATTACCCTGGATTTCTCACTCTTCACTCCCCCACATTCAGTCTTGTTTGTTGTCTATAAACATCTTTCACATGCATCTTCTTCCTTCTACTCACACCACAAACACCCTAATCCAGATCTTCATCATCTCACCTATAGCCTCCTAATAAATGCCTTTTCCTTCATTCATATGTCACTCAACAAAGTTTCTCTCTTCTCCAACTCATCCTCCACATAGCTGGCAAATTGATTTTCCTAAAACACAGATGCGATCATGTCACTCTCTTGCTCAAAAAAAAAAAAAAATCCAGTGAGACTATGCTGCCTTTAAGCTTAAATGGAAGAGGATTTTCTATTTTTAATGCCATTCACATTCCAGTTCTAATTTATTTCTCCAGGCTGATTATACACTACTCCCTGTCTAACTTCACCAACTCACTCCAGAGAAAATCACCAGCTTTCACAGAGTACATGACATTCCATCCCTTGCCACTGTGCCTTTACACAGATTATCCCTCATCCCTGGAATGCTCTCTTCCATCCCCAGCTCTTGGAAGCCCTAACTCCCCCCAAGACTCCATTCATATGTAACTTCTTTTAATAGACATCCCCCTAATTCCCTCAGTTACTACCCTTCAATCACTGTGCATTTTATTTGTCTATCCTATATTTACTCACTTGTGAATAAGATATCTCATTGTTTCTCTTCTGGCTTTTTATCCGCAGCCCCTGGCATTAGTAGATGCTTAATAAATGCTCACTAAATTTTAAGTTAAATCTGTGAAGGGAAAAAAGTAGCCAGAGAAAAGCTGATAGACAAAGAAGAGAACGGGAAAGGAGAGAGACTGGCAGTCCTAGTGAGGACAAAGGGTGAGGAACGAGGCAAAGGTAATGATGCAACAACAGGATGTTAAGAAAAGTCATGGAGGTAATAAAGTTTGGGGTAATGATGAGATTTAATATATGACCGCCCCCTATAGGTAGATAAGGTAAAGTTGCAGAACAAATGAGTTGAAAAGGTTTATAAACTGGGCAGCTAAATGGGGCAGTGGATAGACTGAAGGCCTGGAGTTAGGGAAGAATCTTCTTCCTGAGTTCAAATCCAGCCTCAAACACTTACTAGCAGTGTGACCCTGGGTAAGTTATTTAACTGTTTGCCTGTTTCCTCGTCTGTAAAATGAACTAGAGAAGGAAAAAGCAAACCACTCCAGTATCTTTGTCAAGAAAACCCCAAAGGATGCATGAAGAGTTGGACACGACTGAAAAACTACTGAACAACAATAACATGAACTGTGAGGCCATGTTGTTTGAGTAGAAGGAAAGGAGAGTAGCCATGTATATCTAAGGCATTTTCTAACTCTGAACACAAGGAACCTGGAGTAGTGGTGAGTTTGGACCAGGTGTCTGTCAGCAAAGGGACTGAACTCAAATCACATACAATACTACATTCTCTTATAAGAAAGGCAGGTAGAGAAAAAGGAAAATTTCTACAGAGGTTAATGGCAGTTAACAGGGTTGAGTGATAAAAGTCTCCTCTCATGCTGGACTATATGCACAGAAGGGTACTTTTTCTGGTCTACTTTCTGCTTCAGCACATCACATCCTAGATGATATCTTTTATACCACTTCCTGCACAATATGCTGCAGTTTCTTTATACCACCATCCTTGGGTCATTTGCTGTTCGATTTTGCAGATGGTACTGTTTCATATTCACGACTACTTGGAATTACGTTCAGGTTCTTTCAAAAGAATCTAGTATTCTTCTTAATGACCCATGATTATCATAATAAACATCAGTCAAAATGCTGTACCATGTTCCATTACTGACTACTAAAATATTCAGAGCTGTGGTCCCACACTACTGTCTAGGGTTTCTTTTTTTAAGTTCTTGGGCCTGTTTTTTAAAGTCTTTCTGGTCTCCTCCACTCACTCTCAGGCCATCAAGTACTATGCCAAGTGTGCTTACCTCCAGACACATAGAATCAAAGTTCAAAGAGACTTTACTTGATACACAGATCACCTACTCCAACTTCACCATTTTATGGAAGAGGAAATAGATGCCTGAAGCAATGCCATCCTTTGATCAGTCTTCCAGTCAGCAGCAGAACTGGAATTTAAACCCAGCTCTTCTGACTTAAAATTCAAAGCTCTTTCTACTATTCAATGTATTACCCAATTCCTCGTACCTTAGAATTTCAAATCTATTGGAAGCTGAGGAATGTTATAACCAAGCTAGTTAGAACCTTGCATAAAAGAATAGAGATTCTGTTTAAGGGTCACAGGAGTCTTGATGTTTAAAAGTCAAAATAAAAAACTCTATAACAACTATTTTAGTAAATTAGGTTAGCCTTATGATGCAAAGGTATTTTTTATATGAGTGACAGTTGTTTTTATATGAGCTACAGTTTTTATTTCCTTATAGTAAAATTAGCCAAGTAAAAAAATAAGTGACAATTACTTATATATCAAAACAGAGAAGCTAGGAGGTACAGTGAATACAGAGCACTGGACCTGAATTTAAATCTTGCCTTAGACACTGCTTACGAGCTATGTGTCCCAGGGCAAATCACTTAAGCATCTATCTGCCTCATTTTCCTTATTTATAAAAATATGGCCAACCTTCCAGGGTTACTGTGAGGATAAAATGAGAGAATATATTTAAAATGCACTTACTATTATTACAAAAAGAAACTTGTATGACAATCAATTTCATAAAATCTTTTTTTAGGTTCAGGGGAAAAAATTTAGCTCTTCTGAGATTTCTAATATGATTCAATGGAGAAAAAAAAAACCTACCACACTAGTGCCAACTGCATGTCCATTTACACTTGCTCCTCTTCTGAAAAGGAAGAGAGGAAGGAAGGAAAGAAGGAAGGGAGGAGAAACAATACACAAAAAACCTATTCCATCTGCTTTCCTGTGACCATTATTTATCTTCTTTCAAATGCATTTTTAATCAGTTCAAAAAAGTAAAAAAGCTGCTAAGTGAATATAAGTTTCTCTTATATTCTAAAACATATGAAATCATTCTAACCCCCCCTACCCAAAATATATTTTAATTATTACTTTCTGAAAATGAGAAAATATGAAATGCTGTTTTGTAAACTGAAAAATCAAGTCAAATTCTAGACTCCACCCCACACACATACCTATTTTGGTTCTTAATATACCAGCAAGAAGCAGCAATCAGTTTGGGTTTACAAAATTCAAGAAAGATTCCCTTGAACCCACATGAAGTACAGATCTCTTGCTAATTATCACCCACCTCTCAAAAACCTTTTAGGGATCCTTAGGATGGGACAGGACTGAGTGAAGCATCTCCTAACAGCGTCCCATCGTATTTTCTTCTTACCTGTTACCACAATTATCAGCAATGAGTCACACATACAACCAATGATAAGCAATACAATTATTACAGTTATAAAAACAGAAAAGACAGGAAAACAAATGCTTCGATGCTGGAGGACATGGCAAACAATTAACACTGCACAAGTGAAAAGAAACTAACCCTTAACCAGTAATTCGTGTTTTCAACAATTACCCACTTGTGAACCACTGACTACATTCTTATTTTTTCCAGTCCTATTTACTTGAACAACTTCTTCATGCTTCAGAATGACAGGTTGCCACCTTGTGGCAAAATTCACCAAGAGCTTATGGTGTAGACTAAATACCACATAAACTAAAAAGTTACAAAAAATAACTGAAAATACAGTCTTGCTCCAAAAAAAAAAAAAAGCATAATTCAGACTCCTATACTCTACTACTCTTCATTCTTTGTTGCTTAAGTGGCTATAAGGAAGAGATATCTCAAAAAAAATTTTTAAAACTGATTTGCATAATCCATATTTTAGGATACAGGTCAAATCAAATATTCATTATACACTTTTGTATTTTCACACTGAAAAAGTAAATATATCACTCTTTAAAAGAAAAAATTGGTTTTACATACAAAATTAAAAGAACTGTGTTTTGTTTTGTTTTTTTAACAAGGCAGTGCCACAATACCTGTTAACTACCTACTACTTCTTAATGGGGGTCAATTTTTCTCTTCCTAAAGTTCAAGGCTATGCCCACAGGTTTTTACCGTATTTGCCATATTTCAATTTCTTAAGAATACACTCTGTTTTCAGCCTGATGAAACTACACTCAGAAATTCACCCACGGTTGTTGGCTTAAGCACATATATACACAGAAACTTCATGAGAGGATATTACCTATACAGGTATATTACAAAATATTTTAAGACAAATAGAAACCCCTCAGATTGACCATAAAAATAAGTAGGATAGGGCAGCTAGGTGGCACAGTGAGGAGAGCACTCGCCCTGGAGTCAGGAGGACTTGAGTTCAAATCTAGCTTCAGACACTTGACACACTTACTAGCTGTGTGACCTTGGGCAAGTCACTTAACACCAATTGCCCTGCCTTCCTCCCTTCAAAAAAAAAAGGAAAAAAAAATATAAGTAGGATAGAAGAACCAGAGTGTCCATTTAAGGGAGTTGGGTTTGTGTGTGTGTGTTTTTTTAAGCAAAGGCATAATTTAAAAATCAATCATTACATTAATCAATACATTAGGAACTTATTATGTTCTTTCATTTTTGTTTTGGGGTTTATCAAACACTGGGTTATTATGTTCTAGTATTTCTGATTCTCCTTGTCTGATTCTGTTCCATTAACCTACTTCTCTATTTTTTAACCAATACCAAATGGCTTTGATGACTGCTACTTTAGAAATGCCATTCTCTCTTCATTCCTACCTTTGCCATCTTCTTCCTACCAGTCATATTTCCCTCAATAATCTAGAGCATTTTTTACTCAAAATTAATTTTATTAAGATTAATAAATTATCTCATTAATAGTCTGATGATTAAAGCATCAGAACTATAAATTAACTTTAGTACTACTGTTATTTTATATTAGCACAGCATAGCCATGAGCTCTGAATATTCCTCTAGTTCTTTAAGGAGCTCTTTTGTAATTGAACCTATGTTGTATGTGCTTTGGTAGATTGATCTCCAAATATTTTGTGCATTTTGTAATTATTTATCAATTAGCATCTTCATTGATTCTCTAGGATTTTCTATATAAACCATCATGTCATCCGCAAATGGATAATTTTATCTATTTACTTATCTTTGCACTTTTAGTTTGTCTTCTTTTATTGTTAGCATTTCTGGAACTATATCAAATAATAGTGGGAAAACTGGAGAACCTTATTTTACTCCTGTATGTATCAGGAAAGTTTACAGCATATCCCTATTACATATGAGGCTTGCTTTAGGGTTTAGATTGATCCGTTTTGTAATTTTTAAAAGTCCTTCTATGCCTACACTTTTGAGGCTTTAAAAAAAAAAAGCATGTAAGAATGTTGAACTTTGTGAAAGCTTTTCTGTTTATTTATTGAAATAATCACATGGTTTGGTATGTTTTTGTTTTTAATGTGATTATGTTGACTTTTTCTAATACTGAATCATCTTTGATTTCCTGTTATAAATCTAACTTTGTCATAATGAATGATTTCTTGTGGTTGTTAAGATCTCATTTAAAATTTCTGAACCAATAGTCATTAGATACTGTTTAAAAATTCTTTGCTTTATCTTGCCCTTGTTTTGGTATTAGGACCATATGTATCTCATAAAAGGAATATTGTAGAGTACTTAATCATTTTTTTAGAAGAACTGGTATTAAATGTTCTTTTAATATTTAATAAAATTCTCCTGATTCCATTTTTGTTACGATAACTTGTAATGCAGTTGGTTTTTCCTTTAGGAATTTAGATGCTGTGACATTTGGAGCACTTAAATTTAACAATGATACTGGTTTCTTGTCTACAGTTCCTATCAGAATAACGTAATTGCCTTGTTTATATCTATGAGATTCTGTTTTTACTTTGTCTAACAGCAAGACTGCAATTTCTGCTTTTTTGGATTCAGTTGATACATGATAAATTTTGTTACAGTTATCTATGTACGTCTTTGCTTTTGAGGTAGGTTTTTCTAAGTAACAAATTGTGGGATTTTGTTTTCTTATTCAATCTGATACTCTCTTTCATGTTACTGGATTGTTTAATCCAATCACATTTAGGTTTTTCCCCCCTATTTGTCACTAACATGACTTTTTTCTGGTTTAGAATTTTTTATTCCATATTATCTATACAGGACTTTCTCTCTTTAAATATTTTTCCTTATTCTACTTTAAGGCAAACCTATGCCTCCACGTTCTCTTCCTGCCAACTCTCTTTCTTAGCCTCTCCACATTCTTCAATTATGCTTGAAATAAAGTTAAGAAGAATAAAAAAAAAAACGGTTCATAGAGTCCAGATTAAAAAGCACTGGTTTAGACCAATGTCTTAAACCATATTCCATGATAAATTCAAAATGGATATATGACCTGAATATCAAAGACTAAACCATTAAAAAAAATGACAAAAGCAACAGATCCTACCTTTCACAGCTATGGGTAGGAAATATATTCTTGACCAAACAAGGGACAGAGGTCATTTCAAAAGATAAAACAGAAAATTTTGATAATATGAAACTGAAAAGCTCCTATACAAATAAAATTGGTGCACCTAAGAGAAGAAGGGAAGTGGTCAAATGTGAAAAAACTGTATCAAATTTCTCGGATGAGTTTTGGTTTCCAAGATATAGACTACTAAAAGATACTAGACTAAGAGATTTCCCCCATAGGTAGGTGGTCAATGGATATGAAGAAACAGTTCTCAAAAGAAAAACACAAATCAAAACAGCTCTGAGATTTCACCTCATACCTAGGAAATTGGCAAAAATGACTTTTAAAAAATGGGAATGGTCAATATTGGAAAGGTTGGAGATAGGCAAAATAGTGCATTGTTGATGGAGCACTGTCAGTACAATCACCATGGAAAGCAATACATAATTATTCAAATAAAATGACTAAAATGTCCACACCCTTTGACCTTAAGATTCCATTACTAGGCATATACCCTAAGGAGGTCAGATAAGGTCATATAAGAAAGTCCCCATTTACCCCAAAATATCTATAGCAGCACTTTTTGTGGTTTAAAAAAAAAAACACCTGGAAACAAATCAGTACCCATCAACTGATGAATGACTACACAAATTGTGGAATAAACATGTAATAAACTGTTACTGGGCTGTAAGAAATGATGAATACAGAGAAACAAGAAAAGACTTACATGAACTGATACAGAGTATAGTAAACAGAGACAAGAAAATAATCTACACAATGTATACAACCATGTAAAAGGAAAGAACAACTCTAAAAAAACTGAAAGCGAATGCTGCGAAATTACAAAGAACAGGTATAGAGCAAACAAAGATATACGAGAAAACACTTTTCCTCCCACTCCTTTGCAGAAGTGGGAGATAACTGGTGTGAAACATTGCATATATTTTCAGATTTGTTAACTGCATCAGTCAGTTTTCCTGGTTTATTTTTTAAATATTCTGTTATAAGGGATAACTCTCTGGGAGGGGGCAGAAGGATACAGAGGGCAATTTAAGCAATGTAAAAAACAAAAGATATCAGTAGATATTCTTTTTGTTTTAATGCAGCATCTATCAAGACTAAGAAACATGCAATTTATATAAACACACCTAGAAAATAACTTTTTACAGAAATAAAGAACCTAAGTATATGGGAGATGTCTCATCAGAGTCTATGACTGTACAAGTTAAAATGACAATATTTCTCCAATTACTCAATTTATTTAGAGCTGTATCAATAAAATTATCAAAGAATTGGCTTATGGAATTAAGATAAAATTCATTTGAGAAATTAAAGAAAAAGGATATCGAGGGATTTTAAAAAGTAGAATGAATAGGTTAGAGTAGAGAGATGTTTATGCTACCTTGTCAGACTATACTATAAAGCAGCAATTCTAAAATTTGATATTAGATATAAAATCAAAAAGTGCAACAGCAGAATAAACTACATAAGCAAGAAATACAAATAAATGCACAAAGCAATCTAATATTCAAGAATGCAAACTATTTAAGTAAAGGCACTCTATCCAATGAAATTGCTGGGAAAACTAAAAAGCAGTCCGATGAAAAATAGCATCTTACATTTTTTATCACAATAAATTCCAAACTGATAAATGATTTACCTGTGAAAAATCAACCTATAACAAGATTGGAGAAGCGAATAATGCTTTTCATTATTGTGAATATGGGGAAAAGTAATAACTGAACAGGAATTAAAGATAATAAAAAGCAAAATTGACATGCTTACCTATATAAAAATTTCCAATTTTGGCCCCCAAAATCAATGCAGTGAGAACCAGAAGATGCTGCTTGAAAAGAAATCTACATTAAATATCTCTGATAAGTCTAACATCCAAAATCTTTGAGGGTACAAGGGCAAAAATCTAAGATTAAAAGCCATTTTCCAAAGTGCTCAAAAATATGAATTTTTTTGTGGTGAAAAAATGTATTTCACAATAGCCTTGAAAATCATAAGGAAAATGGTTTCTTCCTCTAAAAACAGTAGAGCTCATATCTTACAAAAAACTCTCCTCAGCAATCATTAATAAGGATACATTCTACAATTCTGCATCTGGTTCAAGGCACAGATAGCTGGTTATGGATTGTTCCTTAAGTATTTGCTAATATATTCATGGAACAGCTCATGCAAATTGATATTCAATTTATCTACCAGACTTATTGCAGATTCACCAGCAAGTTAAGAAGTATACTTTTCTCTGCAATCTCTTTTAAAACCTTTCAGAAATGGAGAAATACATCATCATCTTTAGATAATAAACTTCAAGGCTTTCCCAACGACTTCGATGGAAGTATTGTGGAGTTTCACGTACTATTCTGCAGGAAGTTTCTCTCTTAAGACATGTTAGCCAGGTTCAATTAGCTAATTCAATTTTTGTTAATGAATTCAGCAGTGCTTCTTTCCAAGTAAATATGGTCTAGAAGTGAACAGGTTCCAATGAATATAGCTCTGTAGTCAAAATATTTAAAAGATGATATATAGCATAACTAGCAATAAGCAGTTCTATACCATATGTTCTCTGACTGTAACATTTTGATAGTACCTGGGTCTTGCTTCAAATGAGAGCTACAATTAAAAAGGCTGGTATCCAGGCAAATTTAGTTGAGTAAAAGTAGGAGAAGTAGGGGGAAGAAATTGGGGGACAACTGTGATCTAAAATTCTATCCTATGAGATGATCGTATTGTCAGAGGAAGGCAGGGCAGGTCTAGCTAGGGAGGAGCCATCGAGGAGCACAGAAAGACCCCAAAATCCCTCCTCAGTTAGCAACTCCAAGTGGCTTTTGTGCATTTACTACACCTTACGATGGGTCCAGAGGGAAGCAGAAATTCCACCCAAGTTGAATATAGTTGAACTGGGAGAAAGGTATACTCTCCTCTGGTCTCATACCCCCTTCAAAGTTTACAACCCCACTTCAACACTAGGAAACAGCAGGTAAGGGACATGGTAGTATAGGAAGACAGGCAGAACTATAAGGTGAAGGTACAAACCCAGAAGGAAAAAGCTTGCTTCCCAGATGTCTGCTACCCCACCCATACTGAAGTAAATCACTGTGTACCACACACATCCTTTAGCCCAGCTTTCAATTACGGTGACAATCAGAAGGAAAGAGCAGAAAAAAGAAATTCTATTCAAACTAACTATAAATTGTATTAATATCTGGGAGTCAATCTACCAAGAAACTCAAGACTTTTACAATCATAAGACATTCTTTAAGAAAATAATTGGAGGAACCTGCTTATGTTCAAGTCACACCAATTATAACAAAAATGATGACATTAACTCATAGGTTTAGTGTGACACCAATCAAACCAATGAGGTATTAGAGAGCTAGACAAAACAGAAACAAAATTCATTTGAAGGAACTAACACTCTAGATTCTTAAGAGAAATAATAAAACTAGTAGGAGTGAAGGAGAAATAGTGCTTCCGGATCTCCCATTATAACGTAGTACTCAGCAAACTATCTGATAACTTTTTTACACAATAAAAGTAGACCAGTGAAGCCAACTCAATAAGCAAGAATCAGAAACGATTTAAGCCCAATATTCAATAAATATGAACTACTTAAGAGCTCCCTATTTGACAAGAACTACTGGAAAACTAGAAAACAATTTCAGAAATTATATTCAAACTAACCTTTTATATCATGTACCACAATAAGCTAAAGATGGCTATGCAATCAGAATATAAAGGGTCACACCATAAAAAAAAAATTAAAGGAAGGTGAGATCTTATACTTTTTACAACTAGTGCTACTAGAAGAATTCTTGATCAAATGAGGGGCAGAGGAGATCACCAAAGATAAAACAGGCAATTTCTATTACATTTGCAAAAACAACTCAACAGAGCCAGTATAAGAAGGAAATTAACCGGAAAAAATCTTTGCAACAAATATTTCTGTTAAGAGTCTGATATTTAAGACATACAGTGAATTAACAAAAAATGTAATACCAAGAACCATCTCCCAATGGATAAAGCAGTCAAATATGAATTATTCTCAAAAATTTTGCTATTACTAACCATATGAAAGACTGCTCCAAAACAATAACTTTTTTAAAAATTAAAATTAAAACAGCTGTGCTTTCACTTCACACCCAACAAATTGGCAAAAATGATGAAAAATGTAAAAAGTCACAGTTGGAGGAGCTGCAACAAAACAGGAATATTGGTACACTGCTGACAGAAATACAAACTGGTCCAACCATTCTAGAAAGCAATTTGGGAGTATGAAAAAAAGTGACTAAAACCTTTTTATCTAGAGATGCCACTGTTAGGCATATACCCCAATGTCAAAGACAAAAATAAAAATCCCACACAAACCAAAATATTCACAGCAGCACTGTTTTGTGGTATCAAAGAACTGGAGACAAAGTATATGCCTAATGACTGGAGAATGACTAAGATGTGATACACTAATGTAACAAATGTTTGTCACTATACCATAAGAAATGTTAAAGATGAGGAATTCAGAGGAATGTGGGAAGATGCATGAATTGATGCCAAGGAAGTATAAATGTAAAAATCAACCTATACAATAACTATGACAATGTAAAAAAAAGAAAATAAACTGATTCTATAACTGGAATCATAGTGACTAAACAGCCCAATGAAAGAAATGTAAAAATCCACTTCCCTCCTGTCCTTGACAATGTGAAAGAAATCTAAACGTGGACTGTTGCACAGCCTGTCAAATGTGATTAAGGTGTTGAGTTTTGTTAAAAGGGCTTTTTAAAAAATATTTGCTACAAGTGAAGGCTCATTGAGGGGGGAGGATATATTCAGAAAGAAATAATATAAAAGGCATCAATAACACCAAAAAAAGTTTGTTTTAACAACAGACTACTTTCAAAAAATTTCCAAGTTGGAACACTAAAGCTAGAAGTGTAGCAACAACTCAAGAGTGCAACCACACTGCTGATTAGCATGGAAGCTTTGACCTGCTCTAGTTAGCTCCTCCTCAGGCAGCCTGGTGGTGCCTTGTTTCAGAGGGCTCACCATGCTGGTGCCAGTGTGGTAGGGTGGGACACCCTAAGGGAGAGTAAGAAGGCAGTTTTGTGCCAGATAGAACAAACCACCACTACCCTATCCACTGACTCCATGCAGACCTCGGTGGAGATAGCCCAGGAATTTTGAAAATATGATTCCCAAACCACCAGACCTGCTTCAGGTCAGTCCCCCACAGTCATAATTGAGGGGAGAGACCACTGTAGGAAAGGGGGCCACCTTCCTCATCACTACTAGCAACAACTGCAGACCAACAAGCCTATGAGCACAAAAGTCCTAGAAGTGGCAGCTCCAAACAACCTGCCTTCTCTTCACCTCAAGCAGCACTAGAGCCTTCATCACCAGAAGCAAATCCTGTGGTGAAGGAACCAACCATCCCCAAGTACTGTGAACCAACTGCCAATCACAGGGCAGGCTGAAGTAATGGTAAGGCAGAGATAGAAGGTACCACGTACCAACCAAATTGAACCATCATCACCATTCTGATCACCATCTTCCCTCATACTCTGATGAAGACAGATAGGACCCTGAACCCAAGAGACTTGGGAATAGCAATGCTTCCAGCCTAGGGCCTTCGGTCATCATCCTGGGAAGCGATTCCTCCAGAGATGCAGCCCAAGAACCATTCCTGCAGGTGCTATAGCTACAGAAGACCCAGAGAAAAAAGTTCTTGTCACTAAAGTCTTTGGCATTAACAAATGGTTCAACATCAGAAACACATGATTTTTATCAGTCAAAATGACATTAAAGACAAGGGTGCTTTGCCAATGAATCCTAAGAACTATGGAACCTATCCATTTAACTTGCAACTGAAACATTCCAGTGTTGTCTACCCATTAGACTGTGAGTCCCTGAAAGTAAGGACTACCTTACTTTTCTATTTCTATCCCCATCACTTAGCACAGTGCTTTGCACAAAGTAAGGAGCTTAATAAATGCTTCGTTCTTCCACAAGAGAGACAACACGCATAAAAGGTTTCAGCTGTAAGTCAGGAAGACAAGTGGGACACAAGGAAAGGCCCAGTGTCTTACGCATAGTACAAAGTAATCTTTTAAAATAAACTTTATTGATAGCTTCTGGTTTTTTATCAGTTATTTCTGATACACCTTACTCCCACCACAACCAATGAGTTTTCTACTGTAACAAAAGCTAAACCTACACATATGTCCAACAGTGCATGAATCATCACACGCTGTCTCTCTCCCACCTCTCTAAGTAAATTATCTGTTGAATTGAAACACCAAAAGTCAAAGGACGATTTTCCCAATGGTTAAGTAGTCAAAGGATATGAATGAACAGTTCTCAAAAAGAGAACTGCAAAGCTGACACAAGATGGGAATAATCCATGTTGGAGAGGATGTAGAAAGAATGGCACCCCGAGAATTCCCTTTCAAAGGGAAAGGAGCAATATCTACACAAATATTTATAGCAGCTCTTCTTGTAGTGGCCAAGAATTAGAAACTAAGGAGGTGCCTGTCAATTGCTGAATTAATACACTATATTCATTTTTTGGTTACCCTACAACTTCCAGGCTAAAAGTACAGCAGCAACTCAAAGGCTCTACCTCGCTGCTGTTTAGCACGAAAACTTTGACATACTCCTGTTTCCCTTCTTCAGGCAACCTAGAGACCCCCTGCTTCCAGAGGCTCAATATATTGATTCCAGACTTAATTTGGATGCCCAAACATTTTTAGCCCTACCGAAGCTCGGTCCTACAGCAAACTCAAGCAATCCACCAGCCTCGGCATCCCCAGTAGCTGGAATTATAGGTGTGTACCACCAAACCCAGGATAATATATGAGTATTATTGTACTGTAAGAAATCACATTAGTGTCAGTTTCATAGAAACCCTAAGACTTGTATAAACTGATGTGAACAGAATCCAGAGATTAACTTATACAGTAACAACACATAAAGACAAGCAACTTTGAAAGACTTAAGAACTCTGATCAATGCAATGACCAAACAATTACAAAAGACTGGGGATAAACTCATCTATTGAAAGGTGATGAATTCAAGAAGCAGAATGAAACTTTTGGGACACTGTCAAAATAGGAATTTGTTTTGCTTGACTATGCAATTTAGAAAAAAGGTCTAGACTGAGAATAATTCCCTAGCTAGGGATTTTTACTTTTCACTCCTCAAACACAAAACTGTGACTTTCTACAAGCTTTGTTGTGGATTCAAGTGACCCTTACCTTGCTCCAAATGCTTTGCATAATTCGTTTTAACGAAGAGAGGGTGAGGGGTTGCTATTAATTGGTATTGTTGATAATAGTACAAATTCCTGGTTTAAATTTTTCTTTAAAAAAGGCACATAATCTTGAGAAAGACAGACAGCTAAGTGACACAGTAGATAGAATGTTGGACTTGGGAGTCAGGAAGACCTAAATTCAAATACTCACACAGAGGCTAGTTCAACCTTGGTTTCTTCTTCTGTGAAATATGGAAAATTGTAGTATCTACTTCATAGGTGTGAGTAGAAGGAATATCTAAACCCCTTCTCTCATGCAGGTTAAGCTAGTTTTTTCCTTAAATGTTATTGAGACCTTCCTTAAGAAGGGCTTAGACTGAGTACAAAGCAGCCTCATAGAACAAGATGAGTAATGCATATAAGGGAGCTTCACTTGGCTGAATCGATCTGAGGTGTCCTCAAGGTTTATTTTTGTTGAAATCCTTCTGCTATGGCTGAGTAAACATCCTTTGGTTACCTATCAAATTACCTACAAATGTCATATTCTGTTTCATTTTTGAGCCTAAACTGCCAGAGGACTGATCTGGGTCAAGTCCAACTCTAAACAACTGGCACAATCTTGCAAGGCTGGAAAATGAGTTCATTGAAGTAGGGCATGGGCAGGGCAGACAAAGAAAGGTGAGCCTGGATTGGTCTTCATGCTTCTAGTGATGCTTTTGGTGATGCCTTTAGTGGTTCTTCACTGTGAGGCACTCCTTACTCCCAGAACATTAGACAGTAAACTACCTGTGGCCACTCAGCAAGAAAAGAACAATGTAGGTATGTTCTATGTCCTGAAGAAATGTACGTTCTCATCTGTATTTTAGGTCATGTAGATTTGCTGAACCTTCAAGTCTGATAACTTAAGTCTTCCCCAAATTCTACTAGATGTCTTCACAACCTGTTTTGACATGGAGAAAGAACTGTTCCACTCGTTAAAAAAAGACAATTTCGAAAGACAAATTCAGAAGCACTAGTTGTGCTCAGCCTTTTCCAGGCTGGAAATGGATACCTTTGTATTTCAATTTATTATGCAATTGAAAAAAGGCACCTCCCAGCTTTAAGAGACTTATATTTGTATAAACTGGCTTTGAATGGCTTTTTGGAAGCCAGACAATGCAGCTGAATCAGCAGTCCTCAGTCCTGTACATGGACATGGCCAGTCACTGAGGCTATGTCCAAATGCCCAACAGTGAGAGAATGCATACCAAGGCAGGTCTCTGGAATTTTAGGATTGTCTTAGTAATTGTGATAAATTAGTCATTTGAGTTTTGTTCATGTTTTTGTTTTTTAATTTGAAATTTGAGAGACCAACAACTGTAATTTTGTCCCAGAGATTTTGTTGTGATTCTCTGGTGGTACAAGACACGTTGGGGAAAGTGCTTAGGACAATGCTGGAGCAAGTATGCGGCAAGTCCATACATAGAGCACAGGCCATGGAGTTAGCACTTCATTTAATTAGCTGAGAACAGGCAGGAGTGATGCATTATTTGCTTGTTTGAAGAGGGACCTCAAAGACCAAAAGGACCAAAAGAATACCAACTAAAACTTCTTAACAACCGCCAATGAGAGGGAACTCACTAATTCCCAAGTAAGCTGGTTCCACTGTTAGCTCTAATAATTAGGAAAATTGTCCTTTAAGCAAACTTAAATCTGATTATTTGCCATTTCAACCCACTGCTCATAGTAGTGCCCTTTAAAGTCAAGCATAAATCTAACATTTCTTCCCCAAGGCTCTTTTCCTAAGATTGGAGCCAAGAAAATTTACATAATCAAAATTCTTAGAATTAGGAAGGGCCTTAGATATCTAACCGAATCCTTTCATTTTAGAGATGAGGTTCTCCCACTCCAGTCCATCATCCCCTCAGCTCCCAGTGACCTTCCTAAAGCAGTTCTGATCATATCTCACACAAACACACAAACACACACACACACACACACACAACCACCCACCATCACCCCCAATAAATTTATTTCAATGGTTTCCTATTACCTTCGGGATCAAATATAAAATCCTGTTTGGCTTTTATTTAAAGTCTTGCATAAACTGGCCCCTTCCTATCTTTCTAGTCTTACTCACTGTTCCTTGCACAAGACATTCCATCTCCTGAGTCTGTACATTTTCGATGGCTGTCCCTCATGCCTGGAATTCTTTCCTTCTTCATCTCTGCCTCCTGGCTTCTGGAGTCTCATCTAAAATCCCACCCTCTGCAAGGAATCTTTCCCAGTCCCCCTTATTGCTAGTACCTCCCCTGGAATCAATTCCAATTGACCCTATATATATATCTTATATGTACATAGCTGTTTCCATGTTGAAACTCCCATTAGAACAGGAGCTCCTGAGGGGAAGAACTATTTTTGTCTTTCTTTGAATCCCCAGTGCTTAGCATAGTGCCTGCCACACTGTAAGAGTTTGTTGACTGAGACTTGTCAAAGACCACACAACTAATTGGTGTCAAAGACCACACAACTAATTGGTGTCAAAAACCAGGCATGGAACCCGGGTAGCAAGACTCCTAGATTCGGATGTTTTTCAACAGACTAAAGATCCAAGTCTTGGGATCTTGGTTTTGTATCTTTGGATCTTCTGCTTCTTTTACAACCTATCTCTCCCCTGTAGCTAATGAAGAATTTTTTTAAAACCAAAAACTTGGAAAACCTAAAAAAATGTTCATGATTACTTAAAAGAGAGTAAGGAAAAGATTAGTGAACTGAATTTTATTTCAGACACACAATAAAGGTGAGGAAGTTATGACAACAACTGTGCTACAAGACAACAAACTAAGAGGGGAAATTGTAGTGTATTGGAAAGAACACTGGATTTAAATCCCAGTTCTGCCATTTGCTACCTTGAGAAAGTCACAGACCTACCTGGACTTCTATTTCCTCATCTTTAAAATGAGGGGGGTACATTGAATGACCTCTAATATCCCTTCCAGCACTAAATCTAGGAATCTGTGAACCCTAAGCATACTTAAATGAAATTTATGGCTGAACTCAAATAAAATAATGTTTATCTAACATATTTACTGATAACATTTCCTGAATCTTGATGATACATGGTATTTATATGTAAAAGATAAAGTGACCAGTTAATGTTACTTTTACAAAGCTAAACAAAATTTAGTGTTTGCTTTCACTTTATTAGTTCTTCACTATCTAAAAATCAATATCAATCCCACAGCCAAATATCATAGATCTTATTTACCAATCACCCAAATCCTAGAGTCCCCAACCCTTCCCCCAAAATCAAGGGCTGAAACACCATTTCAGTCTTCTACTTTGCACCCTCAAATACCCCCAAAAGGTTCTTGAATCTTGAATTCTATTATCACAACTCCTAGTGCCTGCGTCCTGGGTGCCAGAGGGCTTAAGATAGAAATTTCAGACCATAATTGGAAAAAAAGGTTGACACAGCTTTTAGATTCCCAGTTTTTTGGAGTCTTGGGGAAGAGGAATATGATAGCACGGCAGAGGGGCTAACTCAGAGACCCTACTTCCTAGATACTCTTAAAAATGATTAAGAGCAAATTTAACTTAAGGGCCAGTCTTGGTCTTATTTTTGTGAAAAACAAAACAAACACCAGGCTGTACTCCATTCAACAGCATATACATTAAAACTGAAACAATATAGATTAGCATGGCCCATGTGTAAGACCAACACACAAATTCATGAAATCTTCCGTATTTCTATAATACAAATAACATTAGTACCTAAATTAATTTACTTATTCAGTGCCATGCCAAACTACCAAAGGATTACTTTACAGAAAAAAGAAAAATTAAATTCACCTAGAGGAGTAAAATATCAAGAATCTCAGGGGGAATAATGAAAAAAGTGGGAAGGAAAGTAGTCTAGATCTCAAAATATACTTTCTACAAATAGTTCTCAAAATAATTTGGTAATGCTTAAAAAATAAAGCGATTAGTGAGAGAGATGAGGCACAAAACATACAGAAGCAAATAAACCTAATAAGCTAGCATTTAATTAAATCCAAAGACTCCAGCTACTTGAGTAAGGTCTCACTATTTGGGAACTCACTGCTAGGAAAACAGCAGTCTGGTTAGAAATTAGGTTTAAACCAACACCTCATACTATATATCAAGGTTAGCTTCAAATAAATACATGACAGATATAGAAGGTCACATCATAAAATATCAGAGGAACAAGGAAGAAATTATCTTTCAAATATATGACTGGGGAAGAGTTTATAACCAAACAAGGGATAGAGAGGATCACAGAAGACAAAATGGATAATTTTCATTACATAAAACTAAAAAGCTTTTTGCACAAACAAGTTGCAAATAGATAAAATTATAAGGAAACCAGTCAACTGGGGGGAAAAATCTGCAGCAAATTTCTCTGATAAGGGTCTCATTTCCTAGATGATTAGATTTATAATAAGAGCCAATTTATAAGACTAGAGGCCCAACTGATAAATGGTTCAGGGATATCAACAGGCAGTTCTTGAGGGAAGAAATACAAAGTATCTATAACCATATGAAAAAATGCTCCAAATCCCTAATAATTTGAGAAATGAAAATTTCTCTAAGCAACTCTAAGGTTCTACCCTCACACCCCTCAGACAGGCAAAAGTCACAAAAAAAGAATATGACAAAAGTCAGAGAGGTAGCTGAGAGAAAAAAAGGCACACTGATGCACTGCTGGTGGAGCTATTAAGTGGTCCAGTCATTATGGAAAACAATTTGAAATTATGTCCCCAAAACTTACTAAACAGTGCATTCCCTTTGACCCAGTGATATCACTATTATGCCTATATACCCCAAAGAGATCAAAGAAAGAGGAAAAAATCCTTCATATAGAAAAACATGTATAGCAGCTCTTTTGGTGGTGGCAGAGTTGGAAACAAAGAAGTGCCTATAGAATGGGGAATAGCTGAACACACTATGGTGTATTAATGTAATAGAGCAACAGTGTGGTATGAAGAAATGACAAAAGGGAAGGTTTCAGAGATACCTGAGAAAACTTATTTGAAATGATACAGAGAGAAGTAAGCAGAACCAGGAGAACAAGTTACACTATAATATCAATGTTGCAAAAATAAACAATTCTGAAAAGACTTAAGAACTCTTATTAATACAATGACAGCCACAATTTTAAACATCTGATAATAAAGAATGCTGTACACCTCAAATATGCAGAAAGAGAAACATATTTTTGGATGTGGCCAAGGTGGAAATTTGTTTTGACTAAGCTTATATGATACAAGGGTTTTATATTTCTTTTTTTTCTTTGAAAGGAGAAAAGGTAAAGGAAAAGAATGCTTGATAACTTAAAAAAAAATTTAAATTTTAAAGCAAGTCTTCAATTTCTCCCCAATACTACCATCCTCCCCACCGTACACTCCCCCCCAAAAAATCCTCCCTTTTTTTTTCATGAGACCAAAGGCTTAAAATACAAATACCTAAATGAATGGTAACAGTATAAATAATATTTAGTGTAATAATCAGTGTAAATAATAGCTAACATTTATATCAGTGTAATAGCTAATATTTATATAACACCTATTATGTAACAGGTACTATGCTAAGCACTTTTCAAATATTATCTCATTTGCCATTTATCATTCCCATTTTACAGATGAGGAAACCAAGGTAAATACAGGCTAAGTGACTTGCCCAGGGTCATAAAACTGGTAAGTATATATGAGGAGGGATATGTTAGATCTTTCTGGCCCAGCATTCTATCCACTGTGCAACCCATATGCCTCAATGCCTCTGGGACTGTTTCCTCATTTGCAAAATAAGGAGTTTAATAAAATGGTATCTGAGGTCTTTTACAAATCTAAATGTATGGTTTGAGGCTGAATTTGAACTTGAGTCTTCCTGACTCTAAGCCCAGTGCTCTATCCACTGACTCACCTACCTGCCTCCTTAATTAGTTCAAAGTACAAAAATCAGATCCCTCTCTTTTGAATGGATAGGTGCTAAAGATCCAAAGTGCCAGAAAAAAAGCCTAGTGGAGAGCCTAAAGAGGGAAGGTAAAGGTAAAAAGTGAACTGCAAGGATTGAAGAGGATCAAGGAAGACTTGGAAATATTTACTGATTTCAATTTTTCCCCTGTCCCTACCTTCATCATTGGGGAACAATTAGAAGTTATGCCAAAGGTACTTCATATCCTGCAAGCCTTACCACCTGGAACCTCTCAGGGAATCATTGCTGGAATTATCTAGCAATAGCAAAAACTGGCTAGACCAGAGGTGGGGAACCTTTGAAAGCCCTGATGCCACATGTGGCCCTCTAAGTCCTCGAGGTCAGCCCTCGGAAAATGAATCCCGATTTGTGGCCCCACCCCTGGGCGAGACAGAATCTGAGTACAAGAAGGGGAGTTACATAAAAAGGCTGGCAAAGTAGGCTGGGCCTTACTAAAAAGAGCAGCTTTATATGTGACCCTAGTAGCAATAAGCACTTTACTGAGTAGAGGACTAACATAATCAGATTTGCACTTTAGGAAAAACCCCTTTGGTGTGTTGAGGATGGATTGAAATGGGAAGAGACTTGAGGCAGAGGAATGTTAGGAAGCTACTGTAAATAGTCCTGGCAGGAAGGCATGAACTACAGTGGTGACTGTGTGAGTAAAGGAGATGGATGCAACAAAGTAAAAGTAAAAATGACAACATATGAAAACTAGGGTAAGGAAAAGTGAGAAATCAAGGATTACTGCTAGGTGAACCTAAGTGACTGAAAGGATGGTAGTGCCCTTAACAGAACTGGGGATGTTAGAGAGGGAGATGGGCTTTTGGGGGGGAAGATAACACTAACAGTTTTGGATATGTTGAGTTGGGAATCCAATTTGATATACCCAATAATTAACTGGAAATGCAGGAGTTCAGGAGAAAGACTAGGGCTGGATATACAGGAAGGCAGTATGATTCTATCCCAATCCCCAAATCCTACGATATATCCCTTTACAATTAATTATCCAGGCTTAAAATTTAAACAAAAGATTTAGGATACTTTCCCAAATTTCCTGTATTGTAATTAGTTATTAAACTTATAAAATACTAGTCATTACATTTGTAAAATACATAATGCCCCATTTCAAGGCACTATGCATCCTTCAAAATCAACTTGTCCTGTTAACTTAAAAAAACTGAAAAGACCTTCAGACTTTACTCCTACCTACTTTTGACTCAATTCAACTAGAACCTTACAACTATTTTGCTTGTGATTATTGCGATTATTACAAGTTATCCTGTAACAGGCTAAAAGTGTTGTGCAATATAATATTTGATAGTAAATATCTTTTAAAATCTTTGACAGTATTTCCTATCTGATATCTTTATTGAAGCAGATGTTCCACTGAATCACACCATCGTAGGACGTGTGCACAAAAATCACCTGATTTAATTCAGTCTAAAAGTCAGAAAGATAAATTCAAGTAACAAAGATTTGTTTGTTTGTTTTTTTTGGGGGGGGGGAGGGACAAGGAAGGAAGTTTATACTGAATGTGAACTACTTTTGACTAAATCTTAAAAGTGTGTCTCTAAGTGAAAACCCAAAGGAAAAAAACCCAAAGCTTCCTTTGCTTCCTGCAAAATCTAATATCCCGACTGACCCTCCGACCCCTTTCCAGAGTGCCACTGGCCACGCTGAAATGCCAATTACCGTCATGGCCCTTTTCTAGGCCGCTACGTAAGGAAGAGAAGCTTTCCCGGAACTTCTGAATCCTTTCTGTGCCTCGTCCTTTCTTCCGTCTCAAAGCACCTTATCCTCGTAAACACAAGCCCATCAGCAAGAGCCACTCCTTAGCGTGCTCTTCCCTATCCCTAATGCAGCGCCCTTCACGGAGGGGCTCTTCCCCCCACCAGGGCGCCACTGTCTTCTCCCAAGACCACCCTGCGGGGAGGGGAAGAAGTTGATAAAGAAAAAAAAGTCAGAGTTCTCGAGAACGCCGAGGCCTCCGCTACGCGACAAAACGCCAGCCCCGCGCAGAGCGCCTGCCGATCCGAAGGCTCTGGGCTCTGGGGACGGGGCCCTCAAGGAGCCCGGTCCGAGGCTCACCTGGCAGGTGCGGCGGCCCGCAGAGCTTCACGAAGCGGTTGAGCAGCCCCGCTCCGCGGCCCCCACCCCCACCACCGCCGCCACCGCCGCCTCCGCCGCCGCCGGCCCCCGCGGTGCCCCCTCCTCGCCGGCGGTTTCCGTCCCAACCTTGGGCCGCCGACATGACTCGTTGTTTCCCCCCGCGAACGGCCCAGCTCCGTCCCGGCAGCTCCTCAGCCGGCACAGCCGGTGAGGAGTAATCCTTTCTGGGCTCCTTCTCCGGGGACTGGGAAAGAACGCAAAGGGAAAGGATGGGGACGGACTAATCCCACCGATGACCAATAGCCGACCGCCCCGGCGAAGGCAGCCAATAGAAAGCCGCGTTCTTGGCAGGCGGAAAGGGGAGACGTGGTAACCATAGCTATGGCAAGAAAGAAAAAAAAAAGTAGAAGTGGGAGGGGGGAGAGGGGAAAGAAAAGACAAGAGCAACCGCACTATAATCTCATCCACCCGGCTCAGGTCGCCAGCGCGGCTGCGGCTCCAGAGAAATCGATCCAAAGCCGGGAGGGCTGACCCTGGCACAGCTAGGGAGGTCAGCTTACAGTGGTTATTGTTCGGTGTTGTTCAGCCGCATCCGACCCCGTTTGGGGTCTTATTGGCAGAGATACTGCAGGGGTTTGCCATTTCCTTCTCCAACTCATTTTGTAAATGAGGAACTTAGGCAAACAGGGTAAAGTGACTTACCCAGGGTCACACCGCTAGTGCGTCAGTGTCAGAGTTGGGATTTGAACTCAGGAAGATGAGTCTTCCTGCCTCCAGGCCCAGGGCCCTATCCACTGCCCTACTTAACTGTCCCATACAATCACAATCAAAATCAGAAGCTGTTAGTGCAAGGAAACATTAGTCTCGCCTGTTGATCCACCCTATTTTCCTTGGCTTGCTGTCAGTGGTGGTGGTGTTCCCTGATTGGTAGCCAGAAAGCATCGTTGGAAGATGATTGGTGTTTAAAACATAAAAAATGGGCTTTATGGTTGAGGTACAAAGAACTGTGGGTAACAGCGCAGTTTCATAGTTAAAGTATATGTGCTACGGGGTGCTCCCTGGTTCTGTGGGGATCACCACTCCACCACCAGCTAGCTCTTCATTAGGACCTTCTACAATTCAATATATGCCGCTCAGACAAAATAGTTTGCCGTTATGAATAGCTCAAAGCTTAGAACACAATGTCTCAAGTGAGCTTTATCTGATTAAAATAATAACAGCTCTTTGTGAGGGCAAAGAATTAAAACTGAAGTGATGCTATCAATTGGGGAATGGCTGAACAAGCTGGGGTATATGATTGTGATGGAATACAGGATGGTTTCAGAAAAACCTGGAAAGATCTACATGAACTGATGCTGTTAGGAATACGCTTAACGCTGAAATTCAGATATCAAGGGCAATTTATCATTGAGGAATTCAAAGGAATTGGTAAATGTTCCTGGCTAGGAGCGGACTCCACCCTTCTTTAGGAAGAGGGAGTGGCATGTACAGGAGTGAGACCAACTTTATTCTGTTAGACTGACATAGATTAATACACCATCAGCTCAGTAGCCCCCTTCAGAAAACAGATTGGTCTGCTCCCTTCTAGGTCACAATCTTCCCTATACGCCCCCAACATGCAACTCCTTGGCATGTTCCCCCCTCCTCAACATACGTCCCATGTTCAAAAATGGCAGAAAACTCCTCCCTGTGGGTGTGTGAAGTAATATTCAATTACCCAATGAAGCATGCATGGTAGGCATTTGACCCAGTTCTCTCTTCAACCCTAACCGTTATCTGGCCAATTTATTTTTTTTTAATAATTAAGATTTTTTATTTTTAGTTTACAACGCTCAGTTCCACATAATTTTGAATTCCAGATTTTCTTCCCTCCTCTCCCCCTCTCCGGCCCCAAGACAGCATGGAATTCGATATATCTTCTACATATAACTTAGCATTGAACTTATTTACACAATAGTCAAGTTGTAAAGAAGAATTATGACCGATGGAATGGATCAGGAGAAAGAAGAAACAAAACCAACCCCCCCCCCAAAAAAGGGAAAACAAACAAAAAAAAAGGATAGCAAACAGTGTGCCTCAATCTGCATTCATACTTCTTAGTTCTTTCTCTAGATGTATATTGCTCTCTCCATCATGAGTCCTTTGGAGTTGTCCTTGCACCTTGCATTGCTGAGAAGAGCAAAGTCTATTATGGTTGGTCATCACGAAATCCATATATATGTATGTGGTTGTGTATAATGTTCTCCTGTTTCTGCTCCACTCACTCTATCTGTCCAATTTAGACCAGTTCTCCTACATCCTGGGTCTGAGGCATCCACCAAAACCACAAGGTTGATTCAGATTGGTTGAGGACTCTCATCTTGGTTAATTTTTACTCCTTCTTTGTTCCAGCTGACACTTCAATACTTATTCTGTGGAACTTAATTAACTCTTCCGTGGAAACCTAACTTTCCCTAACTTTTACCTGTCTCTCACAATGCAAAGTGAAATAAGCAGAACCATTGTATGCAGTACCAACAATACTGTATGATAATCAACTGTGAATGTGACTAAGCAATACAGTGATCCAAGACAGTTCCAAAGGACTTAGGATGAAAAAACTATCCACCTCCAGAGAAAAAACTGATGGCATCTAAATATGAACTGAGGCACATTTTTTTTTTACTTTATTATTCATGGTTTTTTTGATCTTCATTTTCTTTTGCAACATGGCTAATATACAAATGTTTTGCATGACTGCACATAATCTATGTCAAATTGCTTGCCTTCTCAAGGAAGGGAGTTGAGGAAACTGAGGCAGATGGAGAGTGACTTACCCAGAGTCACTTTGCTAGTATGTGAGACCAAATTTGAACCTATGTCTTCCCAATTCAGGCCCATCACTATATCCATTTTACCTTCACCATTAACTGGTAAAGACTAGGGATCACCCAGGTATTAGAGTGTGAGATAATTGATTCCCAAGAATTTTTGAGCTGGAAGGAACTTTACAAACAATCTTTTCCCAGCCCTTCATTTTCCAGATGAGACAACTGAAGTTCAGGGAAGTTAAAGGTCATAAAATAACAAAACTAGGACTTGAAACCCACATCTCCTGATTTACCATCTTCCTTCCACTACGTCGTGTACTATGCTATGCATCAAGTTGAGTGTCCTTTCTGGACATGGGCTGAAAATTCCACATCTTATACTATTGTACCTGGATGATCCCTGGTCTTTGTCAGTTAAGGGTTAAGTAAACTAGCTGGTGAATGGATATAGTGCTGAACCTGGAGTCAGGACAGATCCGAGTTTGATTCCAGCCTCAGACACTTCCACACAAACTTCCCATCTCCCATGAGGGACTTCCCTTATCTCTATTATGTGGTCATGCTTGTTCTTTGTGATTTTGCAATATTCATTTTTGTTTTGCGGTGGTGGTTCTTCCATTTTGTTATAATCACTGTGTAGATTTTTTTCTTGGCTCTGCTTACTTCACCTTTTTCATATAATTCTTCCTGTATGTCTTTATATTCATCATATTATATGTCAATTGTGACCTTCTCTATGGAATATTGAAGTTTGGAGGAGAGGAAAGATGTGAGGAGGGTAGGGAAGACAGTAAAGTTTTGTTTTGGACTTGTTTGGTTTGAGATGCCAATGGGCCATTCAACTGGAAATGTTCTGAAGGCAGTTGCTGATATGGGTCTAGAGCCCAGAAGATTTGAGCTAGATATATAGATTTTGGACTCATCTGAATAGAAAGGATTACAGAACCCATGAAAGCTGATGAAATCACAAAGGGCGGATACAGAAGGATAAAGAAAAAAAAAGAGGTTCTCCGGACGGAGCCCTGGGGGTTCACCCACAGTGTGACACGGATGTTGATGATACAGCAAAAGAGACAGAAAAAGGAATTGGCAGATACGTATGAGAGGAACCAGAAGAGAGAAGGGCCAAGACAGCCAAGGAGGAAGAGATTTGTTCAGGAAGAGATGGTACACAGTGTCACAATACACATAGAGGTCAAGAAGGAAAGGTCATAATAAGGAATGAAAAATATGAAGAATTTAAAATACAAAATTTCTTTAAAATAGAGAAACATGAATAATTCAGACTGAAAAGAACAATATACATAGCCACTATAATTCCCTAAATAAAGGCAAACTTAACTGGCAAACTTCAACCTTGGCACTGCCTTGTTCAAATTAAAACCCCCATTATTCTCTTCTTCTGAAACAAGCAGGAAATTACAAAACTGTGAGGTTGCATATACAGTCCTAATAGGGTAAACACTGACATCACTGTGCTTAACCTTGGGAAGTCCATGTTTTTCCAGCGTTTGTTTATGTTGATCTGCTCTGTTAAAGCTAGTCTATCAATAAGGACAAAAGAGGTAAATTCAAGGTAGGGGAGCAAGTAGAAGGATTTATCCAAAGATGTGTCAATTATCAAATATTTTTGGCTTGGAAGGACTTACTATCCTTGACTGTCAACGTGTTGAGTGAGAAAACAATTGCTAGCTTTCATCAGCCATGACAGACATGTATTCATTCCACCCATAGGACATTGACCATAGCAAGAACATGCAGTGCCTTAGAGCAACATATAAATCAATAAAAACCGCTGAAATTCAGCCAGTGCTAAGACTGAAAACAGACTGCAAGACAAGAGGTCTGAAGACGGTGTTATATACAATCGAAACGGCCTGGAAAATTTTGCGAATATGATTTCCTTTGCTGGAATTTGGCCCAGTTTATCAAAGTCATAAATATCAACCAGCGAGTCAAAAAGGTCAGGACCCCACATAGAAGGTACAGGTTTTGATGCAAATGAAAATTTACTTCAGCTTTTGAAATTAATTACAAGCACACCCAATGCCTGGGGCCTTCGGGGCATGGATTCAAAAATATAAGTGCTGTACCTCAATTAAATTAAATGCAGCAGTTAGAAGCTCCTATTTAAAAAAAAAAAACTGGGAAAAGAAAAAGCCAAAATACTGTGCTTGTTTAGAAAGGTAGAGAAATTTAATATTCTGCCCTGAAGGTCAATCCACTCAGATGCTTTTGACTAGAAGGGGGAGCAAATCCCAGAGGGAAGGACCTTCTGTGGAAAATATTTTATTTCTATTTCAAGAAGATCAAATCAGAGGAGTCTTTTTTTTGGAGCATTTCATCCTTCTATGTCTAATAAAGTGCATTTGAATTATCTGAACTGCACTTGTGAGCAAACGGGAGTTTTATGCAAAGTACTGAGCAGCATCTTGGCAGTTACTTAAGATAATAGCTTTAGAGCTGGGTAAGAATAGAGAGGTTAAGTGACTTGCCATTTTCAGATTCAGTTGTTTTACATGTAAAATAACTGAACTAAATGGAACAACTAGCACTTAGGAAATCTAACATGTTAAAATAAGCTCTAAAATTCTATGATTCCTTAATTATTCATTTTTTGTATGTGTTCATTCCCTCATTCATTACTTATATGTGTTCTCTGTGATCAAGATCAGTCTGAGAATGAGACTAGGGAACCAGCACTGCTGGGCGTCTAGTCCAACCCCCTCCTCACCCATTTTAAAGATAACGAAACTGAGGCTTAAGATGATAAAACTGAGATTAAGAGACTTGTCCAAAGTCATAGAGTTATCAAGTTACAAAGCTATGACAGGTGCTATAGAAAATACTATAGAAAAGTGCCATGGACCAGAATGTTTTGTTTCCTTCAAGCAGGACCATATCTCTATTACCATCAACCAAAGTGAGCTTAAGGAAGTAGGGATAGGAGAAAAGGAGGAGAAAAGGAGGTATGAAGGGTATGCTGGAGGTTTACAATCCAACTCCAAAATAGGGGAGACACCAAAACAGCAACAAAAGGATTCTCATTCTCTCCTCTCAAGTTCTGATGAGACACACGTTACTTGACTATTTTGATGGACCTAAGATCTCAATGGGGTCAGCTAGGTGGCACAATGGGTTAGAGTGCTGGAGACCCCAAAATACCAACACACCGGTTCCTGCTCGAATGAATTCAACTCAAGCCTTCTCACCTAGCCTAGCCCTCTGTTGTCCAGCTACTTCCCTCCCTTGATCTTATCAAAATATCTATGACCAAATCTGTTACCCTTAAACTAGCCTAACCCTACATAGTCCTTACCTCCAGATTGCCTCAGGCAACTTCCCACCCTTAATCCCATTCCTGGAGTCTGACCTCACCCGTTACCCCAGTTTCGTCCTTACATTCATTCATACTCCTCAAGGCTGTCCCTAAACCTCTCCTTCCATCACCCCAGAGCCACCCCTAGACCCCTCCCAGTCTTTCTGTATATAAAATCCATCTTGCCTCCATGAAGGTGCTCAGATTCAATCTAGCTTAGATTGAAGACAAGCATCGCAAATGGTGAGATTTCTTAAGACTCGACCCAATATGGCAAATCTTTAATAAACTTTTTTCTCTTTGGCTAAAAGAAGCCCTCAGTAGAATTAATTTGGTAGGACTCAATTCGTCGGTATTTTGGGGTTCCCTAAACCTCAACACTTGCATCTGGGATAAAATACAAACTCTTCTGAAGTTTGCCATTTTAATGCCCTTTTTACAATCTGGCTTCAAGCAATTTTTCTAGGATGATTTCACACTTCTCTCTCTCTCTCTCTCTCTCTCTCTCTCTCTCTCTCTCTCTCTCTCTCTCTCTCTCTCTCTCTCTCTCCTCTGCATTCTTTGTTCCAGCCACATTAGCACATTAGTCTACTTGCTGTTCCCACCTATCCCATTCCTTCTCTTAACCCTTTACTTCTGCCAGGTTGTCTTTCATGCCTGGAATGTTCTCCTTCCTTCCCTCCTCATCCTACAATTCTGACCTTCCTTCAAAGAAGAGCTCACCTGATTCCAGCACTTGCTGCTGGTCTCTTTCTTTAACCAAATATGCTATCTTTCTTGAGTCCTTTCATCATTCCTGGTTCTTGACATTCCTTCTCTGGACATCCTCGTTGATTGCTATCACTATTTATTTAATATTTGTGTGAGGTAGTGAGAAAATACAATACTTAGAAATATTTAAAAATCAAGAAATAGGGAAATAGGGAAGTGGAAAATTCTGCTGAGGCTGTGAGAGTCTGATTGTTCAGCCTCTGGGAAAGTTTCTTTTTTTTTACCCTGAACCTTTTTATTCTTTCTTCTGGTTCTGGTTTAAAGCTTTGCTAAGTTAAGAACAGAGTTACTGTGACCTGCTTTCCTTTACTGTAAAAGTACTGTAGAATAATGGAGAGGGTCGCCCCCTCCCCTTATCCTATTCTCCTTCTTTAGATTTATAGATGTCACCTCAGTTGTAATCATTAACTAAGGGAATGGGAACTGGAGTTTCTGTGCCTTGACTTCCCGGTTCTTTGACTAGCTTTTCATGCTCAGATTGTAAGCCTGCCTCCCAGCCAATGGTGAGAAGGGTCAGAGGTGGGCGGGAATTCTCTTGCATTAGGTATAATTATTGGAGCTTTGCCCCTTGTACGGGGCCTCCCTCGCTAGATCTATTCTGGCAGAGGATGCCCTATTCTCTTGAGAATTGAATAAAATTTTATTTCTGTTCCAACCCTGAAATAGCGCCATTAACTTTTTTTAATTGGTAAGGGTTTTTCATCCCACACAGCATTGATTTCCACAATTCCCCATTTCTACCCTCCCCCCCACTCCAAGATGGCATATATTCTGATTGCCCCATTACCTAGTCAGTCCTCCCTTCTGTCACCCCACTTCCCCCCATCCCCTTTTCCCTTACTTTCTTGTAGGGCAAGATAGATTTCTATGTACCATTGCATATCTTATTTCCTAGTTGCATGTAAAAACTTTTTTTTTGAACATCTGCTTTTAAAACTTCGTGTTCCAAATTCTCTCCCCTCTTATCCTCCCCACCCACCCTCCCTAAGAAGGCAAGCAATTCAACACAGGCCACATGTGTATCATTATGCAAAACCCTTCCACAATACTCACGTTGTGAAAGACTAACTTCATTTTGCTCCTTCCTATCCTATCCCCCTTGTTCAATCACTATTAAAAAGATTGCCTCTAGGGTCAAATATAAATTATGCTGCTTGGCATTGAAAGACATTTCAATGTTGGCTCTTTTGTATTTCACATTTACTCCCCTTAGCACACTGTAAACTGGTTTGATGAGGTCAGGGAACCATGTTTTTAGAGGTGCTCAAGACCCCAAAATGCCAACACACCAGGTCCTGCTCGAATGAATTCAACTCAAGCCTTCTCACAGTTGAAGAGAAAAAAATTATTACAGATTTGCCATAATGAATAGTCTTAAGAAATCTCACCATTTGTGATGCTCATTTTCACAAGGGGGCCAGATTCAATCTACTGAGCTGGATTGAATCTGAGCACCTTCATGGAGGTGAGATGAAACTTATACATAGAAAAGATTGTGGGAGGGATCTAGGAATGGTCCTGGGGTGATGGGAGGAGTCTAAGGAGGAGCTTGATGGGACTGGAGTGAGGTCAGACTCCAGGAACCAAGAGAATGGGATTAAGGGTGGGAAGTAGCTGAAGGTTACTTGGAGATAACTGACAATGTAAGGCTAGGCTAGTTTATGGCTAACAGATTTTGGCATAGGTACTTTGATGATAGGATCATGGGTGGGAAGTAGCTGGGACAATGGAGGGCTAGGCTAGGTTAACCTAGAGATTTGTGCCTAGGGATAATGAAAGGCTTATGGCCTCTAGTGGGAAGATTCAAGAAGAGTTCAAGGGGGCTCCCCCAGTCTAAACCCCATCAGGTCCACCCACTGGACCTGGTGGAATGTACAGCATTCCATTTTCTCCTTTTCCTTTCTACAAGCTGTCCCCCTATACCTAGAATATACATTCTCCTTAATCTTAACTTTTTAGAATCCCTAATTTTCTTCAAGGCTTGAGAGACACCCACTATATGAAGCTTATCCTGATCTCCCTAAAAGCTAGTGGTATTGATGAGGTTTGCGGTTGAGAGGTGCTCAAGACCCCAAAATACCAACACACTGGGTCCTGCTGAAAGAATTCGACCCAAGCCTTCTCAGCCAAGGAAAAAGACAAAGTTTAAGGGTTTGCCATAATGGATTGTCTTAAGAAATCCCACCCTTCGTGATGCCTGTTTTCACAAGTGGGCCTGATTCAATCAGAGCTGAGCTAGATTGAATCTGAGCACCTTCATGGAGATAGGATGAGATTTATATACACAACGATTGTAGGAGGGATCTAGGGTGGTCCTGGGGTGATGGGAGGAGGGGCTTAGGGAAGGTCTTGAGGAGGAGTTTAAGGAAGACTGGGATGAGGTCGGACTCCAGGAACCAAGAGAATGGTATTAAGGGTGGGAAGTAGTTGAAGGCTACCAGGAGATAACAAGACAATGTAGGACTCGGCTAGTTTAAGGGTAACAGATCTGGGCAGACACTTTGACAAGATCAAGGGTGGAAACTAGCCAGATCAAGTGGGAAGATTCAAGGAGAGTTCAAGGGGGTTCCCAGAGACTGTACTCCAGGTTTAAGGGGGTTCCCAGAGACTGCACCCTCATCATTATCCCCTTTTTTGTATTTACTGATCTATGTATAGTTTCTTCCTTACATCTGACCTCAAATAGAATTAAAACTTCTTGAGGGTAGGGATTATTTAATTTTTGGCTTTGTATCCCCAGCACTTAAAACATTTCCTAGCACACAGTGGGCAGTTAAGTGGCATAGTGGATAGAGCCCTGGACCTGGAATAGGAAAGGAGATCAAATTCAGGTTCAGAAACAAGCTATGTGACTTTGGGTGAGTCACCAAACTTTTGGCAGCCTCAGGAAAAGCAGTTTCATTTCAAGGATATAATCTTGTTCACTCTCTTCCTTCTATTCAATTCTGCTTTAATCAAGAAACACTTATTAAAAGCACCTACTATTGTACCAGACATGGGGGATACAAGACAAAAAACAGTTCCTGCTCACAAGGAACTCACAATCTAATAGGGAAACAAAGTTCAGAACAGTTATATACAAAGAAGATATATACAAGCCAAAGTGGATAGGTGAAGAGATAGGAAATTAAGCCAAAATGAAAATCTCCTCAACCACAATCCAAGAACCCAAGAACTCAAGGGTGTGTTGGTAAATGTTTTACAACTCTGTCATTCTCTGTGGGACTCTCTGTCTCCCTATCTCTTTCTGTCTCTGTCTGTCTCTCTCTATACACACACATATATATAAATATATACATATTCCCGCCCCCCTCCAGCCCACTAGGCTTAGCACCTAGTAGATAGGGGTTTGGCCCTGGGGTTTAACACCTAGTAAGGCTCAATCAGGGACACTTAATTAATCTATCATTCTAAAACAGTAAGAAAGTCCCACCTTAGTCACCAATGCATACACTTTCAAGTTTAATTTGAATTATTCCTATTTTCGCCATCACTTTCATAGATCTCTAGACACTCAACAAAACAATAGACTAAGTCTCCATTCGTACTAAGCCTGCTGGGGCCTCAGTTTCCTCATCTGTAAAAGGAGGAGGCTGGACCAGGTGACGTCTGAGGTGCTCTTCTGGTTCTCTGTGTGAACTATGACCCAGACCTTTATGAACGAGGGCCCTTGGGCAGCTGTCATAGAGGCGTAGGAGACACCCAACAGGGACCGCATCATCCCCAGGTCCGGACAGGAGCATGCAGCCAAGTAGGGGCCGCCCTCGGCCTCCCCACCCCCCAGCTCCAGCCCCAGCTCCGGCCCCGGCCCCGGCCCCGGCCCCGACCCCTGCATCAGCACCCCTTGAGATCTAACAGTTCCCCAGGCGGCGTTATCCGTCCGGAACGGAAGTGCTTGAGCTTTTAGGACCCGGAGGGGAAACTTTGAGGAAGGACCAAGATGGAGACGCCCAATCCTGCGCCGGCGGTTGCTGCCGGAGGCGAAAAATCTCGGGGTTCCGCGGTGCGCTCCGCGGAGGTGACCCCCCAGAAAATCCGGCAGTTGATAGACGAAGGAATTGCCCCCGAGGATGGAGGGTCGGACGCGTGAGTCAGTCAGGGCCGTTTTGGAGGGGGTCGGGCTCCGGGGGTCCAGCTCAGGACGGGGGGCGGGGCTGGATGAACGCAGGCCCGGGAGGCCGCTCGTCGGCTTTTTCCCCCTAGTCCTCCAGCCGTCGGAGGGTTAGGTTGGGGGGAGGGGTGGAGGAGGGCCGCGACTTCTGCCCGGGGGGAAGGAGGGTACCGGAGACCGGCTCCGCTCCGACCCGCCCGCCCGAGCCGCTCCCTAGGAGCCGTTAACGTTAACGGAACGTGGCGGGCTCCCCGCTGCGCCGGCTCGGGAGGCCCAGAGAGAGCGTGGGGCTGCGGCCTGGCGGGGAGGGAAAACCGGCGTCCGCAAGATGGGCCCGGGGGGCCGAGGGGACGGAGAGTTCCGAGATCCGGGAACTGGGGAAGGGGGAAGAATGTGTGTGTGTATGCACGTGTGCATGTATGCATGTATGTACATACACATATGTATACATGCATACACACATGCATACTCCTTTATTGTTACCAATCCGTAACCGAAACATAGCGTGGCCTCCAACCATTTAAACAGGAAGGCACGAAGCTCTTCCTAAAGGACTGGGACCTATTTCACAGGTTCATAGACGTAGAGCTGCAAGGAGACTTTAGAAACCGCGCAATCCAACCTCCTTTTACAGATGAGGAAACTGAGGCCCCAGCAGGCTAAGGGACTTTTCCAGGGTAGCACAAATCGTTAAGAACATCAGAAGTAGGGTTTGAAGCTGAGTCCTCTCAAGTCAGAACCAGAGGATCACAATCTGGGTTCAGAGAATTGCAAAAAAATAAAAATAAAAAAGGAAAGAAGGAAATGAGCATAATCAAGTGCCTACTATGTGCAAGGCCTAGTCATACAAATATTCTTTCGTTTGCTCCTCAAGACAACCCTGGGAGGGAGGGAGGTGAAACGTGATTCCAAGAAAAGGGCTTCTGCAGAAAAGGTTCCGAACCCCTGATTTTGTTTTTTTAAATAAGGGCCCAGGTAGAGTCCTGGTTATCCTGCATCAACCAATTTGAGCTCGATGAGCTTTCCTGGATTGTGAAGGATATTCAATTTCAGTTCAGTGCAATATGTGCCTATTTCTGCGTGCAAGGAAACTGCTGGGTCCTGAGGAGAATGAGACAAAGGTTCCAGTCCTCTAGGAGTTTGTTATTGGACTGTGGGGAATATGACACTGTGAGGTACACAGATAAGCACAATACAGGATAGAAAACCAGAGGGCGAAGAAGAGATCTAAGCGGTCCAGAAAGAATGGAGGAGGTCAGTGCTGGAAGGAACTTTAGAACCCATCTAATACAACTGCCCTGGTTTTAGAGATGAGGAAATTGAGGCCCAGAGAGTTATAGGGGACTTACCAAGTTCACACAAGGTAAACGGCATAGTCAGGATTCAGAACCAAGTTTTTCAAGTGTTCTTTCCACTCTGCACTCACACAGTGCCTTTTATTTCCTCCTCTGTAAAATGAAGGTAATAATGCTCTGGCCTCACCAGCCCACAGTAGTGGTTATGAGGAAAGTGCCACGTAAACTAGAAAGCACTATATAATTGTGAGTTGTTTTTAGGTAAAGACTTGGAAAGAATGACATGTATGAGTCCTCCTGGCCCCACTGCCGTAGGTCTTATTCCACTGAATTGTCCTTATCTTGCTGTGATCAGATACTAGAAGAGTTTTTCTCGACTTCTGATCATCAGTGTAGGGACACCAGCCATCTCGTTTCCTTTTCAAGAATGATAGTGAAATACCCGTGCCTTTTCACACCCTGCTTTAATGTTTTCTATTATTTTTCATGGAATCTCTTAAGGCTCTGTAGCTTTGGGGGTAGGTGGTTTGGGAGGTCAATTATAAAATAAAATCTGTCATTGTGTGCCACGGCCTGGGCTAATCTGGACTACTGTAGGATTTTGTAGTCCTATTGTTTAAAAACTTGTTTTAATATATTTTTTATTACTGAACTGTAGAGTGCTTAACTGAAGACTGGAGCACAAGATTCATTTGTTCAATGTATTTTATTTTATTAAGTATCTGCTGTGTGTGAAGTATTGTAAAAAAAAAAACAACTATATGAAATGTTTAATGAGATTATCTGAGAATAGATTTTGGATTTCTGGACCATTGCTTAAAAAAATCTGGTAATAATAACTCTTGTCCAAGGATGGAATGTACCTGTTAAGGGCTAGTAAAAACATATTTGCCTAGAGTCTTGAAAGTCTAATCATAAGGGCTTTAAACAGAAAAGGAAAGTGGAGGAGGAAGACTCTATCTTTACCAAGCTAGTTTCCATAGAGAGAAGCTATACTTTGTTGTGTTTGTTCTTTGTTCTCAAAGAGGACCATGACATCAGGGAAATGATGACATGACTTGTAGTTGACTTTGATTTGAGTGAGGGAGGGCTGTGCAAGGTCCCCAACTTCCCTTTCCCCTTCAGAACCGTCTGTGTCCAGTGGCTTGATATTCACCAGTGCAACTGAAGATGGCCCAGGATACATTGGGAGACCCTGGCCCTTTCAGGCTGTCTTTTCAGGTTCTCACTTTGAGTGAATAGGCCTCTTTAAGAAGTTAATCAAGGGATGGCCCCTTTAATCAGAACTCCAGAAAAAAAAAATCAAACTGGGAGGGGAAGACCCTCAGGGTCTTTAGGAGTAATAGAAAGCCCATAAATACCCTGGAGACAAAAATCCCAGAAAGTACAAAGCAATAAAACCTGTAACCCCATACACAGAATGCACAAAGTATGGGCATTAAGCAAGAGACTGAATGCCATCATGGATTGGAAGAGGGCTTAGATACAGGAAGACCTGGGTTCACGTGTTGCCTCTATTCTAGGTATGTGACCAGGACAAGTCACTTATCCGTTGGGTACCTCCAGGCAGCTCCCTAAGACTACAAGTTACAGACAAGTTGCTAGTCTTCTGTAGTGTAGAGAAGTTACTTCCATTGATGAAATCAAAGTCTGGACCCTTTCAAAAAATAGGTGGGGAGTAATAAGCAAGGTAAACTAGAGATCCTAATACAGAGAGGCAGTTTGACCTCTTAAGTATCACTGAGACTCGGTGGGAAGGACACTAAATTAGACTAGAGTGTGGATCTAGAAAGGTTCTGGAAGGATACTCCATTCAAAAGGAATAGGATAGATTTGGATGGAGTAGCAGCTTATATTAAGGTATACCCAGATGAGGAAATTCAAGAACCAGAGAGAGGAAGCACAGTGGAAAAAACTTGAGTGAAGAATAATAAAGGCAGGAACAGAATTATCATCATAGATTTAGAGCTTGAAGAAACTTTAAGGGTCATCTAGTTCAGCTTCCTTCATTTAAGTGTTCTACAGATGAGCTGGGCAAAAGAAAGAAATTGGAAAAGAGATCACAAGCTTGGCAGAGCTTATCTCATGATATTATTACATGATGATGTAATAATGATAGAGAACTTCAGTCATCCACATATAGAATCATAGAGCGAAGGTCAGAAGTTGTTGGTCATTTGGTCTAACCTCTTCATTTTATAGATAAGGAAACTAGGTCACACCAAGCCTGAGTGATCTGCTGTCGCCAAAAGCAGAGCAGCTAATGATTTCTTGGCTTGCCTTGATGAGAACTGTAACTTTAATAAGGTGGAAGAAGCAATAAAGGGAACTGTTTGTCAGTATTTTTTTCTTACCAGAAAGGAGAAACTGGTTGCTTGGAGAGAAATGATGGGAACCTTGGTGGGGCAGTGACGACTCCATCTCGGAATTTGTGATAGAGTAGAGGAAGGCCATGCATCATTTGACACATACCCTAGATAGCAAGCTTTACAGGGTTCAGAGGAAAGATAGGTAAGATTTTATGGCCCAAAATTGTACAGGGAAAATCAACCCAAGAGAGATAGGAAATGCTCAAGAATACAGTTCTAAAAACAGTGAAATAATTCCACTGAAGAAAAAAAGGGGAGTTATCTCTAAGAGAACAATATTGAATATACAAAGAACTCATTTACCAACTTAGATTTTTAAAAAACTGTACGTAAGATGGAAGCCGAGGTAGAAAACAGAGATGATACAGGATTGTGGGAGGACCCTTTACATTAGTGTTAAGAATGCTAAAATTCAGAATGAGCTGCATTTTGTTAGGCACACTAAAAAAACCAAACTAGAATGGAGGAACAAAGAAGGGAAAAGACTACTGGGTGGGGTGGCTAGGACAGTAAAAATGGCTAATATTTAGATAGTGCATGAATGGGTTACAAAGTGCTTTACAAATGTTTCATTTGATCCTCACAGCCTCACAAGGTAGGCACTGTTATATTATTATCCCCTTTCTTTACCACCCCCTATTTTACAGATAAGGAAACAGGCATTAGAAATAGTGAGTAACTTACCCAAGATCACACAGCTAATAAGTTAGTAAGTATTGAACAGCAGGCTTCAAATACAGGTGTCCTGACTCAAGGCTTATCAGTCTTTCCACTCTACTATGCTGAGGGAATGTTGAACCGCTTTGGTTTTATTTTGCTTCTCTTTTCTTTGTCAAGGAACATTACTTTTGGACTAGGAGGGACAAAGAAATGTCTAATAGAGAATTTGAAACCCCAGAGAAGGAGGGATATAGTAAAAGAGCACCTAACTGGTCATGATTAGTTCATGTTACTTAAGACCAAATGAACTGCATCCCAGGGTACTAAAAGCACAGATGGAATGATTGCTGAACTACTGTCAATTGAACTTTGAAAAATCATGGAGACTAGGGGCAGCTAGGTAGTATGGTGGATCGGGCGCTGGCCCTGAAGTCAATAGGACCTGAGTTCAAATCCTTTCTCAGATACTTACTAGCTGTGTGACCCTGGGCAAGTCCCTTAACCCCAATTGCCTCCAAAAAGAAAAATCATGGAGAATGAAAACCATTGTATTTGAGAAGAGCAAATGTCCTAATTTTCACAAAAGTTAAGAGAATAGAATCTGCAAATAGCTGGTCAATAAGTTTGACTTTTATTCCTGGCAAAATTCTAAAATGTATTATTAAAAGGAGAGTTAGTGAATATCTAGGAAAAGAAGCAGCAGTTGCAGATCTGACATGGTTTCCTCAAGAGTAAGTCATGTCAGACCAAGCTAATTTCTTTTTTTGATAGTGTCAATAGACTTGTAGATCAGGAGAATGCTGTAGATATAGGTTACCTAGATTTTAGCAAAGCATTTGGCAGAGGAGCTGTTTATCTCCTCTGTATCAAATGTGTACCTTTTCCTATTTCCCCAGGGACAATATTTCTCATGCTATTCTTGTGGAAAAGATGGGGAAATTTAGTGTTAGACCAGACAGTAATATAGGAAGGTAGATTTGGAACTGGTTGGATAGCCAGATCCAGAAAGTAGTTATTAATAGTTCAATGTCATTTTGGAAGGAGGACGCTGGGCTTGGTTATGTGCTGTTTAACATTTTATCAGTATCTTGGCTAAAACCTAGAAGGCTTGCTTGTCAAATTCACAGATGGTACAAAGCTATGACATTCAACATGTGTTCATTTATTTAAAAAATTTTATTATGAACTTTAAAATATATTTATGAACTTAAGAAATGTAAGCATAAAAAGAACAGAAAAGAGAATTGTGTGTTAAGATGAACTTCTAATTTTAAACAGTTTAAACAAGCATTGATCGAGCACCTGCTATATGCTAGGCAATATGCTAGATTCTGGAGATAAAAAGATAAAAATGAAACAGACTCCACTTTAAGGAGCTGCATTCTTTTGGGGAGAAAACAATATGTACATACTTAGTTAAATACATACCAAACATCTTCCACAGTGAGGGTACAAGCGAAATATAAAGGGTGGCTTATTGGCATGTTAAAACAGAGTTTCCAGAGAGCACAGCAGAAAAATAGGGAAGAGTAGGATAAGGATATCAGAGATTGGGACCTGCAGGGATGGGTTTGAAGGGAGGAGGGAATCAATCAGTAAACATTTATTAAGTGCTCACTATATGTCAAGCACTGTTCTGAGTGCTGGAGATACAAAGAAAGGCAGAAGACAGTCCCTCCTCTCTAGGTACTCACAGTCTAGTGGGGGAGACGACATGCAAACAACTGCATACAAACAAGCTGTATACAGCATAAACTGGAAATAATAGAGGGAAGACACTAGAATTACAGGGAATCAGGAAAGGCTTCCTGTTGAAGATAGGATTTTTGAGGGGATTTAATGGCAGCTGGGGCAGTCAGGAGGTAGAAGTGAGGAGGGAAAGCATTCTGGATATGGGGGACAGTCAGTAAAAATGACTGAAGTCAGGAGATGGAGTGTCTTGAAGAGTACATGGAGTGGAGTATAAACTATAGCAAGGTGGAGGGGGGTCAGAGCAAGGTGGAGGGGGGTCAGGTTATCAAGAGTTTAGAAAGCCAAAGGATTTTATATTTGAACTGAGAGAGGTAATAGGTAGTGACTGAAATTTGCTGAATTAAGAGGATGACGTGGTCAGACCTGCACTTTAGGAGATCACTCTGACAGCTGAATGGAGGAGGATGTGGGGAGTGGAGAGAGACTTGAAGGGAGACCTGCCAGCAGGCCTTCACAGTAGTCTATGTATAAACCTGAATCAGGGTAGTAGCAGTGTCCAGATAGAGAAGGGAGAATATGTGAGATGTTAACAGAGATTAAATCAAAGGCCTTGGCAACAGATTGGATATGGGGGTGGAGAGAGTGAGGAGTTGAGGATGACACTAGGTTGTTAGCTTGGGTGACTGGGTAGATGGTGCCCTCCACAGTAACAAGAAAGCTAGGAAGAGGAGAAAGAGGGTTTGGGGAGGGAGTTAATGACTTTAGTTTTTGCCAGGACCAAGGAATAGAAATCTGTTCAGTAGCTCCTCCCATTCCATGCTAGCCTGAACAAAGTCCAAGAACAAATGCCTCTCCTTCCCTCTCCTCTCCTTTCCTCCCTTCTGCATCTCTTGAAGGAAGGAGAAGAGGTAATTTGTTTATGGTGGTCATGGAATGCCTCATGAAAGAGATGAGATTTCTTTCAAATCCTTGAAATATGACTATTTTTTTGACAAGGAGAAATGAAGGGACATTCTCTGTGAGGAATTTATATAAGTGAAGTTAGGAAAACATGGGGAGAAAGCAAGTAAAGCAGTCTGAGTTGTAGTAGAAAAGGCTGTCAGGTGAGGAGTGGATTTGAAGGTAAGTTGGAGCCTGTTTATGGAGAGTCTTAAAGGGGTCTGGAAGGCCACTCTACAGAGCAGGATGGTGTAGTGGGAACAGTGCTGGACTTGGAGTAGGGGATTCTCCTTGTTTTGGGCAGATCACATCACCTCTTGGAGCCTCTTTCTTTAGTGGTCAAATTTAGGTATTAGAGTAAGTAATCTGTAAGGTACCTTTCAGCTCTAAATTCTGTGATCCTCTAAGTTCCAGTTCTAACAAGCTGTGTAATCCTGGGCATGAATGGATGAACAAACGAATGAACCAGAACAAATGAATGAATGAACATTTAAAAATCTCTTGCTGTTTCCCAAGCACTGTAGTGAGCACTGAGGATGCACATAGAAAAAAATTAGGCAGTCTCTGCTGTCAGGGAGCTCATATTTTAATTAGGAGAGACAGCACATAAAGCTAAATTCAATTGGAGGATGTATGAGAAGCTCTGTAAGTCTTAAGGATGCTGGGTTGGGGGAGTGGAGTTGACAAGGCTTTACATTATGTCAGTAGGTCAGATGACAGTGCTGGGGTCTGAAGAAGGTATAGAGGCAATTCAGATGGTAAGAACAGTGGTTTCAAACTCAAACAGAAACATGGGCCACTAATCCATACATAAACATCCCTGCAGGTTACGTGTTGACTTAGTTTTGAAATGTAATGTTTTCTGTGTTTTATTGTATTTTTTTTTTATTTTGTTAAGTATTTCCCAATTACATCTTAATATGGTTTCAGCAGCACTGGGAGTATTAGAGGCTGTGTTTAACAACTCTGGTTTAAAGGACCTTAAGATATAATGGCAAGGAACACAGTAAAACCTGGTAGTCTTCTGTCTCATCAGGATTAGAGTTGGTGACTCTTATCTCATCCAAGCAGTAATCTAGATAAGTTCTGGGCAGTCTGGGATGGGGGGATGGAGCAACAGCAGAAGGGCGCCCCTGGGGTTGGCAGCCATGTCCCTTAACCTCTCTGAACCTCAGTTTTCTCACCTGTAAAGTGAGGTTGATAATAACTGCACTATATTCCTCATTAGATTGTTGTGAGAAAGAACGCCAAACATAAAATATATAAATGTGAGTTATAAAAAATACGGCCTGGAGACTTTTACCTTTTTTGTGCATCTGAGACCCCTTTGGCAAGCAGTCTGGTGAAGCCTATGGACTTCTCCAAGAAAAAAGTTGTTAAATGTGTAAACTAAAATATGTAGGCTTACAAAGGAAATTAATTATATTGAAATACAGTTATCAAAGAAAGTTTTTTTAAGTTCATAGACTCTAGGTTAAGACCCCCTGTAGATAGTAAGGAACTCAAAGGTTTTTGAGTAGGAGTAACATTATGAAAACTGTGTTTTTGGAAAATCATTCTGGTTTGGGGATAGATTGAACATTACAGAATTTGGAGACAGGAAGCAGGAATATGTTTACAGATATTTCACTTTGTTTTTTAGGAAGGATACGTCTGCCTTGTCCCAGTCAATTAATGGATCACCTCAAGCAGAACCACCTCCTTTGGAATCTACAAGCAAAGAAGCCTTCTTTAACAGAGTAGAAACATTTACTATATCCTTTTAAGGCTAGATATTCAGTGTGAGCTTTGATGTTAGAATCCTTCAGAAGCACCATATTCCTATCCCCACCTCAATTTTATCTTGTTATATTTAGAACAAAATCCACTGAAAATTGCCAAATAGTCTTTTCTAGAAGTCTTGTATTTGCAGTGTCAGTTTTACTTTACCTAGTCCAGAGACAGCCTTGTTCAGTAGCTTCTTCTGGTGCTTTTACAGCGCTTACCCCCTTTAACACTCCTCTTCTTTATGCCTAAGTTTTGTGACGTAGAATTTAAACCCATTTACTGTTTTTTTCTTTCCTCAGTAGAAATGAAGAGCACACTGACATCTGGGGAGGGGAATACCTTTGTATGATTTGAATCAGTTTTAAGTATCCATTGTTGTTTTCTTTTTTCTGACTGAATAGTCCCAGTTTCTTTACCCTTTATGTCTAAATTCTATTTTCAAGCCTTTCAGTCAGTTTTCCTGGTCTTAGGATGCTTTTTGGTCTTCTCATATCCCTCTTAGACACATAGAAACTACTTATTCTGTTAAGAGTTAACCAGTTTTTTCCCTTTTGTTCTAATTCTTCTATCACAACATGACTAATGTGGAAATATGTTTAATGTGATTGCACATGTTTAACCTATATCAGATAGTTTGCTATCTTGGGGAGAGGGGAGGGAAGGGAGGAAGGAAGAAAAATTTGGAACTCAAAATTTTATGAAAATGAATGTTGAAAACTATCTTTATATGTAATTGGAAAAAATTAAAATATTAAGGAAAAAATAATACTGCTTATCACCAGAAAAAAAAAGAGTCAACCAGTGCCCTGGATAGTGTGAAGATTTATTCCCCACGTGCTTTAGCCTGTTGTAGCATCTATTAAAAGGGTCTCTGAACAATCAATGGCAATAGGAATTCAGTGTTCTTTTTTTTTTTCATCTTTATCTGAGTAAAAGCATCTGTAGATCTATTATTTTTTTTAAAGATTTATATACAGGGTGTCCCAAAAGTCTTAGTGCAGTTTTAAGCTCTAGTAGCTTTAATAAATTGTGCTAAGATTTTTTTGGACACCTTGCATATCTTTTATTATCATTACTGGTATTACTATTATTTATTAGTAGTAGTATTTGTTAAAGATTTAATAGCTTACAATTGCACTATGACTTTTATGACACCCTCTATGTCTTTTTTAATGGCTCTACAGGTGCTGTTATTCAGATAGATACAAAAAATGAATGTTGAATCCTTATTGCTGTTTATTGTTTTAGAATCTTTTTACTACAAATTCATGGATTTTCTCTGGGTATTTGGTCCCAGGACATAGCAAAGAGAGAGTGTGATGGCCAGAGGTTTGAAAACAACACTCCTGTTTGTTAGCATTTACCAGAAGCTCTTTTGAGACTTCACAGTAGCAGATGCAGCTTCATCAATTATAAAATAAATATACGTGCCATTAATATCACTGTCACTTTCCAGGACCTGTCCACCCCCTACTTTGACTCTTCCTTAAAACAAAGAAGCCAAACAAACCAGCACATTGATCTTGTCTGACAGAGGAGGTCTCATTCTGTACTTACAATCTACCATCTTTCTCCAGAGAAGTGGAGGGCATTTTTCATCAGTCATCTGGAGTTAAGATTGATCATTACACTGATTTGAGTTCTCTTGTCTTAGCTATGTGTACCTTTACAAAGTTGTGGTCATTGTATATATTCTTCTGGTTCTCTTTATTTCATTCTGGGTCAGTTTTAAAGCACAGCATCATTCCCCATTTGATGGGCACCCACTTTGTTCACAGCTTTTTGCGTTCTTCAGTACATGAGAACTTTGACCCCGTTTGGTATTCATTGCTCTATCTCCAACATTGACTATTCCCATCTTTTGTCATCTTTTATCAGTTTTAGATTTTTAGCAAACCTTGGATTTATTTTTATTTCTTTTATTGTTAGTAATTTAGAGCAGTCTTCCATGTAGTTGTTGATAGGCAAGCCTTCTTTTGAAAACTGTTCATATCCTATGATCATTTAGTTAGGGAATGATTGACTCTTGGTCTTATATTTTTGTCAATTCCCTATGTATCCTGGATATCAGATTTTTATCAGAGATATTTAACGTGAATTTCCCCCCCAATCAACAGTTCTCTTATTCTAGTTAAATTGATTTTGTTAATAATCTATAAGAAATAATAATAATCTATAAGAAATGATGAGCAGGCGGATTTCAGAAACACCTAGAAAGACTTGCATGAACTGATGCAGAGTGAAGTGAACAGACCGGGGGAACATTGCGTATGGTAACAGCAGCATCATGCCATGACCAGCTTTGATAGACTTCACTCTTCTCAGCACTACAGTGATCTAAGACAATTCCAAAAGACTCGTGATGGAAAATGCTGTGCGCATTCAGAGAACAAACTGATGGGATCTGAATACAGATTGAAGCTTACTGTTTTCACTTTTTTTTTGTTTTTTCTTTCTCGTGGTTTTTTTCCCCTTTTTTTCCTGTTCCTGCTTTCACAACATGACTAATGTGGAAATATGTTTTACATGATTACATGTGTATAATCTGTATCAGATTGTTTGTCTTCTTAGGGAGGGGGGAGAGAAGGGAGAAGAATTTTTCAGAAAATAAATGTTGAAAATTGCCTTTATGTGTAATTGGAAAAAATACTATTAAATTTAAAAAAAAGAGTGAATAAACTATGAAAAAACCCCAGCCTAGCTAAGTTTATAGAGGCTTGTCACAAGATTGGATAAAGAGTGAATTTTTTTAGTCACAGCACAGGAAACTTTCAATCAATAGAGGAAGTACAAACAATGACGAAATCACAGGTCATTAAAGTATTGAAGCATGAAATAATGTATTCACAGTGTTTTCCTTAACATGAAAACTCTTTGAAATGGGCAGGCAAACCCCATGAGCTGTCTCCCCTGGTCTGTGCAAAGTATGGGTGGGTCACAGTTGAGTGTGACATGCTCAAGTGTTCGAGCTGTCAGGCTTTCCTGTGTGCCAGCCTGCAACCAGCGTTTGACTTTGACAGATGTAAGTATAAAGTGGGCAGATGGCATTACTGTCTTCCATTTCTATTCACAGTGAGAGCTGGTACTTTCTTGGTATAGTATATAAGCTTTTTGTAATGTTTGAAAAGATCTGTCACTTCCCTTGATTCATGAATATAGAGGCACTGATGATACCTTATTGTATTTAAGTCTGTAGTTGCCACATGTTCATTTGTAACCTCTTCATTCCTCTTGGCCCCACTCTTCTTTGAATTTTTGGGGTGTTTGTATTCAGAGTACTTGGGAATAGATAGTATGTTTTTGCTTGTGGTTCTGAGGATTTATTCTTCTGGAATATTAATATGTTTTCTTTGGCACTCCTTAACTGATGATACTCTGACAAAGGCCTCCTTTGTCTGCCTTATTAATACAGGGTCAGTGTAATCTGGAATATACTTGGGAGTGAGAAATGGGTTTTGAGTTTTTTCTTTGAATTATTTGTAATTTACTTGTATATACTTTCAAGGGCTCTTGAGCATTGGATGCATATTTAAAGGTCCACAAGTATATTAAAATGTTAATAAGGACTACATGTATCTTTGTAATGTTTTTAAATACATTGCTTTTGGTGTTGGTTTCAGATAATGAAAGATGTGCCGAGCTGAAGGAAGCTTTGTGTACAGCTCATGAGAAGTTCTGTTTCTGGCCAGACAGCCCTTGCCCAGGTACTTGTTCCTGAGACCAGCCACCTGCCATTTAGTTTGGGTCAGCATCTTCCTCATGTCATCACTTTTTCCTTATAAAAGATTTATTTATTGAGTATTGCTTTAAATAGAAAGCATGAATGGAGAATCCTTTGACCCAGGCCTCCTTTGGAGGCTTCTGCATGTCTAGGCAGTTCTGCCTGCACATTCCAGCCCCCCTGCATTGGGAGAAAAGAGGGGGTGGCGGGGTGACCAAAAAATTCTATCTAATTTGGGGTGAGGAAGTAGGAGTTTAGTATCACACACACAAAGCAAAAGGAAGAAGGGCAAAATGAAGAAAAAGAAGCAGAGGTAACATGCTATAGGTAAAATACATACAGTATTAATTGCTTTATAATAAAGATTTCTTCCTGATGGGTTTGACTATGTAGGAAAATAGTTAATACAACAGAATTGTAGTAAAATAAGCACTTGAATGATTTTCTGTTCAGTGCCTTCAGTCTAATCTTCTGGTATTAATTTGGGGACTAAGAAAAGATAACTAGTACAGAAGGAACTCTTCTTTAGAAATTATCATTTAGGTGTATGGTGTTTTTACATTCTCTCAACCTCCAAGTATGGGAAATATTCCATTGAGCCAGTTTCTAGAGTCCAGCAAAATTCAGAGCATACATTGCAGGGAGCTATAACAGTACTCTTATCATCACTAGGGTTGTATTTGTAACTTTCAGTGTCCTGGCTTGCCAAGAAAAAAATCTCAGTGGGAACTGTCATTTTAACTCTTTTTTTTTTATTATTATTATTGCTTCTTTCTGGAATCTTCAAATTCTGCATCCTTGTCTCCAAATGTATTGTGCTAGCTATGAAAATTTGGTATATATTTTAGATGTCCTGGGAAACCTCATTTAGACATTGACTGGAAGAGTTGTTGATGAACTAAAAGATTTTAACAGCTCTTTTAGCCAGGCTTTCTTTACTAATTTTCTATTCCTTGAAATTGTAACCCCTGGAGCCCATGAAATAGCCAGTGGTACGTATTAATGGGTGGAACTCCAAAGCTGTAACAGACACAGTTTGGGCTCACTTTCACTTTGACCACTACCCAGGAAATGCTTTTAATTGGCAGAATTGAAAAGACGCATCTGCCCAAGAAAACAAAATCATCTCTAGTTGAGGTCTAAGGATAGTATAGCATTGTTGGTTGTGGAAACACACAACTAATAAGCAGCTAGGTGGTGCAGTGGTTAGAGTGCTGGGCCTGCAGCCAGAAGACCTGAGATCATATCCAGACTCAGAGGTTTACTATCTGAGTGACCCTGGGCCAGTCATTTAACCTCTTTTGCCTTAATTTCCTCGACTGTAAAATGGGGAATAATGAGAGTACCTACCTCCCAGGGTTATTGAGAGGATCAAATGAGATAATGTTTGTAAAGCACTTAACCCAGTGCCTTGCACATAGTAGGTGCTATATGAATGTTAGCTTTGATTATTAAGCCTTATTCACTTATTAAACTTGTGAAGTTTAGCCCAAGTTAATGAGAAGGGACTAATGACCTCAGACATTAAAAAAAAAAAAACCAAACAACCACAACCCTTGGGAATGGGGGGAAGAGTGAGGAAGGAGAAAGTAGAAATACAGTAAAAGCCAATGGAACACTCCTAATGTTCCCCCCTTTAGATCGCTTTGGAATTTTGCTATTGGATGAACCTGTTGCCCTTCTTACTGAGTTCTTAGATCGTTTTCAAAGCCTCTGTCACCTGGACCTCCAGCTGCCTTCCCTGAAACCTGATGACTTGAAAAATATGGTAAGTTTTCCTTGGCTGTTATACGTTGTACCCAGTTATTGCAACCACTCATATATAATGCATACTGTTTTGAGTTTTCTTTTTAATTTAATGTATTTCAGTGAACAAACATCTATTTTGTCTCCCCTCACCACTATTTCTGGAAAAGAATAAGAAAAAACCCATGTAACAAATATGCATAGTTCAGTCAAACATTATCCCAATGATCATGTACAAAAAGTGTGTCTCATTCTGCACCTGGGTCCGCGTATTGTGTGCTTCATCATTGGTCCTCTGGAACTGAAGTTGGTCATTATGTGGACCAGAGTTCTTTAAGTAGAAAGAGACATTTCATATTGTCATGGAAAGGCCAACCCACCTATTTGTTGTCAGTCAAGAGGGCTTTTTCAATGGAATATACCTGCAAGAGGCTAGTCAAACATTTAATAAATTGTTCCCAATTTTGTACCATTGGGAAATATTTCATATTATATAAAATAATGCAGTCATTTCTTGATTACAAACTAAAACTACTTGGCACTACTTAACGTCTTGTTCTCTAGGACTGTGGTTTAGACTATGCTTTCCTTGTAAGCCTGTGAGGTAGTAGTACAGAGTATTATTTTCTCCATTTTACAGATGAAGAAACTGAGATTTAGAGACATAAAATGACTTTCTGGTAACTATTTGAGCCAAGACTTGAATCTAAGTCTTATAATTCAAAGTCTAGTGTGTTGTCCCCTATGTTACATTGCCTCTCTAGCTTACCTGACTTTGGAATAATCCATTTCCTTGAGCCTCTAAATGCAAATCTAAAAGAGAAGTGAGAACCTCCTTCTTGAAAGGAGATCTTGAAATATTTTGACCCTTTTTAGTCCATTTTGCCCCTGTGTACTTCCTGTCCCTTCTGATCACTCTTGTGACGATGCTATGTGAAGGTTCATTCCTGATCAGCCTCTCCACCTGATGCACCAAACTGTTAACCTCTGCAATTGGTATGCATTAGGAATGTCCTCCTGTCCCTACCAGGGGAAGTGTTCTTTATTATTCATAATAAAAAATTAACATGTGGCAGAGCCTGTTCTTGTGGCAAAAACAAACCTGTTGCCCATTCTAGGACATGACTGATTATTGATATTTGACGTTGAGCTTTTATAGGTTTCAGAGAGAAGGCTATAATCAGTGATTTGAAAATTACTTAACACTGAAGAAAAAAGATATTGCTGTCATATTTTTTTAAAAAGAGAAAAAAGCTCTGCAAAACTAACTTCACATTAACTATATCTGACTTTATGCAGCGTTCTACACCAGTAGAAGGGAATAAAGTGCATTTTTTCAGCTCTTCTCTGGGGCTGTCATTTTGGTTAATCAGCAGTGCCACAAGCAACTTGAAAAATTGTCTCCTTGCAGATTACCTCTGCCTCAAATTTTTTTTTAACTCTGGTTCCTTTGCAGTGCCTGACTGAGGACAAGATCAGCCTTCTTTTACACCTGATTGAAGATGAGCTTGAACACAAAAATGATGGGGAAAAAGCTCCAGCCAAACTGGGCTCCGACATCCAAGTCCATGTCACTGCCTGTATTCTGGCTCTCTGCGGCTGGTCGTGTAGGTTAGTGTGTGAAATCTAGCTGGCATATGAGTGGTGAGACACGAATGCACATTCCTCATTTGGAGAGTCAGTGATGGGGACAGAGCAGTGTGACTTGGTAGAATCAAAGAATACTGGAGCTGGAAGGGACCCGAGGGGTCATCTCATCTAGCTACATTCCTGCTGGGTACATCCACCTCTCTAAGTGATCGTCCTGCCTCTGCCTAAACATCTTCAGTGGTGAGGAGCTCACTTAACCCCATTAGGTAGTCTACTCTCTGCTGACGATGTTGTATAATTCTTAGACCACTGCTCTGAAATCTGATTCTCTGTAGCATAAGAGGATAATCTATGATTATTGAGCAAAGCAGTTTGGCAAACTGCCCACAAGGTAATTCAGTTATATGTATGTTGAATCATTAGTACCAACACAGACATAAAAAAGATGCATCCCCTGTACTCAAGGAGCCATGGCCCAGTACGGGAGATGACATGAACACAGATATCTGAAATGTAAAATGTGATAATTGCAGCACAGAAGAGAGAGAACAGGGAATATTTCAGTGAACACAAAGCAACCCATTACCACTTTTAGTGAATTTATCTGAAGTAAATTGATCTCAGGAAATGTTTCACTGACATAAATTCAGTGAATACTGTATTTATTTGGGATCATGCAGGTAGCATGATGGGGAGAAATCAGAACAAAGACAGAAAGCAGTTTAGGGCCAAGTTGAATTTGGTTATGTTTCTATTACGTAAATTGGTTATGTTTCCATTATATAAAAGATAAGGATAATAGGTAATGTTTTTATAGCTCTTAGGGTTTGCAAAATGCTTTAAAAACATTGTCTTATTTGATCCTCATTACAGCCCTATGAGGGAGGTTCTCTTATTATCATCATTTCACAGGTGAGGAACTGTGGCTGATAGGGCTTAAAGGTTGTACAGCTAGTGGCTGTGGCAGGTTTCAAACTTGGGTCTTCCTGACAGCAAGTTCAGTACTCTCTATCTAATATGACACCTGGCTTCTATTTCAGAGTGTGTATAGTGCCAAACACCATACTCAGGAGCCTGGGCTTGATTCTGGAGTGATTCTGTAGTGCTTCTTGTGAACAGACTGAAAGAGGGTGCTGGGAATTCATCTAAAAACTAAAGCACAGAGAGCCTAAATAGAAGAGCAGAATTCAGGAGCCAGACCACAGTGAGGACCAGTCCTGGTATCCACACTTTCATTTTGCTCCTTCTGTCTGCTGCACACACAGTAGCCAGCTGGCAGTTTGTGTACCCACAAATGTAACATTCATCGGAGTCCCTTGTCTAATCTTAGTAAGGAACAAAATCAGTTTAATTGATAAAAAGACCCCAAAAAATGCCAGCTGGAGTGCTCTGGGCTCCCGGGTTGCTCTTTCCATTCCAGCCGCTTAGTTTGGCACAAACTCCCTCAGAGATGGGGAGATTGTCAGATCCAGTCTTGACTTATTTAAAACATATTTTCTTTTGACTCCAAGGTTTTAAGGAATGCTTTTAAATTTGAAAGAAAAAAGTTTTATGAGAGGCCAAAGAAATATATAAATTGCAAGACCTCCTTGAAAATAGAATACAATAATGCTTCCCAAACTTTGTTTCAGAGACTTCTTGTGGCATCTGGCAAAATTCTGAGACCCTCATTTCTGAATAGTTAACTTCTTTTATGCTCAACATTCAGTGGCATCCTTATCCCCACAATAGCATCAGCTGTCCTCTCCATTCTCTCAGAATAATCCTAGACTCTTCTTTTCCTTCAGAATAGTCCTCTTGTTTTTCCATTCATTCTAATCATATCTTCATCTATGTTTATATGTGTATGTATATACACAAATATATACACATGTGTGTATATATGTATATATACATACATACCTACATAGATGCATGCATACCTACACACACAGTTGTGTGTGTGTGTGTGTGTGTGAACTTTAGATGCTAGGGATCCTTCAACTATAGTGATCACTCAGGTATCTCTGGGTATCACTATTGAAAATATATGATCTTAATATAAAATTTAAGGTCTTAGTGTTAGGGGTATTCGGGATTATCCTTTTTTAGATCTCTGTGAGCTGAACAAAGAGAACTCAGTTCTCAACCATTCTAGAGATTTTTATTGGTTTTTGGTACAATTTAATAAACATTTTGAACAGACACCCTCTCTTCCCCCCGCCCCCCAGATTAGTAGATTACTGGATTGTAGGTGTTACTCTTTCATACAGTTTTCTTTCCCTTTCAGTTCTTCCTTGGAGCCCGTGCAACTTTCTCTAATCACATGTTCACACTGCATGAGAAAGGTGGGGCTTTGGGGCTTCCAGCAGATTGAGTGTGCCTTGGCTGACCTGGATGCTTCCTTTGGCCTGACAAGCACACCTATTGCTATCTCTGATGGGCGACCAGAGCGCTTTCCTTTGGCTTTAGTGTCTCCACGGAGAATGATGACACGTAGCCAGGATGCCACATTTTCCCCAGGCTCTGAACAAGTATGAACTTTTATTGTTTTGTTAACTCTTAATCTTAAGGGATGTGTCAAAGAATTCAGTCTTTTCAATATTAGAGCTTTTCAGGGTGGAGGAGAAGACTTAAAGTCTCCCAAAATGGGTGGGCTTCACCTCAAAATACCATGTGGAATTCTTGTCTATTATTGTTAAAAAGATGCCAAATTCATAATTTTGTTTTGCAAATCTAATGTTTCTTTGAAAAAGTCAGTAGCTCTGACAAACTGCTGAAAGAAATAAGAAATAGTAATGAACTTGGTCCCATTTCTTTTGGGAAGATGAGCCATTCCCTGTATTAAGGAGTCTTAGTTTTTTTGTGTATCATGGATCCCTCAGGCAGTCTGATGAAGCATATGGATCCCTTTTCAGAATAATGTTTTTAAATGCATAAAATATAAAAAATCATGGGACTATAATAAGGAAACAGTATTGAAATACAGTTAACAAAATTTTTTAAAAATACAAGTTCATAGACCCCAAAGTAAAAACCCTGCCCTAGACTAAGCCTGCTTTGTCATGTTTGAAGTTTTCTTCCTGTCCTCCCTTCAGCTGGAAAAGAGTCCAGGTCTTGTCATCTCCCGAACACGGAGCTGGGACTGCTCCAGTCCTGTTGATCGCCTTGAGCCAGAGGCTGCCAGCCCCACCACCAGAAGCCGCCCAGTGACCCGAAGTATGGGACAGGGAGATACCACTGGTTTGGAGGTGCCTTCTAGCCCTCATCGAAGAGCCAAGCGGGCACGCCTTTGTTCTTCTAGCAGTTCAGTAGGTCTATCAGAATTATTTGACGGTCGTAGTGTATAAATTACTGAAGGTTCTGTGCAGCTCTTAGAATTAAACTTGAATCCATACAGTAGACTTAGGGTCAGAACATAAACACAGTATAATTAAGTAAGCTAGTAAGTATATATTTTAGGATGGATTCTGCGAAAGACTTCAAGGAAGGGACTAATTTGGAAGTTCACTTGGAAGGGAGGGATCAAATATTTCAGGCATATGTGTCAGAAAAAAATGTAGATTGAAAGGAGAGGAGGGAAAAGGACAAATGATAAATAGACCTAGTTTATATCCGGCATAAAGAGTAAGAGGGTAGGGCAGATGAGGAAGGAGGTATCGGCAAAATGTGGAGGAAACAAAGGGGAAAACTACCTTTTGGCAGATAGGTGACTCAGGGTGTGAGTGCCAACAGCTGCCATCTTCTCTGCCATCTTTCCATTGATGTAGCATTCCCAGTCTCTGATACTGTTTCTCCTTTTTTTTCTCCTCCTTTCCTAGGACACATCTGCCAGAAGCATTTTTGACCCCGTTTCCCAGCACCGAGACTGGTGCCCCTGGGTCAATAGCACACAGAAGGAAATAGCCAGAGAGGATAATGAGAAGGAGTTAGATCTGTGCACACCAGCAGAGCCAGGCTGGAAGGCCGTGCTACACATTCTCTTGGCTCACAGACAGTCTAATTCGCCATCTGATACAGACTCAACGGTGAGAAACGTGGTTCTTGTCTATGTGTGCATGTGCATATATGGGAGGAGAATGGCAGAAATGGGGCCTATAAATAGCCCCAGTGGGCCTGTAGCTTTCTTAAGCCAGAGCTGTGCAGTGTCTAGTTTCATCATGGAAAGAAAAGAAACTGATTGCATCTCTGTAATTTATTGAGTAGTCATCCATCAGGTTCCAGTTAATTCTCTGTGTTCCCAACTGGAATTGCTAGGGGTTCGAAAAGAAGTACAGAAACAGATGAGCATCCAGCTGCTCAGGCCTCGTGTTGCAGAACAGCTGCTCCTTCCATTATTTGCTGTCACTTGCAATTGAGACCCAGGCAGATTAGCTTAGTTGTTTAGAGCTATGCTATGATGTCAGGGTCATGAGTTCATTCCTCATATGGGACAGTTAACTTCTCCCTGTTGCATGGTCACAGATTGTACCCTTATCCCCAGGAAACAAGTGTGAATAATTGAGTGCAAATCCATCAGAACTTCTGGTGGGGGAAAGGGACTCAAAATGTATACAAGCTTTGTGTGTATATAGAAATTGAGAATTTTAGAATTTACAATAATAGCAGTTAAGAGACCTGGTTTCTCCTATTTCCATCCAGCTTACTAATTTTCTAAAAAGTAGATGATTATAAAGCCTGAAGCAAATAGTTTCTGACCTTACAAAGATCTGTCTCTGTAGAAAGGGCAAAATAATGCTTATAAGCAGGTAATATTTCCAGGGAGTATTATAGGGAGACAAAACAATGCCATTAACACCCCAAGCCAGAATTTATTGTGAGGTTATATGCATGTGGAGAGAGGTGATGATACCAAAAGCTCAAGAATTAATCATAGTCCCTAATAAATCTATGAACAGTGTTCCTCTAGACTGAAATTGCATTATTTGAGTTTTCTCCAGAAATTGTTTTTACAAAAATATTGCTATTTGTCTTTTTGGTCTGTACTTGAGTTGGAGGTCTTAAATATTTATTCCAAATATTAAGTCATAGAAATAAAACCAAGCCATGTCAGCTTACTCTATACCACTGTCTGCTATTTTATCTCCCAGAAAAATGGCCTACAGTTTCAGTGAAGGGTTCTGTTGGAAATTTTTATTAAAACTGCCCTCTGTTACCCTCTATGATTGGCACTGGCCTTGCAATGAGTGGCAGTTACAGAAAGGTAGATTAAACTGTATATACAGAAAATGTTTTAACAATGAGAGCTGTACAGGAGAGGAACAGACACTTTAAAGGTACTTGGTACTCTCACGAAAGGGCTTCCACAGAGGTTAGGAGATCACTTGTCACCAGGGTTGTGGGAGTTGGATGAAATAAATGGCCTCTCTGAGGGCACTCCCTCTTCTAAGATTCAGTTTTGTTATTGGACAACCATAGGATTTAGAGTTGAAAAGGATATAGAGATATTCATTTTACAGATGAGGAAAATGAAACCAGAGAGGTTAGTGACCTACCCAGGATTACACAGGTGGCAAGTGGCAGAGCCAGGATTTGGACATATCTTCTGACTCTAATTCCATTGTCCATTCTACTACACCCCACTGCATTCCATTGTTTTAGTCTGTGTTCCTCCTTACTAGCATCTGATGGACTAATTATTATGGACAGCTTAAAGTCCTATTTTATAAATTGAATTAGGTTGACCACAAGGGTCTGTAGCTTGTCAGATACTGCATATTGCTTATATTCTCCCTGAAGATCCCACAACATGGAATATAAGTGCTTTTCTTAATTTTCTGGATGACCATTTGTTGGAAATGTTGTAGAGGGGATTCTTTTTCGGGTAGGGATTGCACTAGATGACTTTTGAGGTCTTTTCTAAGTCTAAAACGTTGTGATTTTCAGGTGCAGAAAAGGCCAAATCTTATGAATCATTGACAGTATCCTTTTTAGTGGCATTGTTCTGTCTCCCTGTAACGCTGTTTCTGGACATTTCAAACCATTTTGTTGGTGTGATCCAGGAACAATGGGATTCTTCCTATTATTAGCTCTGTTGACCTAAACGTGATGCTCATAAAGATACAGCCATAGACGTGACTCTAATAAAGGTCAATTCACTTTACCTCCTGGCCACGGATTATATAGAACTAACCTTGGCCAGGCATTTTGTGTCATGGCATGCCCTTGTCCATGAGAAAGACTTGATCACTGTGTGTCTGTCACTACTATTAGAGAAGAACAACTTAAAGTGTATGCTTTACGAGTGGCCAGTGTCACCTTTGGAAGAGACTGAAAAGATACATGTAGAATAGCTGAGAAGGGAAATAGCTTCAGTTTCAGTGATACTGCAGGAGAGTTAAACGTGCCTAGGCTTTCTGATTTCCCATCTGGCATTCTGTTTGCTCCCTGTGCTCCCTCAGCTTTCAGCCCCAACAGTTAATCAAATGTTGAGTACTCAACTTGGGCACAGTATAACTTTTATTTGTGGAAGAAGTTCACGGTCTATATCACTCTTTGTCTCTGTGGAAGGAACTAATCTCCATTATTCATCTTTTCATCCCATAGAGTCTGTCTGAGAAATCAAGGAAAGTATTCCGAATATTCCGGCAATGGGAGTCTATGTGTTCATCTTGAAAACATTCCATCCCCTTCATCGAAGCAGAAAGAGCAATATGCCCCCTGGACAAGAAAACCTGAACCCTTTTGGGGTCAGTGATGCTAACAGGGTTTCTTACAAACTGGTTTAAAGGGAAACCAACTGTTGTAAAAGGGAATAAATGTCACCCACATCTATCTGCCTGAGCAGACTTCTATCCTCATGGTTGGAGAAGGGTAGGATATGACAGTCTTACAGGGACCTAGTTTGTTTAAAAAAGTATCGCCATTGTAAGACTGTCCAGAACATCCAGGATATGAGTATTCCCCCCAGTGTGGGGGGAGGGGCCTGTGTTTGAATGGTTCTTAAATTCCAAAGGTTGTGAAGAAGTGTTGGGAGTAATAAAGAATTTCATTGTGTTTTTTCTTATTTCTGGATGCTGGTCTTTTTCCTGGGTTGTGGCTGTTATGTTAAGGAAGTCCAGACGAGCTTCTCCTCAGCTCCAGTTATAGTTATCATCCTGGTCCGGGTAGACTGCATTGCCTAAAAATCATTCCATGAACAGAAAAAGGTCTATAATCTGTCTTGGCCTCTTGGAAAATAGAGATCACCTTGTGGACAAGATAACTGATCTTGGAGCTCCTGATATGTTATATTACCTGTGTGATAATGTACAGAGTCTCAGTTTTACACCTATAAAATGAGGGAATCCGACTAGAATGATGCCCAGACCCCATTTCGGCTTCAGCCCTAAACTACAACTTCTGAGAGGCTTCTTTTGGCTTCTATAAAAGCTCTGGCCTTGGCTTTTCCAGGAGCTGATATCTTGAAATTATGTTTTATTGCTGTTTTTTGTTTTTACCTCACCTACGTGCCCCAGTGTTTTCTTCCACTTCCCCCCACCCCAGACAGCCATCTTTTATAAAAAAGAATAAAAAAAGAGAAAAAAAAACTTCGGGAAAGCTAATAAATAACACGTTGAAAAAGGCTTAATATAGCAGTGTGCCACCCCCAAGACCACCCATCTTTGCAAAACGGGGGGCCAACCTTGGTCATTATAATTTCACAGATGTGCTAATATATTTCTTTTTAAAATTGGATGCATTTTGCTTTGATACAACAGACACTTAACCAACAAACACCCAAACAACCCTGAAAAACGCCCTTATTACTTATTAACAGAAGCTTCGTCTTTAATTTTGATAATATGGGAATAACATTGAACTCTGTTTAAGCCAGGGTTTTGTTGCCTCTCCATGTTGACTTTACTTACATTGTGGCAGTCATTTGGTTTATTGTTCTTTTGACTCTGCTTTCTTCGCTCAGTATCATGTCAAGCCTTCTTCTGTTTCTCTATATTTTCCATATTTATTGTTCCTTACCATGTAGTACTACTCCCTTTACGTTTATACCTTAATTTGTTTAGGCATTCCCCAATAGTGAAGCACAGATTTTTGTTTCTAGCTTTTTGTTACCATTAACAATGCTGTTTTTAGTATTTTTATATATACATGGTCTTTCTCCCGCTGTCACTAACCCTGGGTTATATTCCTACCAGATTTCTCAAAGGGTCTGAACATTCCATTAACTTCTTAGACATTGTTTTCTAGAACATGAACCATTCCCTTTTGGCTTGTTCCTTGGAGAATATAAATGCTATTCCATCCTAAAAGGGCACCTTTGCTGTCTGCTCCAAGGAAATATGCTGTAGGAGCTGACCTCGGGAATTCCTACTTTTAACCACAGCAGCCAGTGTAACGTGTGTGGCAACCCCTCTCCCTTCTGCCTTCCTGTAAATTGATCTTCCATTTCCTTTCCCCCTGCATCCCAGGATGGTGTCCTCTTGGAGAGTTTTAAAGTAGGACATCACAGAAGGTCATGGAATCCCTGGAGAACAAAGATGAGATTAGTAATATGGACTTACCTAAGATGACAGGGCCATTGTGTAGAATTAAGGGACTGAGAAAACTATAATAGTAAAATCTGCTTAAAAAGCAGGCCAGCCTATCTCTGCATGAGTAGTCTGCAACCCCACAGGTCAGTAGTGTCCAGAAAGGCTGCATTCACAGCCTCTTGTTCTTCTGGCTTTGCCCCTGATAGATACGGCCTCAGTTGATGCTATTCCCCCGTTAGGTAAGGGCCTCTGTTTAATCAGCATACTTTTGCTGGGGCTGCGGCCACAGAACCAAAACCAGCCTGGTTAGGTGGCTTAGAGAGACAGCTTGTTTGCTTATTTCCTGACTTGTCCCGCCCCTTTCCATCTCAGCAAGGAAAAACAGCTGCTCCTGAAGCCACAACCAGCAAAAGATATATAAACACTCTCTTCACTTCATTTTTCCTTTCTATTTTTAGATTTCTTCCTGCTCCAGGTTTTCCTTGGCTTGAGATAGCTGCTCTCTGGTTCACACAGCCCATGCACGCCTTTAGGAGTGTAGACTGTAATAGAAACTTTTTTGAAGAACTTTTATTCCGTTTTTATCCCATGACCCATTTTCTCCATCTATGGGTTGAAGCTTTCGTAACCAACATAAAAGGACATTCAAAGTAAATAGGTAAATCAATACAGAGTTAAAAACAAGGTAGTTTGGTGTTTAGGGCACTAGCAGTTGAGAGGCATCGGGGGAGGTTTTATGCAAACGGTGATAGTTGAGCAGCATCTTGAAGAAAGAGGGCACTCCAAGGGGAGGTGAGGAGGGAGCATATTCTAAGCTTGAAGTCGATAGCCAGTACAAAAGCATGAAGATGTAGCATTGTGGGAAGAATAGAGAGAAGGCCAGTTTGACTAGCTCACTGTGCAGGACCTAAACAGAGTTGACAGTTTCTCCTTGAGCCAATAGGGAGCCACTGGAGACGATTGAGTAGAAGGGTCACATAGATCTGTGCTAAGGAAAATGAAGGAATGGCCCGAGTATTGAAGGACCCAAGGTGGGGAGACCAATTAGGAAACCATGGAAGCAATCTAACTGAGAGGTGATGAGGGCCTGAACCAAGGTGGTAGCTGTACAAGTAGAGAAAAGGGGTCAGATGAGAAACATACTGTGATGGTAGAATGGCAAGATTTTTCAACTGATTGAATATCATGGGCTGAGAAAGTGAGGGTTTGAGGATGATACCAATATCATGAATGTGGAATAGAATGATGATTATGCCTTTGGCAGAAATAGGAAAGTTCAGAGGGGTAAGGACTTAGGGGAAAAGGTAGTAAATTCAGTTTTGGGCATGTCAAGTTAGAGATTTGTCTAGGACATCCATTTTGAAATACCCAGTAGGCAATTGGTAACATGAGACTGAAGCTCAGGAGAGAACCCGCGGTGAGGGCTATAGATCCAAATCTCTGAGTCATCTACATAGAGATGATAGTTCAATCCTCAGCAGATCCCTGCTGGTTGAGACGGCCATCTTTGCTGTTCAATACTGTTTTTCCCTCTTTGATGGCCATGAAGCCAATGTCAAGGAGGCGGGAATCTGTCCAACTACCTCCTTGTCACAGAAGCAAAACACTACACGGAAGAACTGGCCTTTTATCTGAAGTATCAAGACACACGTGGTGTGGTGAAAAGAGCCCAGAACTTGGAAGTCCTTAGGCAAGGCATATAATGGCTTACCTCTCCAATATCTTTGCCAAGAAAACCCCAAATGGAGTCACAGTCAGACTGAAAAATGACTGAAAAACAGCTCACAGGATTGTCGTGAGGCTCAAATGAGATAGTATATGTAAAGCACTTTGCCAGCTTTTAAGGGTCAGTTAAATGCCAGTTGTAGAGGTGATGAGGGCCTGATTGAAGGTGATGGCCATGGGAATTTCAACATGGAAGGAAGGGGATGGATGCTGTGGAGATGAAATCAACAAGCTGGCAATCCACAGAACTCTCACTCTATGCCAGGCATCGTACTAAGCACCGGAGATACTGAGAAAGGCCACACTGTCCCTGCCCTCGAGAAGCTCACGTCCTAAAGGGAGAGACAACCTGTGAATAGCCAGGTACATTCACGATGCCTACAGAATGAGTGGCAGATACGCTCGGAGGTGAAGCCGCTTTCATCTGGGGAAACCAGGAAAAACCTTCTGAAGGCAGCTGCGTTTGGGCCGAATCTTGAAGGAAGTCAGGAAAACAGGGATGGGGAGGAGGAGACGTATTCCAGGCATAAGGGGCAACCTGTGCGGGCCAGTAGATGGGGGATGGAGGCCAGGGTAGCTGGTTTGTAGAGTACAGTAAGGGAAGGAAAGGGCAGGGAGACCGTAAAGGTAGGAAGGAGCTGGATTGTGAAGGGCTTTAAATGCCCAACACAGAGAGGAGGGGAAGGAAATAAGCACTCATATCATTCATACCATGTGCCAGGCAACATGCTAAGCCCTACAAACATCATTTCGTTTGATCCTCGTAGCATTTGTAGGACAGAAGTGCTATTACCTCCATTTTTCAGTTGAGTAAACTGAGGCAAACAGGTTACGTGAGTGGCCCAGGATCACATAGCTAGTACTGGTGTTCACATTTGAACTCAGTTTTTCCTGACTGCAATGTTCTATCCGCTGTGCCACTTCACTGCCTCAAACAGAGGAGTTTATATTTGGTCCTGGAGCTAATAGCAGCCGCTGGCATTTGTTGAGTAGGATGGCGTGTCAGATGTACACTTTAGGAAAGCCGCTGTGGCAGCTGAGTGGATGACGGACCTGAGTAAGGAGAGGCTTGAAGCAAGGAGACCAACCAGAAGACTATTGCAACCAACCACCTCCTGACAGAGAGGTAATGGACTAAAGATGAAGAATAAGATAGATTCTCAGATAGAACCGGGGGAACTTGAGTGGGTATTTGTTGCAAAGGATCTTGGTTTTTTTTGTTTTTTTTTTCCCCGGTTTGGGGGGTTGGATGGGTAAGATCAAGAAGGGGGAAGGGATAAGGTAGGCTGCCTGAAAAAAAAAGAAAGAAGGCTAATGAAGTGGTTTTTAAATGCACAGAAGGCAACAGAAGGAAGGCCAGAAAGAATCACAAACAAGCAGTACAACTTTGAAAGTTATATGTTGTATTTATTACATGTTTACAAAGAAAAACTAACTAGACATAAGAGACCCTCAGTTCCATGCACCATCTCCTTTTTCTATTCTACTATGAATATGGAAATGCCTATTTTATGTGGTATTTGTTAAATTGAGAATAAGAAATAAAACTAATTTTTTAAAAAGCTAAAAAGTTCAGGCAAGAGGTGATTAGGAACTGAGCTAGAGTTGTGCTTTTGTGAGCAGAAAAAAGGATATATATACACACATACATATATACATTTTTATCATATATAAATTTATATATATATACACACATTATTCATATATGTATGTATACAGACACACATATATGAGATGTGAAGGTAGAAATGCAATATTTGGCAACAGATTGGCTATGTGAGGTAAGTGAGAGCAAGAAGTCCAGGGTGATACTGAGGTCAGGAGGACTGGGAGGATGGTAGTACTCTCAACAGAAACAGGGAAGTTTAGAGTGGAGGAAGATTTAGAGAGGGAGCCAGTCACTTCTGTTGTAGACATGTTTAATTTGAGATGTTGATGAGACAATCACGTGGAGATTGCTAGTAGTTAGGTCTGTGGGTCTTGAATTTAGGAAAGACATTAGGGATATAGACATTTATGTGCGTGTGCATATGTATGCATATACATTTATATATACACATATGTAGGGAGATATGTATGTATACATGTAGGAGAGAAGGAAAGATATTTGTAGGGAGAGATATATATGTATGTATGAGTGTATATGTATGTATATGTTAGATTATATAGATCTGTATCTCTAATATCTATCCTACATTTATAAATATATCTGATATTTATAATATAAATTATATATTATATCTATTTCCCTAATATCTCTCATAGGAGAGAGATAGATATAGATCCATCTCCTCTATCTCACATACATATACTACATGTACACATATACACATATATGCATGTGTATATATACATATATATGGTAGAAGAGACATTAGGGAGATAAATATGTAGGAAGACACGTGTGTATATGTAGGAGAGATCATAAGGGGATAAACAGAGCATATATGTAGGAGAGACATTAGGGAAATAGACTATATCTATCTAATTATAGATGTAGGGAGATAGATCTATATATCTATGTAGTCAGATATAGAGCTATCTCCTTAATATCTCTCCTACATGTGTGTGTATGTGTGTATATATACTATCTCCCTAATATGTATACACAAACACACATATATGTGTGTGTGTGTGTGTGTGTGTGTGTGTGTGTGTGTGTGTATATATATATGAATCATCTTCTTCTTGGAGATAATTGAACACATGGAGACAGATAAGATCTCCAGTGGAAGTTTTGAGATAAAAAAGAAGACCCAGAACTTTGACCCTTGACCCTTGGGGGACAGACAACCCCACTTGAGGGCAAGAGATGGATGTCAATCTAGGTGAGAAGGGTATCACTGAAGCCAACAGAAAGGAGAGCATCCAGAAGGAAGGCTGGTCCACAATGGCGAAAGCTGAAGAGAAGTCAATGAGAAGATTTGGAAGGTCACTGTGGGAAGACTTGTCATTCGTGTTGATGGAGAGAGAGCACAACAGGATTGGACTCAGATGACCTGGGTTCAGATTCTACTTCTCCCACACAGTTGCTCACTGTGGGACCATGGGGAAGATTTGCCTTTTTTTGATTTCCCATGGGCACTTATATGTACCTTAACAGTCCTATGATCTTCTCTCTCCCCTCACAGTGGTGGAGACAGGGGGATACTAGAAAAGAAAATTGTCTTATGTTGTTTGATGCTGTCACTGTATCAGATAATTTTGATTTTCTTTGTCACAAGGGAAGGGCTGTATGTGTGTGTGTGTGTGTGTGTGTGTGTGTGTGTGTGTGTGTGTATGTGTAGGGTTTTCTCTCCAGAAATGGCTGTGATATATGTCAATAAAAGGTGCTCTTTAAAAAAAAGAAAAAGAAAAATCCTATGGTCTTACAATTAGGACATGATATATGAGGAGGAAAAGCGACCTTGACATTTTGGGTCAATAAGAGAGTTGGAAAGGGGAGGGTAGTTGAATTACAGCGTTAGAGCTGGCAGAGACCTTGGAGATCAACTCACCAGACATCCTCATCTTACAGAGAAGTGGAAACTGTGACCTAGAGAGAGAGAGAGAAGTAACTTGCCTGAAGGCACAAAGTTAGTCCCATCTCTCCTGGCTCCACATCCAGAGATCCTGTCCCTCCAGATCTGAAGCAAAAGGGGAAAGCGGTAATCGTGGCTTATGAATTTCCATTGATTCTCCTGTCCACCATTTGATCCTGTGATCTTACTGTCCGCTGTTGGAGTGATGCCTGGTATTTGTCTTCTGAGTTGTAAGGAAATGAGTAGGGAGAGGATTTGAAGAAGCAGCACTGACTGATTGGCTGGGTGGGAGCACCAACCCTTTGGACCATGATAATAGAACAAGAACTCCCATGTAGACTCTGCCTCAAAGTGATAAGCCAAAAAAAAAAAAGTGATAAAATGAGAGAGGGGGGAGGAGGGGAAAACATTGACAAGAGTCAGCAATTATGCCTTGCATGTAATGGACAGTCAATACATTTTTGACAAATGAAGGTTACAGCTGTTATGATGTTTGGTCAGTAGTGATCAGTGGACTGACAAAAGTTGTTGGAGCACTTAATATCCCCATTTTCCACCCTCCAGACATTAAATGTGTGTGTGTGTGTGTGTGTATCTTTCTGTCTTTCTCTTTATACTAGGGATATAGTCATTTTTACTGGTTGGATGAGAAGATATAGAGAAGAGTGAGATTAAGAAATGGCAGTTTGAAAGTTGCCAAATAAAATTTGTGCTGTCTGAATAAATGATATGTAAACACTTAATAGCCTATGGTCTTCCTGACTTTCCTAAGTAGCAAGAATTAATTCTCCAATTTTTTTTGATGGGCAGGGAAGTTTATTTGTCCGGATCACACAATAGTGATATATAACTAGTTACAGGTATATGATCCTAGGCAAAGAAGCCTAGAACCTCCCCACCCCATACCTTGAACCTCCCCACTCCCACCATTTTAATTGAGTTTCACCCCACAGTGGGACCTGGTATATGAGCTGAGTCACCTGGTAGTTCAGTGGAAATGGTCAGTCCTGCAAATACCAACCTCTTATTTACTTTGATGGATCTGTAGTTTCATGTTCTTGGGTTTTCCTTCCACTAATGTAGATTGCAGTTGCCCCATAACTTCTTAACCTGCATGGTTCTTATCTAAACGCTTCCATAAATCATTTCTGGAGTTTCCACCCAAAGTACTCTAGGCCTTCTTCTATTTTGTTATTAAATATCTCCGTGGTACCAAAAGGGGTGCTCCTTGTCTTTCATTCTTGCTATGTGAGGCCATCTCCTTTCTTGAACAAATATGTCTTTGATGACATCTTTTATAATACATTTTTAGAATAAATTGTCATTGGTAATATGCTTCAGTCAAATTATACCTGTGTGTCTTTCCTTTGCTCTTTGGGTTACCATAACATAAATTCTTCTTATATCATAGTACACCATGATTTAAAGCTGTACAATATCACTAAGGGAATATTAGTATTGAAGATATTTTGCCTTCGTTTCCTAGTAATTAAATATTTTAATTTTATTTTAAAATAAAATTTTATTGGTATCTTTTGTTTTAACATTGCCCAAATTTCTCCTTGTATCTCTCCCAGTGTTCCCCTCCCAGTGAGCCCTCCCATATAATAAAGAATATTTGTTGAAAAGAAAAACATAAAAAGAGGAAAGAGATAAAACAAAATCAGCAAAACCTATTAATATATTGAAAAAAATCTAAAAATATATGCAATGTTTCACACCTGTGGACTTACCATCTCTGCAAAAGAGGAGGGGGAGGTATCTTCTCATGTCTCTTCTTTGGGCCTAGGTTTGCTCTTTGTAATTTTACAACATTCACTTTTGTTTTCTGGTTGTTCTTCCCATTTAAATGGTTGTAATCTGGGTACATTATTATCTTGGTTCTGCTTATTTTACTGTGTGTCAGTTCATGGAAGTCTTTCTATATAGTCACCGTATTCATTGTTTCTTACTGTACAATAATATTCCATTACATTCATGTACCACATTTTGTTTAACCATTCCCGAGTTGATGGGTTTCTGCTTTCATTTCTAGGTCTTTGATATCCCCAAAAGTATTTCCATATATATTTGGTGTGTATGACTACTGTCTTTTTATCAATGACCTCCTTGGGGTACGTGACAAGTAGCAGGTTAATGCCATATATATGCTTGTTAGTTTTGCCTGTCTTCTTTTCTTTTTTTTAATTCTTTGTCAGAATGACTCTAAATGCACGTGTACTCCAAAGCTCTGACAAAGGTCTTTCCGCACTCCCTCATTCTGAGACTTTATGAGTTTCCATGGGTTTAATGATCATATCTATGCAAAAGACTCCCAGATCTATATATCCTCCCCTAGCCTTTTTCCCAAGTTCAGTCCTGGACCACCAACTGCATAGTGAACATTTCAAATAAGATGACCCATCAGCATCTAAAACTCAACATGCCCAGAATAGAAGTGTTAGCTTTCTGCCCCCTCGACCCCCAATCTATCTCCTTCCGAACTTCCCTATTTGTTTTTTTTTTAATGAAAAAGGTATCTTTTGTTTCTATTTTACCTACATTCCCCCATATATTCTTACCTCTAGTCCCTTGCAGAGTCATTCTGTTTAACAAAGAGTTTTAAAATAAGAAAAGAAGACAGGAAAAACTAACAAGGATATATATGGCATTATCTGTAGTCTTCCGTTCCCTGACCTCTGCAGACAGGGGGCATGGAGATGATTCTCTGATCTTCCCTGTTTCTGTCAAGGATGTTGTTACCTTTCTAGTCATTCAGATCTGAAACTTGACCATTGTCTACTTCTCACCTTCACTCAATTCACATATCTAATTGGTCAACAAATCTTTGTTGCTTTCAGTGAACAAAACTCTGGGTCTGGAGTCAGGAAGACCTAAGCTTATTTCCTTCCTTCATTTATAGCTCTACAGCATCTCTAACATCCATCCCCTTCTTTATACTCACATATTCATTCAGTCCTTCATCTCTTGCCTGGAGTCTTAGAATAGCTTCCTAATTGGTCTCCTTGCCTCAGTCTTTCACCACTTCAATCCATCCTTCACACAGATGCTCAAATGATTTTCCTATAATCTAAAGCGTAGATCTGACCATTTCATTCCCCTACTGAATAAACTTCAAAGACTCCTTTAGGATGAAATTTAAGTTTGTCTGTTTGACTTTTAAAGCCCTTTACAGCTTTGCACTAATTGATTTTTTTTTCAAATAAATTTAATTTTTTCAATAACAAAAATCTATTTTCTTTCTCTCCCATCATCCCTTCTGCCACTATTAAAAAAGTTAAGAAAGAAAAAGAAAACCCTTGTAAGAAATATAGGTAGTCAAGAAAAACAAATTCCTGCCTTGTCCAAAAAATATATGTCTCATTTTGCATTTTGAGGCCATTACCTTTCTGTCAAGAGGAGGGTGGCATGCATCAGTGGTACCCTGGAATTGGGGCTAGTTAGTGTGTTAATCATCTTTCAAAGTTGTTTGTCTTTACGATGTTGTCATGGTGGTGGTGCTGATATAAAGTGTTATCTTGGTTCTATTCACTTCGCTCTGAGTCAGTTTATACAAATCTTCCCAGGTTTCTCTGAAATTGTCCTTTTCCTTATTTCTTACAGCACCATAATATCCCATTACATTCTCATATAATTTGTTCAGTCATTCCCCAACTGACAGGCATTCCCCTTTCCAGTCCTTTGCTCGCTCGAAAAGAGCTGCTATAATTTTTTGTACAAATGGTCCAATTTTCCCTTTCTTTGATCTTTTTGAGATATGATTTTTCTCTGTCAAAGGGTATGCACAATTTAGTGACATTTGGGGCATAGTTCCAAATTACTTTTCAGGCCAATTCACAGCTCCATTCTTCAACCTGTTTTTCCAGCCTCATTGTTTATATTATTCCCCTTACCACATTTTGCCATCCATCCATATTGACCTTTGTGCTGCTCCTTAACACACAACATTTCACCTCTCCTCCCCATGTCTTTGTACTATGTTTGGAACACACTTCATTCTCACCTTCATCTTTCAGAACACTGTGTTTCAATGGTTCATCTTTCTTGACTGGTCATCTTCCCAGTAACATAGTACATCTAGGCCCAGCTCCATCCAATGCTTCATTTCACTTTCCCCTGCTATCTCCTCACCAACCACCATGCCACCGAGACCAGTAACCATGTCCTGAAAGACTGCCCTTCCTCCCTAGAATTCCCAGTCTGGAGTCCCACTGTCTCCATTAATGGCTGCCTCAGTTGACCACTATAAGTAGGCCATCTATCTTCTTGTCATTCACCATGGAATACCCTCTCAATGTGCCCTTTCAGTTCTTCTACTATAATCAAATCAACTCTGCCATTGTTTCTGGAAAGGTTGTGTCAATTTCCAATGGTCCCATTCACCATCCTTGTAACTTTACAAACCAAAATATCTTTTCTGACTACCCCTGCCCTTTATGTGATCTCCCATTTGTATAAAATCTCTTCGAAGACAGAAGCTGTGTTTAATTTTATGGTTGTTCCTTATGAGCTTAGTAGTGTTTCAAAAGCACATAATAAGCTCTTCATGCTTTTTTGTTCATTCATTCATTCATAACTTATCTCTGACGCCATCTTTTACATCAAGCCTTTCTTGATCCTCTAGTTGACTCCAAAAATTACCTTTTGTACGTGTGTGTGTATGTATGCATATATATACACACACTCACATACATGCATATATAACTATACTATGTATAGTAATACATAGTATATATAAATACATATGTATGCACATAGATATACATTAGTGTTTCAGAACCCTCAGAATAAGTTGTCAAATTATTGTTCTCACTTTGAAAAATGTAAAATTGTGAATTCAAGGAGGACAGTTCTGGAACTTTAGGGACCAGGTGCCAAATGCTGCACTACCCAATCATACCATTAGAGGCCCTCTTTGTTCCACATTCCTCTAGCCACCTGAGTATTTATCTGCCTGAATGCCCTGGTGAGACCTCTGAAGTCTAAACCACTCCCTTGAACATCAATCTCCTGACCATCAACAGGCAGCCCAAAGACCAGCCAAGTGTCTCCACCAGCTCCAAAATGGGGTCACGTGCTTTTGTTCTCTAGTTGTTAAAGGTCTTGTTTCCCCAATTAAACTGGAAGCTCCTTGAGGGTGGGCCTGGGCTGTTTCTTCTATTTCTTTTTGTACCCTCATAGCCCTGTGAATGTCAGATGTTTAAATGAGAAAGTAGCTCCCAGACCTTCAATTCAGGATATGGGTCTTGATTACTCACCTATCAGAAAAATATTTTTGATCACATACCCTCAACGTTTTTATATTTACTTGTTTATAGATTATAAACATACTACTATACTAGGAATTATGTATGTTATGAAACTCAGACAAAAATATAAATAAAACATATGAGTTAAAGTGAAATAATATTAACCCTAAAGTCAATAAATAGAGAGTCACTGCCATTTATTGAGTAGAGAAATGTGACGTGGGAGAAAGGAAGGAAATAAGCATTTATATAGCACCAACAATGTGCCAAGTGCTATACACGTATTATCTTATTTGATCCTCACAGCCACTCGGGGAGATAGGTGCTATTATTATCCCTCTTCTACAATTGAGAAAACTGAGGCAGCAGAGGTTAAGCGTCTTGCCCAGAGTCACATGGCTACTGAGGTCACATTCGAATTTAGGTCTTCCAAACTCCAGGCCCATCTATCTATCCGCTGACCACCTAGCTGCTATAATCAGACCTGTTCTTTAAGAATATCGCTTTGTGGAGGATGGGATGAGCTAGGGAGGTTATTCCAGTAGTCCAGGGGAGAGGTAATGTGGCCTGTGTGAGTAGAGGAAGAACATGAAAGTCATAATGGAGGTTGAATTGACAAGATAATTAGATAACCCTGGTGAAAGAGAGGGAAGGGGTGATCCAAAGGAACCTCGATCCAAAGAATACCCCAAACAGAAATTCTGAAGAGGCTTGAGTTTTTAGAGGAAGATGATAAGACTGAAATCCATCCATGCCTGCTCACCCTGTGTGATTCATTGGGAAGGAAGGTGGGACTCATACTTTGATTCCACTGTCATGGAATGCACAGTTCACTAAGAGAAGCCTGTTACAGTCACAGAGTGATCTGTGGCTAAACTGGGGGGCTGAGGTAGAAATGTTGACTGCTGGCTCAATTCAGGGACCCCTGTTAGGTGATAAATGCCCTGAAGGGCCAAGACTAGGAACAGAAGGAGAGAGGTTATGAGCTCACACAGCCACAGACCATCAGAGGGAGGGAAGGAACAGAGGGTGAAAATGGGTGATAATGGCCTGTCTTGTGGACGGTGCTTATCTTTCTACTCTCCCATTGGTTACATCTTGGTCGTACTGTGACCTACAGGGGTTTGTAGAGGTGACATTTTGGAAACCGTTGTTGAGTATCAATGACCAATCTAGAACGTAATAGAAATAGATTGCCACCACTGCCAGATACTCCAGCCTGGGTCATCTTGGGGCCAAGCTACAAAACAGGACATTTTTAGCCCCACCTCCGAGGATGAGTACGTAGAAGGTTGAGGCTTGGGTGGAGGCTAGTCTGGTAGAGTGACCCCCTTTCATCTGAGCATACCAAAGCCCTTGACTAATGCTAATTAACTCTGACTCAGAGCAGTTCTAGGAGGGACAGGTCATTATAGTCATTGAGTAGAATGGGGAAACTAAGGCACAGAGTGGAGAAGCAGCTTGGCCCCACTGAGTCAGTGGCATCAGGCCCTAAGATCTGATTGTTGTGTCCAAATCTTTATTAAGATCCTGCCATCATTATCATCATAAGGCATTTTTTTTTCTGACTCTGGAGACTGCCCAGTTAAGGAAGCATTCCTCAGTTCCAGAAAGGCATTCGAAGGTTGGGACAAGGCAGCTGCTTGAAGGAAAGCAAACCCAATAGAAGCCCCTCAGGTTGGGATGTTCTACCCCCAACCCACCATGTGTCTATGGGGAAACCTCTTCTCTGTGGCCCTGAAGTTTTATGGCTTATAGAGTGTTTTAGATCTCTTGGGAGAAAAGGCTTCAAGCTAATAAAGAGATAAGCACTTATATAGCACTACTATGTACCAGACACAATACTAAGCTTTTTACAAATATTATCTGAATTGATAAGAAAGCCCCTTAGTTTCTTCCTGCAACAAGCTTCAGGACAAATTTCTGAGCTTACAGAAAGAGACGGTCTCCGCTTCCACCCCCAACATGCCTGATCCTTGGAAAGGTACCAACTTTGCTTTTCTCATTCTTTTTTTTTTTTTTTTTTTTTGAATAAGGATCTGGCTGAGCTTGCCTAGCCAGGGTTCTCACTTTGCCATTCCCCAAGGCCAAGAACCCAAGTCTGTGGTGGTGTGCCTTATTAACCAATACCTAGCATTGCAATGAAGTTGATTTCTCTTTAACCTTGGCTTCAGAGACATCAGGAAACACCTTAGGCAACTGGACACAGACCAAGCTAACCACATTCCTGACAGTCTCCTTGGACCCTGGCCTCAACGAGCAAGGGCAGGGCCCACCCTTTAAGGTATGACAGTACCAGGACAGGAAAGCTAATTATAGTCATTATCCAGCTGAGGCAGGAAAACTGGCTTGTTTGTCCAGCATAGTTCTCTTGAATCACCCTAAACCCTCCAGCCAGCTGGAGCTTGAGCTGGACAGGCAGGCCTGGAGTTAACAGCTGGGTATGTGGGATACATTCTGACTTCTGCACCTGGTTAGTCCCGACTCTGCCCAGTTGTTTTCTTGCCTGAAAAATGAATCAGCATGGCAGAGCCCTGAACTTGATATAGCTGGTCCAATATCAGGACAAGTAGGCACAAGTGCCCTGAGGTAAACGCTTTGGGACAAGGAAACAAGGACAGCTGTGTTCTCTGAGTCCTAGGAGCACCAGATTAATAGACTAACAGAGCTCCAGCCAAGAAGCAGTGATTGGAATAAGGAACAGCACACAGCACCTCCTATCTCTCCTTTTCCTTCCTCCACCATTTTTCCATTCTTTGTCAGGATCCCACACTTTTGAAGTCATCGGGAAGTCTAGATTCTAGTCCCACTGACCTTACAACAGTTTTATTTCTGCAAAATGTTAAGAAAATCCTTGCTCTTCCTCTCATATGTTGGAGTAAGAGGGAAACATGTATAGATGAAGTTCCAAAGAGCCGCAGGAAAAGATAAAAAGAGTTGAAATAGGTTGTGGGGGGGGGGGCGATGGGGAGGAGGGGAAGGAACTGTATAGATACTGAGGGGCTACAAAAAGAAACTGGGAAGTGAAATAGGTGCTCCTCAGTTGGGAAATGACTGAAAAAAAACTATGATGCCTGAATATAATGGAATACTATTTTGTAGTAAGAATGATGACTATGAGGAATTCATAGTCATAGAGAAACGACTGTGAAAGAGAAGCATGGAAAGATTTGTATGAACTGATGAAGCTTGAAATAAGCAGAACCAGAAGAACAATACACACGAGGACCGCTATAATGATAACAAGAAGGAAAAAGAATTCTGAATAAATGAAAAATTAGTGGTGATCCTGGAGAACAGATGATGAAGTATGCCTTCAGGGAGGGAGGTGGGAGCTTATTAGGGCAGATATTATATATGTTATGAGATGTGGTCACTGTTTTCCTTTGTTACAAGGGAGGATTTAATCTAGAATATGGGGAGGGTTTGTTTTCTCCCAGAGATGAATATGACAAAGCGACAAAAGATACCAACAATCTTTTTTTTTTTAAAGAGAGAGACTGAGAGCATCAAGATAGCCTGCCCACCAGATCCATAACTATGAAATTTTTTTTTTTTGGAGGCAATCCATGTTAAGTGACTTGCACGGGGTCACACAGTTGGTAAGTGTCTGAAGCCAGATTTGAACTCAGGGTGATGCTCTATGCACTATACCACCTAGCTGCCCCATAACTAGGAATTTTTGAGCATAGGGCAAGCACTACAAACCTTGACTGGGGTGAGCCCTACGAAAAGTGCCTTCAGTTACACAGGGGCAGAAGGTAAGGGGGGAGGAGCCAGGATACCAACCTGTTGAGCAAAACTGACACCAGAACCCTGAGTCCAGGTGGAGAGGCTGCCACAGAGTGAGAGAAGGGGCAGGAAAGAAGGAGGAACTCTCCCTACCACTGAAGAAGTACAGGACTTTCAACATCCTCTAAATTTGGGTAAGGTCCCTATTTTATCTAAAAACCCTTGTCACAGCTCTGGACCCTTCCCCCCAATTGAGAATTACTTCTGATGAAATTTGCTTTTTAGAACTGACTCTCAGGGCAGCTAGGTGGTGCAGGGAGTAGAACACTGGCCCTGGAGTCAGGAGGACCTGAGTTCAAATCTAGCCTCAGACACTTGAGACACTAGCTGTATGACCTTGGGCAAGTCACTTAACTCCAACTGCCCTGCCTTCTCCCCTTCAAAAAAAAAAAAAAGAACTGACTCTCACAGCAGAGATCTAGAAACTTGTCTAAGATATGACTATTATAAAGGAAAAGAAACAAGTAGCAAGGTGCAAAGCCAGGACACTGACACTAAGTAAGATGAAATATAGGGGCAAAAGGTTAAAAAAAACTAAGAGGCAACAAGGGTCTGAAGGGGTTAAGTGTATGGCTTCTTCCTAAAAGGAGATGGAAAGAAGGAAAGAAAAAAAAAGCATAAAATCAACTGTTGGCCAAGAGGTTTAATTTCCAGTGGGCGTATGAGGGATGCGAAGGGAATTACATCTGGCTGCATCTGCTGTTGTACCATCCTAACCTCCCTGTGGCAGGGCAAGGACATAAGTCAACTTCCTCAGATAATTAGAGGTGGTGGCCGTGGCAACCTCCAACACACCATAAGTGCCCCAATAAAAGCCTTGGCACACCTGCTGCCATCCATTGCCCCACAGGCACTCTCTCAGTTTGGCAGCACTGTGGGGTGGAGGATGGAACAGCCCTGAAGGTGTGGGAGAAGGAATGGGTGAGGAAGAAAGCTTTGTGGTAGCAGTGTTCATTAGCACATTAGCTCAGCCTCATGATGTGTAGCATTCCAATTAGTCTGTCATCTTAGCAGGGAAGAACTATTGGCCGGAGCTTCATGGACCTCAACTGGGACCAACCCCAACTAATACATCATACCTTTTTACACAATCTTAACCCCATGACTTCAGATGTCTATATATCAGTGCAGGGAGTATGTTTGATAAACAAAATGATCTCCAAATTTTAATTCAAAGAGATCAATACAATCTTATAGGTAGTAGAGATACTTAGTGGGATGGAACTCAAGACTGAATACAAGGAAAGGACAGTTCCCCCCCAAAAAAATAACAGAAGCACTATGGTTTCACAGAAAGAACATTTACCCCTAAAGAGATCAAAGAAAGAGGAAAAAGATTCATATCTACAAATATATTTATAGCAGCTCTTTTTGTTATAGCAAAGAACTAGAAACAAAGGAGGTGCCCATCCAGTAGAAAATGGCTGAACCAATTATGGCATATGGATGTAATAGAATATTGTACCACAAGAAATTACTTGGGAGATGGCTTTAGAGAAAAATGGGAAGACTTGTATGACCTGTTGCAGAGTGAAGTGAGCAAAACCAGAGAACAAATTACACAATGACTATAATATTATAAAGTAAAACAATTTGGGAAAGACTTAAGAACTCTCTTCAATGCAGCAACAAGCCACAATCCTAGAGGACCAGTGATAAAGTAGGCTTCCCACCTCCTGAAAGAGAGGTGATATATCCAAGGTGCAGAATGAGACATGCATTTTTGAACATGGCAGATGTGTGGATTGATTTTGCTTGATTATACTTATTTGTTAGAAGGATTGTGATTTTCTTTTTATGTGGTAAGGGAAAGATTTAGTTGGGGAAAGGGGATCCATAGATAATATGAAGAAGAAGAAGAAGAAGAAGAAGAACAAGAAGAAGAAGAAGAAGAACAAGAAGAAGAAGAAGAAGAAGAAGAAGAAGAAGAAGAAGAAGAAGAAGAAGAAGAAGAAGAAGAAGAAGGAGGAGGAGGAGGAGAAGGGGAAGAAGGAAGAGGAGAAGGAGGAGGGGAAAGAGGAGGGGAAAGAGGAGGAGGAGGAGGAGGAGGAAGAAAGAAAGCATCCTTGAAGAATTTTTTTTTTAAATGCAGAGAAAACAATCTGGAGAAAGTTTAGAGAGAAAGGTAGACAAGCAGGACAGTTATGAAAATAACACTGAATTTATTATGTACTTTTTAAGAAAGAGCAAAGCAGTATATAATAGAGATTTGTGGTTTCACATAGAATCTGTTTTTTCTGTTCTTTTTTGTATATGACAATGTTCTTAACTGTTTTGATGTTCTTAATAAACAGAATTAAAGAAATAAAAAATTTAGGAAGAAGAAGGAACATTGAACAAATCAAGTCAAGAGACCTGGGCTATAATTCTGGCTCTGTCATTGAATAGCTATATGATACTGGGCAAATATTTCCTCATTTGCAGCATGAGGGGATTGGACTAGATATTCTTTTTTCTAATTAGGCTTTTTTAAAAATGCTTTTTCTTTTTCATCACAGTCATTTTGAGATACACCCTCCCACCCCCCACCCCAAACGAGCCTTCCTTTGTAACAAAGAAAAACAGTTGAGCAAAACTAACCGACTTGCTGACCTTGACTGGTCGTTTATGCAACATCCCATACTGGTAGTACCCCACCTTTTTACAGAAAGGAAGGAGGTGCTTTCTTTCTCATCTCGGGGATGGGGGGAGGAGGGGAAGATTGGTCATGATAATTACCCAATGTCAGCAGATTGGCAAAGATAGCAGAAAGGTATAATGAAAGCTGTTGTAGAGGTTGTGAGAAGACAAGTAAGATAATGTATGAATTGATGGAGTTGTGAAGAATCCATTCATTCTGGAGAGAAATTTGGAACCAAATCCAATAGGTCATTAAGCTGTGCAGAAGTTTGACTCAGTGATACCACTCAGAGGTATATACCCTGAAGAGATCAAAAAAAGGATGCAAAAGCTATAAGCAAAAATATTTATAGTAGCGCTTTTTTGTTGTAGCAAAGAACTCACAAACAAAGTGGGTACCCATCAGGTGGGAATCAAATTATGATAGTTGAATGGAAGGGGTACATCACTGTGCTGGATAAAAATTAAAAATGATGAAAGGGATGGTTTCAGAGAAACTTGAGATTATGAATTGATGAAGAGTGAAGTGACCAGATCCAGGACAAAAATTTGTACAGTAACTGTAACACTGTAAAGGAAAGGAATTCTGAAAGACTTGAGAACTGCGATCAATCCAGTGACCAATCATGACTCCCGAAGAATGATGATTAAACATACTTTCCACTTCTTGGCAGAGAGGACTGGAGGTGCCAAATCAGACATTCATTTTCAGATAGATAATATGTGGATTTCTCTTGTTGGACTATACTTATTTGTTAGAGGAGAAGGCCCTTTTTGGCAGGAAGGGAGTATTATTAAAGATAGTGAGTATCTAAAAAGATAAGAAAACAAAGAGTATTAGTTAAATGATGAACATTTTAAAAAAAATACACAGGGAAATTCAGAAGGGAACACAGAACAATGTTGAAATTGTCAACCTAATTTTAATATATCCCTAGAAAAACAATTTGTATGTAATAGAAATTCAGTGTCATATACAATCTTCTTTTTTTATCTTTCTTCAGATATGAGAATGTTTATGATTGCATATATTTTGTCAAATTTATAATGATAATTTTAAAATAAAATGGTTTTTTAAAAATTACTCATCATTTGGTTTCATTTTAGCTAAACTAGATTATCTTGAAGGCATCTTCCAACTCTAAAATCCTGTGAGACTGAGTTCTGGTAGATAGGGTAACAGAATAACTTTGTATGTGGACATATACATCTATTTGTTAATCTCCAAACTTGAGAGCAGGAAGCATATATTCATTCATTCTGACTACATACAGAACACTGACCTTGGCTTTGGATGGATGCAAGGTTTGGGAGAAATTTTGACATGATAAATGCATTAGGAGTGCTGTTATTGTTGTGTCATTTTTTCAGTCCTGTCAGACTTTTCATGATGCTACTTGGGGTTTTCTTAGCAAAGATACTGGAATGGTTTGCCATTTCCTTCTCCAGCTCATTTTACAGATGAGAAAACTGAGGCCAACAGGGTCACATAGCTAGTAAATGAATGAGACCAGATTTGAACTCAGGTCTTCCTGACTCCAGGTCCAGTGTTCTGTCAACTGTGCCATCTAGCTATTCAGTTAGGAATGTAAACAAATATTAATAATATGAATAGGTAAGGTTGGTCACTCTCATGTAAATTCTCACCCATATGTAAGTAAATATAAATGATGGTAGTTGTCCCTTCATGTACTAATGTATGTAACAATAGGAGGAGATAGATAACTATCAAGGGGAATGGAGTAGGGAGTCCATTTCATTTGAATGTCTGTAAGGATTCAAAAGGATCCATGTAGGAGGTGGAGCCAAGATGATGGAGAAAGGTGGCAACTCATCTGAGCTCTCCCCAAAACCCCTCCAAATACCTTTTAAATAGTTCCATAAAACAATTCCTGGGTGAAATAATTTTCTAGCCAAAGATAACTTAAAAGGTTGGTAGGAAAGGTCTTTTGGGTGAGTGAACTCCAACCCAGGCTGAGTCAGCACAACCACAGCCCCAGTAGACCAGGAACAGGCTTTGGGAGCCACTGAATCATCATCATCATCATCCTCATCCTCATCCTCAGCAGCAGCATCTGTTTCCAGAGCTCTTAGCTCACAGATGATAAGGGGGTTGAACAACTGATCAGTAGGAGATTACAGGGGTCTCTTTGCTAGCACTGAAGCAGGACTCTGTTGCTTTGCCCATACTCAGATCTGGGTCGAAGTCCTATGTGGCAATCCCAGGGCAAATAGGAGCAGGAGCACATCAGAGCTTATGGCTTCAGTGGAGCAGGGACCCTTGTCACAATTCCAGGGCAGAAAAGAGTGCTTGTGGTCCCTCACAGACCAGAGCACAGGCCAGGAAAATAGTAGAAGCATCTCTCTTTAGATCATACTACCTTGGAAGAACTGAAAACTTACAGGTCCCTAGAAGTATCTCTAAAAACAGCTGCACAAAACCCCAGAAGCTTGGGACAGTGCTCCCTCTACCCTGAAGCAGAGTCCTACTTTAACAAAGAGTTAAAAGTCAAGAAATAGACTGGAAAAAATAAGCAGACAAGAGAAAAAGAATTTTGACCATAGAAAGTTACTATGGTAACAAGGAAGATTAAAACACACACTCAGAAGAAGATCAAAGTCAAAGCTCCAACATCCAAAGCCTCCATGAAAAATATGAATTGCTCTCAGGCCATGAAAGAGCTTAAAAAGGATTTTGAAAATCAAGGAAGAGTGGTAGAAGAAAAATTGGGAAAAGAAATGAGAGTGATACAAGAAAATAATGAAAAAAGAGTCAACAGCTTGGCAAAGGAGACACCAAAAAAAAGTTCTGGAGAAAACAACACCTTTCAAAACAAAATAGGTCTAATGGTAAGAGGTACAAAAAGCCTATGAGGAGAAGAATGCCTTGAAAAGCAGAATTGGCCAAATGGAAAAGGAGGTGCAAAAGCTAACTGAAGAAAATAATTCCTTAAAAATTAGAATTGAGCAAATGGAAGCTAATGACTTTATAAGAAATCAAGAAACAATAAAACAAAACCAAAAGAATGAAAAAAATATAAGACAACATGAAACATCTCAGTGGAAAAATGACTTACCCAGAAAATAGATTCAGGAGAGATAATTTAAAAATCACTGGACTACCTGAAAGCCATGATAAAAAAAAAAAGACCCTAGACATCATTTTTCAAGAAATTATCAAGGAAAACTGCCCTGATATTCTGGAATCAGAGGGTAAAATAGAAATTGAAAGAATTCACTGATTACCTCCTGAAAGAGATCCCAAAATGAAAACCCCTAGGAATATTATAGCCAAATTCCAGAGCTTGCAGGTCAAGGAGAGAATATTGCAAGCAGCCAGAAAGAAACAATTCAAATATAGTGAAGCCACAGTCAGAATAACACAAGATTTCACAGCTTCTACATTAGAAGATCAGAGTGTTTGGAATATGATATTCCAGAGGACAAAGGAGTTATGATCACAATCAAGAATCACCTACCAGCAAAACTGAGTACAATCTTTCAGGGGAAAAATGGATATTCAATGAAATAGAGGACTTTCAAGCATACTTGATGAAAAGACTAAACTGAGTAGGAGATTTGACTTTCAAATACAACACTCAAGAGAAGCATAAAAACGTAAACAGAAAAGGGAAATCATAAGGGACTTAATAAAATTAAACTGTTTACATTCCTACATGGGAAGTTTTGTAACTCACAAAACTTTTCCATTATTAGGGCAGTTAGGAGTATATATAGACAGAGGTACAGATGTGAGTTGAATATGAAGGGAGAGGTGAGAAAGAGCAATGTACTGGGAGAAAGGGAAAGAGATGGAGTAGAATGGGGGTAAATTATCTCACATAAAAGAGGCAAGGAAAAGCTTTTACAATGGAGGGGAAGAGAGGGGTGAGGGGGAGTGAGGGAACCTTACTGTCATCAGAATTAGCTCATAGTGGGAATACCCACTCAATTGGGTATAGAAATCTATCTTACCCTATAGGAAAGTAGGAGGGGAAAGGGATGGTGATAGGAGGGAAGGCAGATTGGGGGAGGTGGTAGCCAGAAGCAAAACACTTTTGAGGAGGGACAGGGTGAAAAGAGAGAGAATAGAATAAATGGGGTGAGGGAGGGGAGTGGAAAATAGGATGGAGGAAAATATATTTAGCAATTGTAACTGTGAAAAAAATTTTGAAGCAAGTTTCTTTGATAAAGGTCTCATTTCTCAAATATATAGAGAACTGAGTCAAATTTATAAAAATAGGAGCCATTTCCCAATTCATGAATGATCAAGAGTTATGAACAGGGGCAGCTAGGTGGCGCAGTGAGTAGAGCACCAGCCCCGGAGTCAGGAGGACCTGAGCTCAAATCTGTTCTCAGACACTTGACACATGTACTAGCTGTGTGACCTTGGGCAAGTCACTTAGCCCCAATTGCCCTGCCCCCCCCCCAAAGAGTTATGAACAGCTTTCAGATAAAGTAATCAAAGCTATCTATAGCCATGTGAAAAGGTGCTCTAAATTGATTGGAGGAATGCAAATTGAAACATTCTGATGTACTACCTCATACCTATTAGATTGGCTAATAGGACAGAAAAGGAGAATGACAAAAGTTGGAGGGGATGTGGGAAAAATGAGCCATTAATACACTGCTGGTGGAGTTGTGAATTGATTCAACCATTCCTTAGAGCAATTTGGAGCTACACCCAAAGGGCTATAGAACCATGCATAACCTTTGACCTAGCAGTGCCACTTCTAGGTCTGTATCCAAAAAGAGATGAAAAACAAAGGGGAAAAGGACCTATATATTTGGAAATATTTACAGCAGCCATTTTCTAGTGGCAGGGAGTTGGAAATTGGGGGGGATGCCCATCAATTGGGGAATGGCTGAACAAATTGTGCTATGTGATTGTGATAAAATACTGTTGTGCTATAAAAAAATGATGAGCAGGATGCTCTCAGAAAAACCTGGAAAGACTTACGAAAGGATCCATATAGTATACATAGTAATTACCACCACCATCCCCTTTCCAGGTCTTTTGCTCATAAATTGATTATACTCCATCTAGGGGCTTTCGATTCATTTAGGTTATTAATCTAATTCTATTTAAAATCTCTCTTGCACAAAAACGATCGGACCAGTACGAAAAAGGAACAGGCAGTTTTTTGCAAACAGTGCCCATGGCAGATCACATGTTCAGAGTGACACAATTAACTGGAAGATGTCACAAGATCCCACTGTCTTTATTTTTTATTGACTATGAAAAACACACATTTGATTTGGTATACCAAAAGACCACCTTAAAGGATCTCTTTTGACAGTGTCACTGTAGCAAGCACCCTGGCATACCCAGGATGGCCTGATAGAGCAGGTTCTTTGATCTGCTTTTCTAGGAAAGACTGTTCAAAAAGGGGTTAACAATCCTACTTTTAATTACATTCACTAGCTCAGGCGAAGGGTCAGCACCCTGAATGTCAAAGAAAATATAAGCAGAGAAAATACAAGCAGAGAAATTAGCATAAAGACCAACAGACAGGGCTCTCAACTGCCTGAATCAGAGCAATATTGCTACACACTTTACATATATCACTGGATTTAGAGAGCCTTTACATCTGAGTAATTGAGGAGCTCTGAACATACAGCTACTCAGTCTCAACCAGGGAATCAAAAGGTCCTTCTCATAAAGGAGCCCCTGAAGCAAAACCCCAACTCAAAGTATATATACACTTCTCAGAGCCAGAAGGCATCACAACCCTCATGACTCAGAGCCTACTCAACTTAGTGCCAAAAGGTGTGAAAGTCTTCCTAGAAATAAGCCTCTCCTAAGCAAGCTTCCCTTAATGGGCTCCACATAAGGACTATTCATGGGCAGGGAAGATCTTCATATCCCATTAACATTACAGTCTCTTGTGCATATAGGTCGCTAGGTGGTTAGGTATCTCAGTGGATAGAGCACTGGACCTGGAGTCAGGAACACAAATCTCCATGAGTTCAAATCCAACCTCAGACGCTTATTAGTTGTGCGACACTGGACAAGTCACTTAACCCTGTTTGCCTCAGCTCCTCATCTGTAAAATGATCTGGAGAAGGAAATGGCGAACCACTCTAGTATCTCTGCCAAGAAAACCCCAAATGGGGTCACGATTGAAAAACAGCTGAACAGTAACATGCATATGTGAAAAGTTTACAGTATTCCTTAAAAGACAGGTCCACAGAGATAACTTTATTCAGCATTCTTCGAATTGTGAATATATATGAGTATATATATGACTATATACATATAAAAGAAGGCATCATACAGAAAGATGTTCACCAAAAGTGTTTGCCATGTCAAACGAAGAATGTCCATCACAGAATGCAGACTGAAGAGAGATTCCCTCTACATGATAAGGTCATCCAGGTGATCCTATATGCAGATGAATTATAGTGACTACATCAAGCCCCAGAACATTGCAGAGCCTCCTAAATGAGATATATAATACATTTTTTTTGCCATTTATGTCATTCTTTTTTTTTGACATTTCTAAAGAACTTTAACATACTTTATTATTTCCTTCAATCCCTGCAACAAATTAAAGTAGATAGACAATATATTCCCCCTATTTTAGAGGATGAAACTGAGACTCAGAGAGAGGAAGAAGCAATAGCAGAGTTGGGATAGGAACCCAGGTCCTTTGATTCTTTATTTTTTTATTTTTTAAATTTTCATTTATGTTATTCTTTAAAAACAAGTTTAAATTAATTTTTAAAAGATTAGAACAACAAAAAGTTTTTTTTTAAAATAAATTTATTTTTCAAAGATCCTTCTTGTCTTCCACAATACCCTTTCCCCAATTGAGAAAGCAAGAAAAAACGAAACGCCTATTACAAACATGTATAGGCAAGCAAAACACATTTCTCCATTGGCCATGTGCCCCGCCCCACCCCTCCCCGCCCCCCAGCCCTCCTCCAAAAGTCTCAGTCTTCGCTCTGAATGCATCACCACTCTATTAGGAAGTGGGTAGCACGTCTCATGATAAGTCCTTTCGAATTACAAGAAGTCGTTTTGTTGATCAGAGTTCCTAAGTCTTTCAGAATTATTTGTCTTTACAATACTGTTATTAGTGTATAAATTATTCCTCTGACTGGTCATACCCTTGATCTCATCATCACCCACAAGTGTGTCACCTCCATAATCCATGATGCTGGAGTTCCTCTGTCTGACCATAGAGACCCAAGCCTTCTATCTCTCCCTCTGTTTCCACCTCTTCTAAACCTATTATCTATTCTCACTACAGTCTTCAGGTGGTTCAGCCCTTCTTTCTTTCCCAGTCTATCACTCTTCTGGAGTCTGAATGGGTCTGCACCTCAGACAAACCTGAGAGACCTGAGAAAGCCCTTAGCTTAAAAGAGTCAAGGTCTCCCACCTCCTCCGGGGCCATCACCAGTCATTCTGCCTTGTGTCTTGCCACTGGACTCTGATGATTCTGGAGGACTGAGTGAGGCTGGTGACTTTGCACAGCCCTGCCTCGCTTAGATCCAATTCACTTGCAAATCGAGATATCACCCTCTTGATATCATTGGTCCTCTTCAGGAATGAAGGGCGAACAACAACAACACTGTAGTGGCCTTATTTTTATTTTCTTCCCTTCAGAGTCTCAACTCCTAAGTTAAGTAGTTCACCTTTACCCATTACCTTTGAATAGCTTGCCCCATTGTCGTATCTATTGAAAACTGGGGAGAAAGAGATCAGAGGGGGCAAGTCCAGTTCATCCCTTTGCAAACCTCAACCTTGATTACCCCCACCATCAGCCTACTCCACTACTCCTTATATGCTGAACTCCACTAGAAGAAGTCACACAACGGTGCTGGCAAGGTCCACTAAACATTCATGTTATCCAATCGGAACTAGTCCCTCCCCTAGGGTCACCAATCCTTTACTCTACCCCTACGGACTATCACACTTTCCACAGTGATTATTTTCTTCCTTTCTTACGCCACCTAAACCACCACTTTCCCTTCCCTCCCAGTGGAGGGACCTGACCTCATATTTCACTGAAAAAAGTGAGGCTATCCCTCAAAAGCTCCCTATTCTTCCCAATCTCACACTTCCAAGCATTTCAGCATCATCTCCCATTCTTTCCTTCTTTGCTCAATTCTTGTAGGATAAGGTGGCCCTTCTCCAAGCCAATTTGTGTTTTCTTTGTACCCAAAATGCCATCCTGATGGGATCTATTTGTACCCTTGAGCCCATCCCCTCCGATATTCCCTAAGAGCTAGTCTCTGATCTCCTCTCCCTCCCTAGTTTTCAGTCTCTCTGTCCACCATCTTTGCCTTTAGACGTTCCTGGCTCTCCTCCACCCTAAAAAAACAAAAACCACCAACTCTTTACTTGATCCTACCATCTCCCCCAGCGAGGGTTCTAGAACTCTCTTTACTTTTACAGCCAATCTCCTCGAAAAAAGCTTTCTATTCTTCCTATATCTACTTTCTCACCTCCCACTCACTTCTACCAGAGGTGAGCTGAAGCCAGCTTGAACCAGAGAGCCAGTGGTTACAGTTGTCAATGTTAGCATTTACGCCTCAGCAATAAACAAATACAAGGGAGGGCTTTATTTATTGTTCTGCTTGTTTTTGTTTAGACTTAAGAAAGTTGTGGAGAAAGTGTTAATAAGATTAAACTTAAAAGCACATCCTGCATACATTTTTTTCCCCTAAGAGTTGATTGTTAATCATTTACCAGCACACCATTTTCTAAACTCTTGCAATTTGACTTCACTCCTTACCCTGGGACTGAAATAACTCTCTCCAAGGGCAGCAATTCATTCTTTCTTTCTTTCTTTCTTTCTTTCTTTCTTTCTTTCTTTCTTTCTTTCTTTCTTTCTTTCTCTCTCTCTCTCCCCTTCTCCATTTCCCTCCGCCCCTTCCCTTTCCTTCTGCTCCCCCTCAATACCTCTCACTCTCTCTCCCTCCCTTCCACCTTCTCTCTCTCCTTCACCTCCCCCTCCAATCCAGTTCTCTCTTGGAAGCATATGACACTATGATCCACCTTATCCTGAATATTCTCTCTTCTCTGAAGTTTTGTGACACTGCTCTGTCATAGTTCTCTTCCAGACTGTCCAACTGATTCTTCTTAGCCCCCTTTGCAGAATTATCATCTGTGTCCTGCCCTCTATGCTTTAATGAACCACGGTCCTCCTTTTCCCTCTTAGTGATCTCATCAACTCCGAAGACATTACCCTGATGATGTCATTAGTGAGAACAAAGGTCGAACAACAATAACATGTATTCAGATATTATGTCTATGCAGATGACTGAAAAATCTACATACCAATTACTCTCCTATGCTCCAGTCCCATGTCTCCAACTTCTTGCTGAACTTATATAGCTGGATCTCCCATGGACATCTGAAATTCAGTATGTCCTAATTGAGGCTCATTTTCTTTTCACTTCACCACCTCAACTTCTCTATTCATTTGAGAATACCACAATTCTTCTTTTTATTAATTAATTTTTTCTTTAGTTTACAATACTCAGTTCCACAAGTTTTTGAGTTCCAAATTTCTTCCCCCCACCTCCTCCCCCGATATGGCAGGTAATCTGATATAGGTTCTGCATATACCTTAACATTAAACTTCTTTTCCCAATAATCAAATTGTAAAGAAGAATTATAACCAATGAAATGAGCCATGAGAAAGATGTAACAAAACCAAAAATAAAATAAAATTAAAAAAAAAAGGAGCAAATAGTTTGTTTAATCTGCATTCAGATTCCACGATTCTTTCTCCAGATGTGGATAGCCTTTTTCATCATGAGTCCTTTGGAGCTGTCCTAGAACCTTGTATGGTTGAGAAGAGCTAAGTCTTAGTCATCACAGAAGCAATGTGTTTGTGGTTGTGTACAATGTTCTCTTGGTTCTGCTCCTGTCACTCAGCATCAGTTCATATAAGTCATTCCAGGTTAAAATGAAGTCCATCTGCTCCTCATTTCTTATAGAACAATAGTATTCCATTACATTCATATGCCACAACTTGTTTAGCCATTCCCCATTTGATGGGTATCTCTTTGATTTACAATTCTTTGCCACCACAAAAAGGGCTGCTATAAATATTTTTGTGCATATGAGTCCTTTTCCCCCTCACATGATCTCTTTGGGATATAGCCCCAGGAGGAATACCACCATTCTTTTAGTCATCTAGGTTTCAAACCTAGGAGTCTTCCTTGACTCTTCATTTTCTCTCATGCCACCCCCATCCAATTAGTTGCTAATTCTTGACTATTCCACCTTCTTAACACATCTTGAATGGGTGCTACTCACATCACAACCACCCTAGTCCAGATGCTAGCCTCATCACTTTTTACCTGGGTTAATTGTAATAGTTTCTTGATTGGTTCTCTCTGTATCTAGTCTGCCTCTTCTCCAATTCATCCTTTCACGTAGCTACCAAATTGATATTCCTAAAGCATTAGTGTGAACCATGGTACTTGTTGGTCAAGAAGTTTCATTGATGAGTAATTAATTAGGTTGAGGTTTGCAGTGTATGTCACTTTAGGTTGCATCTTGAGAGCCTTTGCTTTTCAGAACAGATTATTTCATTCTCTCCTATGTTTTCTGGTGGGTGCAGAATAGTCTTGTGTTATTTATACTTCCTTTCTTTTTTATTTGAAGATCTTTTTTCCTGATTATTTGCAGGATTTATTGTTTATCATTGAAATTGTTGAATTTAACCACCGGGCCTTGGAGTTTTCAGCATGGGTTGTTGTTGTTTTCTGGAGGTGATTTATGGATTCTTTTGATTGACATTTTGTTTTCTATATTCAGAAGGCCTAGGCAGTTTTCTTGTATTATTTATTTATTTGTGGTATTCAGGTTCTTTGAGTTGTTATGTACTTCTGGGAGATCTATAATCATTAAATTGTCTCAACGCATCCTCTCTTCAAAATAAATATTTTGTTTGTATTGAGATGATGAGGGTTTTTTTGTTGTTGTTTTAACATTATTGCTTTTTGCCTTTCTTCTTCTAGATTGCCATTCACTTCATAGATATTTATATTCCCAATCAGCTGTTCTTTCTTTTGTTCCTTGGAGAAATTCACTATTGTGGATTCAGATTTTTTTCTGTGATAATCTTTCTGCAAATTTTTTATGTTATGCAAGCCATAAATTCTGTTTTCACAATTCTTTATTTCTCCCTTGAAACATTTGGACTACCATGGCCTTCACTGCTTGGAAGGTCAGTTAGGTTAGATTTCACCATTCATCAAGGGTTCTTTAGTAACCTTAAAATTATCTTTTATACAGAAATTTAACAGGAGGTATAATCACAAATATACAAACTCATTCCCCCAACATATGGGAGGCATAATTCCCTTTTCCCCTCAGTCTCTGGGAAAGGGAAGGGCTAAGATTAAGTTCATAGCTTAGTTTTTTTCCTAGAGAGCACAACCCCAGTTTCAAGTCCAAAACTCGCTTTGGGCTCGAGGCCTAGGCACCCTGATTCTCTGGACTTCCTTGTTGAACAGTCTGGCTGCACCATCCAGCCTGCAATTCTTGCACCAAGGTCATCATCATGGTTCAAATTTCTACAGCACCAGAATCTGAGTACAAACAGAAACAAACACTCCCAGGCCCATTTCTCAGAGCTGGGGTATAAAGAGAGGGAGCGGGGGAGGAAATTCATTTCCTTCTCACTGATTCAGTTAATGGCATCTTTGCTGTGAATAAACTGGAATCTTTACCCTCTGAGTGAAGCTGATAATAAATAGAGCAACAGAAAGGGCACAAGCGGTCGGTGAACTTGGATTGGAAAAAAAATAACTGTATTAACTTATCTGTGAATATTTTGCATCTGCATAGAAACAGGGGTTCTTAACCTGGGTTCCATGATTTCAAGGCTTCGTGCTAAACTTCTAACTGAAATTTAGCCTTTCAGGCAGAGTTGGGAGGGATAGCTAACAAACTGAAAGAATCAGAATCCCAGAAAATCCAAATGGACTAGAGCATTGTGCTAAGTGAAATACAATGAAATTTAATAGTGACAAATATGTTAATAGTAGTAAATATGAAGAATAATAGTGACAAATGTCTTATACCTCAATTATTTTAAAAAAACTGACTTCATAAGTACAAGTTAGAGGAGACATGGTTAGACAGTAGCTTTTGTTCAAACAATCTGGGGGTTTTAGTGGACAAGCTAAACTGAACCGTAAGTGTGATATATATGACAGCCAAAAGTGTAACAAGGTCTTGGGTCATTCTAAGAGAGGCATAGCTTCCAGAAATAAGGTAGAAGGCCTTAATCAGATCACATCTGGAAGTATCGTGGTTAGTCCTTGGTGCCACAGTTTAGGAAGGCTGTTGATAACTTTGAGAGTGTCCAAGAGAGGGTAGCCAGAATGGTGAAATTTGACTTTGAATCCATCATGCTATAGAGAAATGCATCTGTTTCAGGAACTGGGGATTTTTAGCCTAGAAAAGAGATGATTTGGGGGATTTGGGAAAGGTATGTTCAAACTAAAGATCTATTAAGAGAGATTAGATTTCTTCTGTTTGGCTCTACAGGGCAAAACAACTAACAATAGGTAGAAGATATGAAAAAGCAAATTTAAACCTTAGAAAAACTTCCTAATAATTAGAACTAACTAAAAGTGGAATGGACTGACTCTGGAAGTATTGGGCTCCTCCTCACTGGAGGTCTTCAAGCGGTGATGGGATGACCACTTGTGGGGCAGGTTATACTGGGGATTCTTTGTCAGGCATGGGTTGGTCTAGATGGCTTTTGAGGTCATTTTTTTCCTTTGTTGCTTTTATTATTTTAAACTTAACCAACACCAAATAAGTTCAGCATATATCCATATATAGAGTAGAAGAGAAAGAGAAGGTTGTATACGAAACTGGGAATCTGTATGGTGAATAGCTCACTTTTCTTTTTAAGTATATCATAAATTCATTGTGTTGTTTTCAAAGCTATCCTGTTCAAAGCTAGTCTGTTCTCTTCTCTATATTTTTTTTTTGATGCTTTAATGATCCATTCTTCTTACTTTTTTTTTTCCTTTTCATTTTGATAACCCTGTCCCTTGTGGCTTTTTGTATACTCTGAATTCTCTTCTTAACTCTGAAATTCTGTGATTCCGTGAAACATAAAACATTCAGGACATAGAACTTATAGCTCGTAGGAAACTAGGAATCATCTATTCCAACACCCTTTTCACTTTACTAATGAGGAAACTGAGGCCCAGAGAGAATAAGGGACCTGCCCACAGTCACACAGGTAATAATTGATACAGTCAGGCCTAGCCCAGGTCTTCTGACTTGAAATCCAGTGTTTGTCACACTATATCATGCTGTAGGGCAGAAGTTTGGGGTGAAAGGAGAGGGAGTCTAGGATTCCAACATTTTTTCCCTAACTTTGCCTTAGGCATATCTTCCCCCACCCCAACTCCTCTCCTCATCTTTCTTCTTCCTTCCACTTTCCTCCTCCTTTCCTCCTCCTCTCTCCCCTCTCTTCCCCTCTTCTCCTCTCTTCTCCACCTCCTTCCTTTTGCCCACTCCCTCAGTTTCAGACTGACTACCTATAAAGCAGGTCCCGTGTCACCTGAGTCATAGAAAAATCCAGTTAAGAATGTTTGCCTGGCAACACCGTACAAATGCCCTGCATGAGTCATCATGGGGAATAGGAACTGAGTCTAGCTTCTGCCATTACTGTGTCAATAAGAACAGGAAACACTGGGTGAACTGGGTTACGGATGTCACCTCAAGGTGACAGGTCAACTCCAAGTGGAGGCACGCCTGATCATTCTGTTGTGCAAACATTCTTTTTTCCTAGTAGCCACAGTGCCTTGGACTTTACCTTCTGGACTACAGTTTATGCAGTCTAAAGGAGAAGAGGGTAAGAGAGGTTATGTGTGGTGTTCAGGTCCTCTGCTTTGAAATTCAAACTTTTTATCCCAGATCTTGCTTTCAGTGTAATTAACTATATATGCTTGTTGTTCAGCTGTTTCAATTATATAATAGACCCTTTTGGGGTTTTCTTGGCAAGGATACTGGAGTGGTTTGCCGTTTCCTTCTCTGGCTCATTTTACAGATGAGGAAACTGAGGCAAACAGAGTTAAGTGACTTGCCCAGGGTCACACAACTAGTTAAATGTCTGAGGCTGGATTTGAACTCAGGAAGATGAGTCTTTCTGACTCCAGGTCCAGCACTCTATCCACTGTGCCACCTATACAACTGACCATATCTCTCCTCTCTGTGTGTGTGTGTGTGTGTGTGTGTGTGTGTGTGTGTGTGTGTGTGATATCTCCTTGTTCTTTCCCCTAGGACTCTCTCCATCAATGCTCGTTGCCTCTGTTTCCATGCTCTTAGTCTAGCAAAGACCAGATAGAAGGTGTCTCCCTAGGATAGAATTGATGATGTTATTTCCAAGTACCATTTCCTACCATTAGATCCTCAACTTCTTTGCCTCCTACCTCTCCCAATAGAGTGGAAGTTTCTTGAAGAAAAAGATTATTTCATTTTAGTCTTTGTATACCCAGCACAATGCCTGGCACATATCAGAGAGTTAATAAATGCTTGTTGTATTGAATTGAATGTGGTGGGTCTATTCTTTGGTCCTTGTACTCAACGAAATTTTTTTTTACTAAAACCAGAGCAGCCCACAAGACAAAAAATTAATGCAAATATTGTCTGAAGATATAGATATTAATATTTGATAGCTTGGGGAATTTGAATGCCCTTTAGATGTAAGACACTTCTTCCCCTGCCCCCTTCCTATTACCAAAACCCTGACCACGTCATGCTTAACATCATTTTCATACATTTAACATAATTTTCACATCATTTCACATCATTTTCACACACAGGGTTTCCCGCCATTGAGTCAAGTCAGCAAGCATTTTTTAAGCACCTACTATGTGCCAAGCACAAAGAAAATTTCCTCCCTCACCAAAAACACCCAGAACAAAACCCAACCATCTCTGCTCTCAAGATCATAGGTCTAATTAGGAGAGACAACATACAAACAACTATGTACAAAGAAGATATATAAAGGATAAATTGGAAATGATCCACAGAAAGTAGACACTAGAATTATAGAAAGTGGGATTTTGGTTAGGATTGAAGAAACCCAGGGGAGCTGAGAGAGAGAGAGGAGAAGGGGGAGAATTCCAGGCATGGGGCACAGCTAGTAAAATGCCTGGAATCAGGAGATAGAGTGTCTTGTGTGAAGAATAACAAGGAGGCTGGGGTACAATAGTATACGGAAGGGCACAAGGCATAAGGAAGACTGGAAAGGTGGGAAGGAGTAAGATTATAAAGGACTGGAAGTCAAAAAGAGGATTTTACATTTGATCCTGGAGGGAACAGGGAACGCCTGGAGTTTTTTGAATGGGGGGACAAATTGTCATCAGACTTTCGATTCAGGAATATCAGTCTGATAGCTGAAGGGAAGATGGACTGGAGTGGGGAAGAGACATGGTGGGGAGAACAACCAGCAGGCTCTACTAATCCTCTTCCCCTCTCAATTCAGCCTATATTCTAGAGTAAAAATGCTATAATTCACCAAGTGTACCCATTTGGGGTAGGTCTCCTCGCAGCCTTAATTTTACCTAAGAGTAAACAAAGTTCCCTCCTGTGAGTTTCCTTTTCACATCTTCTTTCACCTTACCTGACCATTTATCTCTAATTCCATACCCACATCCTATGTTGTAAGCCCAGAAAGTCTAAATTCATTTGCTATTTATTTTAAGTATGGCTTTACTTGAGCCTTTGCACCTACTTTTTTCAAGTTCCTATCCTGTGTCCCTATAGTTCTTCATAACAATGTACCCTAACCGAAACTAAATTGTGGGTCAATAGAATATTGAAATTCCATAACAGTCTGTTCAGTCCTCTACAATCTCAGCTCTCCCACTCTTAGGGTAGGACCAGGAGTTGAAAAGGAGAGAGAGAGAGAGGCTGGTGGTGGAAAAAGAAGGATATAAGGAAAAAGGAGGTGAGAAGGAGGAATCACAGAATTCTGGTGTGTGGAGAAATTCCAGCAACCATTTAATCCCTTCACAGACAAAAAGGAATTTCCACTACAACCTGCCTGACAAATATTCATACAGCCACTGCTCGAAGAGCTCGAACAAAAGAGCGGTCATTTGTTAAATTTATAGATTTTACGACTAGCAATGGGAGTTCATTACACCAATGAAATTGAGAATCTAGTCTTTGTCCTCATTACAGAAATTTTAAAGACCTTTCGTGGTAAGTTTTGCAGTCTGGCAAAAATTTAACCCAGACCAAGGAAATGCTACTCTATAATAGCTTTAAAAATCTGACTTGTCAGAGATGAGGAAATTCATCTTCTTCTTTTCCTTGGAGAAATAAAGGACTGTGGTTTGAAATATTGCATATTCTGTCAGACTGTGTTGGTTGGGTTTGCTTAATTGTTTTTCTTTGTTTCAAGAGAAAGCTCATTGTGGGGGGGAGGAGGAAGTTCATATCCAGAAATTACTGTGATGTGAAAACAAAAAGCATCAATAAAACAAACAGAAAAAATCCACCTCTTCCAGGAATCTTGTACTCATCAACACAAATCATCTCAGGGCATCTTTATGATGGACTATCGAATAAAATAATTGGCCTGCACTTCGAAAAATGTGTTATGTATGCAATCTGTATTTTAAAATCTCTGTTAATTTATCTTGTATTTGTTCTTACTCCACTGCAGACTCTTTTTTTCAACTTTTCAACATTCATTTTTGTAAGATTTTGAGTTCCAAATTTTTCTCCCTCCCTCCCTCTCTTCTCCTCCCCTAAGACAGCAAGCAATCTAATATAGGTTATACATGGATAATCATCTTAAACATATTTCTACATTAGTCATGTTGTGAAAGAAGAATCAGATCAAAACGGAAAAACCATGAGAAAGAAAAAAACCAAAAACCAAAAAAATAGTAATCTGCATTTAGACTCCATAGTTCTTTCTCTGGATGTGGATAGAATTTTCAGTCATGAGTCTTTTAGAATTGTCTTGGATCATTGTATTGCTGAGAAGAGCTAAGTCTACCATAGTTGATCATCGCACAATGTTGCTGTTACTGTGTTCAATGTTCTCCTGGTTCTGCTCACTTGAGCATCAGTTCATGTTAAGTCTTTCCACGTTATTCTGAAGTCCACCTGCTCATCATTTCTTATAGTACAATAGTATTCCATTACATCCATATACCACAACTTGTTTAGCCATTCCCCGATTGATGGGCATCCCTTCAATTTTCAGTTCCTTGCCACCACAAAAAGAGTTGCTATATTCTTGTATACATGGGTTCTTTCCCCCTTTTTATGGTCTCTTTGGGATCCAGTGCAAACTCTTGGAGTTTCGGATCACAGGATGTCAAGCTTTAAGGGGCTTTGCAGACCCTCATTTTCTAAAAAGAAATCATTTTTACCCTATTTTCATGAAAATTGAAATTCTTTCCCTTCCATTCCTCCTCTCCCCAACTGAAATGCAAGAAAAAACAAAATTCCTGTAAACAAACATGTATAATCAAGCAAAACAAATTCCTCCACTGGAGGTGTCCAAAAAATAAACATGTCTCAGTCTGCACTCTGAGTCCATCACCTCTCCATCAGGAGGTGAGTAGAATGTTTCCTCACAACTCTTTGGCAATTGTGGTTAGTCATGTGCTGATTGGAATTCCTGTCTTTCAAAATTAGTTGCCTTTACAATATTGGTATTTTTGTATAAATGTTTTTTTGTTTCTGCTAATTTTACGCTGCATCAGTTCATATAAGTCCTTCTGGGTTTCTCTGAAACCATCATTTCTTATAGCACAATGGTATTCCATTATATCCATATATATTATACCTTGTTCAAATATTCTCCAATTTATGGGCACCTCTCCCCCCCAGTTTCCAATTCTCTGTCATCAAAAAAAGAGAGCTACAATGAGCAATTTTTTCCATCTTGGTCCTATCCCCCCCACTTTTTTTTGGTCTCTTTGGGATATAGACCTATTAGTGATATCACCGAGTCAAACGGTATGCACCGCTTAGTAACTTTGTGAATGCAGTTCTAAATTGCTTTCAAGAATGGTGAGACCAGTTCACAATCCCACCAAAAGTACATTAATGTTCTTATTTTTCCTCCAGCATAAGACATTTTCTCTTTTTTGTCAATTTTGCCAACATGATGGGTGTTAGGTGGTGCCCCCAAGTTGTTTTAATTTCTATTTCTTTAATTATTGGATTCTTTCCTCTGAAAACTGTCTATTCAAGTCCCTCATTTTTACAGAAGAAAAAACTCGACACTAAATTATAAATGCCCCATGAAATCTTTCATATGGTTATGTATCTGTGAGATCTCAACATGTGGATAGGTGATGAATCCTGGCAGGCCCTATCACTCCTCAAACAAATCTCACTAGCTGTGGAGGGAAAGGGATACAAACATTGAACAGTCTGCTCTCTTCTTAAGCCTGACTCTTCACTATTCTGGGTCGTTTATGCAACTTAGGTAGATTACCCCATTGCTTTTTGGGAAGTTATGTTTATCACCTTAGTAACTATCTAAGCAGTACCAACTTGGGCCAGGGCTTGAGATGGTGGGGTGGGAGATAGAGATAGAATGAGAGAGAATGAGAGAGAGAGAGAGAGAGAGAGAGAGAGAGAGAGAGAGAGAGAGAGAGAGATTGGAGACAAATCTGCAGGCTGACCCACAGCTTCAGTCCCTCTACTGTTTTAGTTGGCCCTTTGCAAGGGCAGGTATCCTATTTCAGAAGAGTTGAAAAGCCTGAGGGCTCCATCCCTTATCATTCTGAAACAGTATGGAAAGGTGGAACAAATTCTCACACCAGCATTGGCAGGAAATATAATGTAGCATGGAATTTCAAGCTATCCGGTATTTTGGGGTCTGACTGACACAAATCGTCCTCTTACTTGAAAGATTCCCTTTTCCCTTCTAGGCCAACAGAAACTTGGTGGCTTTCAGAGGATGGTGAAAGCCTATCTCACTACTCTATCACAATATGATGGAATGTTTGTATTGGAGTTTTCTATTCTATATAGCCAGATTTTTGCCATCCTGTATGTATAAACTCAACTATCGAAAGACATTTGCTTCATGATTACTGGTCTGCATTCCAGGCAGTTAAACTGCAAAGTGATAGGTTTGGCAGGTGAAAATTTGCTTTAGAAATTTCTACCAAAGATTGATTAGCCTTCACTGTCTATTGGGGGTATTTCTATGTCTATTTTCTTTTTTAAAAATTTTTTTTGTTAATTTATGTCTATTTTCACCAGTGTTCTGGCTTCAGGGTGTTAATAAAATACCCAGAAATAATACATGTATGAAATGACTGACATCCCTCCCAGAACCAGGAACCACCATGGAAAAAAAATGTTTCAACCTGATCAGGGAAATGAACATCTTTGGCCCAAGTGACCTTCTCAACCTGGTGTTATTCCATTCAAAGAGAACATGAGGCCAAAGGAATATTCCTTGGTATTATCTGCTCAGCACATGTCACTCAAGAACTCCCTCCCTGCTTCTAGAACCAGAGGAGATGTTAGAAGTGCAGTTTTATCTCCATAGCAGACTTTCTCCCTCTCTGCCTCTTTCCTTCAGTGAGAGAAATTTAATTCCAGAGATCTGTGAGAGAGTACAAGAAGAACCAGTCAAACCCCAGCAAGATTGAAGACAAAGGCATCTAATAACCAATAAATAATACTGATTTTTCTCAAACACCAAATAAATCTCCTAGTCTTTTCCCTTCCTTGACGTAATTACAAATGTGGTTGATAGAGGGAATGTGGTGGGTAGCAAACACTTGGACCATATTCAGGAATGCCATGATCTCTGGTAAAAAAATCATCACAAAGGTATGAGCTAAGTGCAAAGGAAATAATGATGCCTATATAACAACTGGAAAAAGTTTCCTTGATCAGGAAGAGTATAGTAGAGACAAATGGCATGCCAGGGTTCTGCAGGAGTTTCTCCCATGTTATGAAGAAGATTTAAAAGTAATCAAGCCTTGCTATGTGTATTTATTCAAGACCTCCTAAGGAGAGAAAATTCATGGATTCATTAAACATTTCTTAAGCAATTAACCTACAAGTATACATCCATCAATCAATCAACAAAGACTGAGGAAACAAATACCTACTGTGTGTCCGGTTGCTGTGATTGGAGGTACTGATAATATAAAAGACAAAATGAAGACAGTCCCTGCCCCCAAGGAGTTTACATTCTAATAGAGGAGACCACAGGCAAACAACTGTATACACACAAGGTAAACACAAGATAAATTGGAGATGATCAGCAGAGCCAGGGCATTAGCATTAAGGGAGATCTGAAAAGGCTTCTTGTGGAAGGTGGGATTTTAGCTGAGACTTTGTGGAGGACTGAGATTAGGGTGAATTCTTCATTTTCCCCTGCTTGGTTTTAACTCCAAGAATATGTACCTCTGGTGGCCTCTCCTACCACCTTCCTCCGCCCTTACAGCTTCCTTTTGTTGTCTTTTCCCATTAAATTGCAAACTCCTGGAGGGCAGGGACTGTCTTTTTATTTCTATCCTGAGTACTTAGCACAATGCCTGACACATAGTAGGCCTTGCTTGTCGACTGACTCACTCACTCACTGAAGAAAGCCAGGGAGATTAGGAGGTAGAAATGAGAAGAGAAAGAGTTCCAGGCACGGGGATGGATGTATGGGAAGAAACTGGCAAGAATTGTGGGGGAAAAGATGTAGATGGGTTGTCAGCATCATTGGAGAAAGCACTCACATTGTTTAATCCCAGATCCAATTACGTACAATTGTAATGGTCTTCTAATTGTCTCTTTACATCTAGTCCAGGAGTGGGGAACCTAAGGCCTTGGGGCCACATATAGCCCTCTAGGTCCTCAAGTGCAGCCCTTTGACTGAATCCAAACCTCACAGAACAAATCCCCTTAATAAAAGGATTTGTTCTGTAAAACTTGGACTCAGTCAAAAGGCCCCAATCAAGTGCCTAGAAGGCCACATGTGTCCTGCAGTTTCCCCACCCCTAATCTAGTCTCTCCTCTTTCCAACCCATACTTCACACTGCTTCCAAATTGATATTCCCGAAACACAGCTCTGGACATGGCACTGCCTGGCTCAAGAAGTTTCAAGGACTCCCTATTGCCTTTAGGATAAAATACCAGCTCCTTTGTCATTTAAAGACCTTCACAAGCTGCTTTAACCAATCTTTTCAGGTTGATTCCATGTTACAAGGAACTCTGCTATAGCCTAGCTGGCCCATCTCCTTTTCCCTGTGCCTGACATCCCTTAGCTGGAATGTATTTTCTTTTTCTCTGCCTTTTGGAATCCCTAGCACTCTTTAAGGGTCAGCTCGATTGCTAGCTGCTAGAAGTTTTCTTTAGGAGGCAGAGAATTCTCCTTCCTTTAAAACTGCACAGGGGGTAGCCAGAGACAAACCTAGTGAGGGAGCACCTCAGAGCAGTGTGATGGGATGAAGGAAGAAGCAGCTAGCCTACTTACAGCCTTCCTCATTTCCCAAATGTGCTGGCCTCCTTCAACCTTGGCAGAGGCCCACTCTTTGTTTTCCAGCTGCCAGATGCACACTTTGGACCCCAGAAGAGAACCTGGAAGAGATCAGGAGGCTCTCCTTCCATAGCTCAGAAGAGGTGAGCTGTTTCCAAATGGGAAAATCAAACTGCTTTTGGTTCAGGGATCTGTTTGGATAATTGTTCAGTTTTCCTGCAAATATCCTGATCCCTCCCCCTCTTTCTGTAAGGAGAACCTGAGGTATGGAACACAAGAACAATTTGTTTAGCAAGGCATTAAGAGAACCCAGGGGGCCAGGCTTCCCAATCTAAAGCAGACTCCCCACAGACCAGACCTCCATCCCCTCCCCCTCCACAGCAAGAGGGAGTGGCAAGCACCCAGGTGAACTTCAAACAGCACCAGGGCCTGGGAGGGAATGCAGAGGGCTGGGGCCACAAAAGGAGATAAACAACTCCTAGACAGAGGGAGGGAGAAGGGGAGGATGGGGGAAGGCTCTGTGTGATCTGGGGAAACAGCCCAGAGCCTGAGAGACTCAGGATGGTAGCAGAGGGAAATTAAGATAACTCTGCATTACAAACCCACAGTCTAGCTTTTGGGGAGAACAGGGAGATATTAGAAACTCCAGGTAGATGTGGAAATCAGAAGATCAATTGAGGAAATAATCTGGCTGATATAGATGTCCTCTGGCTGTGGTTAGGATTGCCTGAGGATTGGATATGCCATCTGAATGCTTGTTTACTGTTCACTAGCCTGGCTGAAAGTCATAGGCCTCTTGCACAACTGCCATAATGGTGTTATATTTTTCTTTAATTGTGGAATACAGATGAAGGACTCTTTGCAGAGTCATGGTGAACAAATTGGAGGAGGGGGCAGGGCAAGGCCTAGGGAGAGGTGAAGAACCTGTATTTGATATTTACTGAGTACCAGGGTTTCTCTTCCAGCAGTTCAGAATTCAGCCAGGGCTGAGCAAAGCAGGCCATACTTAAAATCAAAGCAAACAGTCCATACAGTTACCAAAGAAGACCAGAAACCTTCCATGATAGAACAGAACTTTTTGTATGTGTGTAGAGAATTGCAGTTATCCCTTCCACATGGGGGAAAGGGGGTGGAGTTAGATGGTGCCCCTTCCCTGTCGCTGGAGCTGGAAAATCTGAGTAAAATTTTTTGGCCCTCCCTTGATACCAGAGAAGAAATTTGAACTTTTTCCTTATCTTTTATGCAGTGTTTACAGTACCTTCTTGTAAAATTCGGGTTGATAATATACAATATTATGCATATATTTTATGCATTTCTGAGTTTCTAAACTTTTTCTGTGTTGTCTGCTGGCCTTCATGTGTCATCTGTGGCTTCCGCAAAACTCCCAAAAAATTCCTCTTTAATTTCTTATGGAGACCCACAATATATCAAAACTGCAATGGGGAAAGTATAACTCGGAAAATGCAAAGGAAGACAATAAGAATGATGTGTTGTTGGGGTGAGGGGAAGCAGGAGTAATTTCCACTGGGGAGGGGGTATGTTTGTAGACTAGAAGACAGCTAACTTCAAGGGAGTCAGGCTTATTGATTACTTCGGAGACAGCAGGTTATAAATAATAAAGAATGGAAGGAAATACTTCTTGGGGACTGGTCTTTGAAAGAACTGGAGGGGGTTCAGATTCTGTCTTTTTTGTTTTTCTTCAGGCCGTCCTTTGTCACGTTTCCCTGTGATCTGCTGCCCTGTCTCTTCCAAATGAACCCTACTAACCTCTAAAGGAATAGGGATTGTTTCTCATGTAGCTTCTCTCCATCAAAAAAAAAAAAAAGGAAAGAAAGAAAAAAAAAAACTAGGTTACAAAATCTCATTCTTTAGAGTTATTGTAAACCAAGGATACTCCAACTTATTCAGTCCAATCAACATTTCATTGGAGCAAAAGGTACCAAGGACGATCCATCTACCTCTTGTTAGGGCAAATGTAGGAATCATATATTTAGAATCAAATCTAGGTGAATTCCGGCCCGTTGTGTTCAACTTAAGTGATCTGAGTGGAGGTCTGGGTAGAGATGAGTCTCTTTGTCCAAGAGTGTTAATTTGATCAAAGTCATACACCTAGTCCCTCATTAGAACAAGCCCATACAGGTTAGATAGTCCTTATTTTATCAGTGAGGAAACCATGGACCAGTTAAATGAAGTGACTTACCTAAAGTCAAGAGATTTGAACCCAGGTCCTCTCTATAACAAGTGAAAATTCCAAGAGATAGTTTATGGATAATTAATAATCAATTTATTAATTAGGCTAGCAAATAAATCAACAAATCAATAAAATGAAATCAATAAATTCTTTCCTAATCAAAGACTGGGCATGGAGGTCATTGAATGTTTGAATACCTTTGAAAAAGATGTGAAAGTCAGCTCTGATTGGTTAACAATAATAGAATGAATATTATAATGAGAGGTGGGCTTTTTCACCTAGATTTGATTCTCTTCACACTTTAATCAGAAATAAGCTCTCCTAGTCCCACCCAAGATAGAGAAGAATGTTCCCAGAGCTGGGTCAATCCGAGCATCAGCCTTGTGCTTCAAAGACTTCAAGGACTGGTCTTTGAATGAGCAAATAGAAAGGGAAAAAACTCTGGATCCCTTTGCTATTAATAATTGGTTATTAATAATCATTACCCTCATCTCCAAGGGTGCTTCGGCAAATCAGCTGACTAGGAGGTAAGCCTTTGGGTCTTTCCTGTGAGTGAACATGCCCCTTGGCATGTCTTGAAGGAGGGGTTTCACTGAATCAGATCAATCCCTTATATTCAAAAACACACACTAAAAAAACCTCAAACCAGACTGGTGGAATGGGTGCCACTGTTTGAGTAAGATACAAAAGAAGAGGAGAATCTGATTTTCATTCAGCATAAGTGAATTAACATTAGTAGGACCAAATGTGTTAATTAATACAAGAATTTTAAAATATTTTTTTTATAATTTTACTCTCATTTGCTGTTATTTTTCCGATCTGTGCAAATGCACTCTAAACATAAATCATTACAACAATTATGATTTTACTTAGAAACAAAAATTTTCATCCTATCTCAAGTATGTGTAAATACACTGTATCAATTGGTGCAGATTGGTCCATCCAGGTTCTCTTAAATGCTAGAAACTAAAAGCATAGACATGGCTCTCTTATAGCATTGGTATTGGAGGCAGTTAAGTGGTCCAGTGGAGAGAGTATTAGACTTTGGATCCAGGAAAAGCTGGGTTCAAATCCAGACTTACTAGCCGCATGACCCCGGGCAAGTCACAACTTCTCTTAGACTCAGTTTCATCATCAGAAAAATGGGGGTGTTAATAGCCTTTACGTCTCAGGGTCGTTGTGAGTATCCAATGAGGTAACATTTGTAAAGTGTTTTGCGCACCTTGAGGAGCTATGTAAATGCTAGCTATTATTGTTAGTAAGAATAAGTGATGGTGGTGATGGTAGTAGTGGGAGGAGGAGGAGGAGGAGGGGGAGTTTTGGTGGTGGTGGTGGTGGTAGTAGCAGTAGTAATTTAAGATTCCTGTACATGGACAACATTCTAAGATCACAAAGCTATAGAGAATACATCATTATAGCAGAAAGCTCACCGGATTTGAAGTCACATGAGACCTGAATTTGAATTACATCTCTGACAGAGACCAGCTGTTTGACCATACTCAAGCTCCAGAAGATTACGTAAACTCTCTGGGCCTCATTTTCCTTCATATGTCAAATGAGGGAATTAGACTTGATGGCTGTCATTTCCAGCTCTAAATCTGTAACTCTACGATCCTAAGTCACCTTTACATCATTGAGTTTCAGTTACTTCATCTGTAAAATGAAGATGATAGTACCCTTAGTACCTTCACCACAATATCACTTCAAGGGTCAGTTGAGCCCGGATAGCTGGAAGAGACCCCAGAGGCCATGTAGCACAACCTCCTCATTTTATAGATGAGCTAACCAAGGCCCAAGGACGTTGATGGTCTTAGCTCTCACTGGTACTGTCAGACTCTGCTTTTTACTGTGCTGCTACACCGTCTCCTACAAGATGTCAATACTATTATAAAGCTTAAAACACTATGTACATAATCTTCTATTCTCTTTATTTTGATTCATAGCAATACTATTAATTTAGGTGTAGTTTGGTCTGGAAGCAGGGGGATAGACTTAGCGATCTCTAGAGGTCTCATTAAAGGAATGGTTAGCAAACTTCTAGAAAGGGAAGTGTTGATTACAAAGATCCAGCATGTCTTCAAGAATAGGTCACGTAAGACTAACATTATTTCCTTTTTTTTTCGACAGGGTTTCTAAACTGATAGATGAAGGAGATGCTGTAGACAGATGAAAATGCTGTACATAGAGTTGACCTAGATTTTAACAAAGCATTTGATAAATTATCTCATTCCATTCTTGTGGAGAAAATAGATGGGGATTAGTCAATAATATAGTTAAATAGGAGTCCTTAATCTGGGATCCATGAACTTTAAAAATATATGTTATATGCATATATATTCTATATGTGTATATATAGAATATATATGCATATTATATATTATTATATCATGTATAAATATATTTTAATAACATTTGTTTCCTTTGTAATATTATATATTTTATTTTATGCATTTAAAGGCATTAGCCTGAGAAAGGGTCCAGTTTTTTACCAGGGGTACATGACATAAAAAAGGTTAAGCCCTTGAATTAAATGGATTTAGACCTATGTGAATGGCCAGACTCAAAGAATAGCTATTACTGATTCAATGTAGCAGGAAGTACCAAGTGGAGTCAGTCAGTCAATAAACATTCATCAAGCACCTACTATGTGTCAGGTACTATACCAAGCATCAGGGACACAAAAAGAGGCAAAAAGTCCCTGCTCTCAAGGAGGTCACAATGTAAAAGGGAAGACAACAAGCAAACAAATACGTAAAAACAAGATAAATATGTAAATTATATAGTTATATGAATAGGAAATCATTAACAGAGGGAAGGTACTAGAATTGAAGAGTTGGGAAAGGCTTCCTTTAGAAGATAGCATTTTAGCTGGGACTAAAAGGAAGCAAGGGAAGGCATTAGGTAGAGACGAGGAGGGAGAGCATGGCGGATGGCTGGCCAAGAGATGAGATGCTGTCTTGTTCATAGAAACAGCAAGGAGGCCAATGCCCAGGGAATGTGTGACTCTTTATGGTTTAATGTTTTTTAGTTATTAATAACTTGGACAGAGAAATAGATGGCACCCTCTTCATATTTGCTGAAGACACCAAGCTAGGATTGAGTGCTAACGTGATGGTTGACAGAGTCAGGATTGAACAAGATCTTGAGAGAGTCGAGAAAAGTGATTATTTTTCTATTATATTAATAACCAAATATTAAATTAGGATTGAGGTGGTTTTTTTTGCCTTTCTATTTTCTCATTCAGGGACCAGCCCTTGTAAGCCAATCAGTCAGTCTCTGAAGGACATTGCGGATAGATAAGATTACTCAAATCCTTCCAGTACATGCTCTGTGATCTTGGGCAAGACCCCACCCAACTAGAAGACCTTACAAATAGAATGGAATCTAGGTGAATTCTTGCCCCTAGGAAATAAGCCTGTGTCCTTGGAACCCTCCTTTAGAATTTGGGTGACCCAGCTCATGAAGGGGAAAACAAACTAGAGTGGTCTGGCTAGAGATGGATTCCTTTGTCCAGATTGCTGGAGGCAGCTGAGTCTCAGGATCAAGTCACATGACCAAGTTCTCAGCAGGAGCCGAAGACTTTTAGCCCACTTCCTCATTATATATGTCCATCCTCTTATTAATTGTTCACCAGTTAGGGTTGATTTTTATTGGTCAGCGGTACCTCCTTTTAAGCATTCCATGGTTTTGTCTTTGGCTGCTGAGATCATTGATCATCAATTTACTGATTATCAGCTAACCTATTTAATAAATTATTAATTACCTAGAAACTCTTGTCTCTCATGCTTTTCATTCATCTTAGGGTAGAAGAACAACTGAATCTAAGATGAGATTCACTAGGGATAAGTTCAAAGTAATATACTTGGATTCAAAGAATAGGCTTCATAAGTACAGGACAGGGGAGACATAGTTCCACAGCAGGTTATGTTAAACAGACCTATTAGCGGATTGTAAATTCAAAATGGGGCAGCAGTGTGATGTAGCAGCCACAAAAGCTAATGTTTTGATGCATTAAGAAAAGCATAGCTTTCAAAAATAAACAATTCCTCTGCACTCTGCCCTGCTCAGGCCTTATCTGCCCTCCCTCAGTTCTAGGCACCACACATTAAGAAGGATATTGATATGCTGGAGAGCGTGCAGAGGAAGGCAACCTAGGCAGTGAACCACCTTGATTCTATCTTTTATGAGGACTGATTGAAAAGCCTGAGGATGTTTAGATTGGAAAAGAGAAGACAGAGTCGGGATATGATTGCTGTTTGAAGACCTGTTGTGAGGAAGAGGGCTTAGACTCAATTTATTTGATCTCAGAAGGTAGAAGTAGGAGCTTCTAGAAGTTGCAAAAAAGCCAATTTAGGCTTGATCTCAGGAAAAACTCCGATACCGTTAGAGCTGTTTGAGAGTGTAATAGGTTGCCTCTGGAAATGGTGGGTTTCCCCTCACTTGAGGTCTTCTGGTCTTTGTCAGATCTTATAGTGGGGATTCCTTTCAGCTATGAGTTGGACTAGATGGTTTCTGAAGTCCCTTACAACTCTCAAATTCTATGATTCTGTGATTCTTTTAGCTCAAAAATTCTAGGAGAAGAAAAAGAACATTCAGGGGACCCTGTCAGCAGAAAATCGGATAGGAGAATGAACATAAATTTTAGCAAAGATTGAAAATATGACCTAGTGATACTTTCCCTTGCTCATTCTGCTAAGGCTACCTGCTATCAGATATACTATAAAAAGGAGATTGTTGAATTCTGGTAAAAGTATATGTGAAATGAGAGCTTTTTCTCAGCCTCTCCCTATGACTGGATTCTGCCAATGTCATGACAGAGAAGAAGCTGGGCCTGGTACTCAGAAGAGTCTGGTTGGCTGACTGAACATGGAGCCATCATCAAAAAATGCAAAATCAGAAGCAGCTCATTTTTAGCCAAAAAGGATGGTATTTGTAAACTGAATAAATCATGGTACAGTTTGATAACATTCCTAATCACTCCTCCTCCCTACCCATGGTCTCAGGACAGTCAGCTGAGGACACATTTCCTGAATCTGAATCCATGTGACCCTTGGAGTGAATCCAAAGGCTTGAATAATCTAAGACTGCCCAATACGCTGGGGGTGTGGGGTGACTGGAAAGCACAGGAGAGCTGGTGATATTATAAAGGGGAAAAACCCAGACCTTGGGAATTAAGAAATGGTGGGAGGAGTGGAGAAATTTAGAACCGGAGTTTTGAATTTATAATCAGGAGGCCTGTTTCTCATTTCTGTATTCGTTGCCCCAGTAACTGGCCAAATTTGTGCAAGCTACTTTCCAATGATGTGCCTCAGTTTCTTTGTCTGCAAAATTAATGCCAAGATTTTGTCTGCTTCATACTCAGGCCTGGTATTAGGAAGAATGAAATGAAACCTGGCCACATCTTTTTATGCACCTCTGAGAAAGGCCCTTAGTTAAGGACAGGATATTTTAATCATGTTAATACCACTTTCACAAAACTTCATGGTGTGGAGATAACTTTGGTTTCTAGAAGGCTATTCCAGCAGAAAGTAGGTTTTGGAAGGTCTTCACCAAGCTAGAAAGGGTTCAAGTATTCACTAGTGATAGAATGAATGAATGAAGCATTTATTAAGCACTTACTATACGTGCAAAGTACTGTGCTGAGGATACAAAAAATGTAAACCAGCTAAAAGAGGTCCTCTTGAGGAACTCACCTTCTAATGGGAAAAGTAATGCATATGGAAAGTTTCAGCTGCAAGTCATATAGAAAGGTCCCATGGTCCTCAGGGTGCAGCAGAATCTTTTTAAAATGTCATTTCCACTGACAAAATCATGTCAATTTCTTATGATACGGCCCAGGAGTCTGGTGACGAAAACTTTCTTTCCTGGATCTTCGTAGATGAGGCACCTTCAAGATCCAGGCTCCATCTCTACAGGAATTGCTTCCCAGGATAAAGACCGAGGGCAGTGGTCTGGGAGCATTGTTAATTTTTTTTCTTTTAAAAAAATTAATATTTTATTTTTCCCCAATTACATGTTAAAAACAATTTTTAACATTTTTTTTAAACTTTTGAGTTCTAAATTCTCTCCTTCCTACCCCTACCCACACTGAGAAGGCAAGTAATTTTATGTAGATTATACATGTGTAGTCATGTGAAATATATTTCCATGTTAGCCATTGTTGTGAAAGAAAACACAGACCAAAAAAAAAAACCCCAAGAAAAATAAAGAAAAAGTATACTTTGATCTGCATTCAGACTCTATTAGTTCATTCTCTGGAGATGCATAGCATTTTTTCATCATAAATCCCTCAGAATTATCTTGAATCATTGTATTGCTGAGAATAGCTGTCATTCACAGTTGATCATCATACAATATTGCTGTTACTGTATATACAATGTTTTCCTGGTTCTGCTCATTTCACTTTGCATCAGTTCATGTAAATCTTTCCAGGTTTTTCTGAGAGCATCTGGGAGCATTGTTATTCCAAAAGTTCTTGGGTTCAGGGTCCTGGACTGTCTCCATCAGGGTCTGAGAGGAGATGGTGGTCAAGGTGGTGGTGGTAGTTTGACTTTCCCTCAGGGAGCCCTATTGCTTCAGCTTGGCCCACCTGTCCAGTGAACAGACTGTATGTCCAAGGTCTGGCCTCTCTAGGTTCTTTAGCAATAGCTGGAATATCAGTCCACTCTTGTTCTATATAAGATCATAGGAGCATAGACTTAAGAACTGGAAAGGACCTCAGAGGTCATCCATTTAAAACCCTCATTTTGCTAGGAAGAAGATGGTGTTGTAGTTCCCCCTCCAAAAAAAACCCAAACCCCTTTTTCCATCACATTGGGTTGGCAGGGCAACTGTTCCCTTGTGTTCTTGCTGACCTTTAGGCTGCAACAACCCCACAGACCGAGAGGTACAGATGGGTCCCCCGCATTTAACAATAATCATTGAGTGTTATAAGGAACCTTGGCAACCATTTAGGCCAACTCCCCCTGAAGAAGACATCTTTCTACAACATACCAGATAAGTGGTCACCCTAACTCTGCTAACAGACTCCCAGTGAGGGGAAACCACCCCATCTTTTGAACTAGTGCCTTCCCCTTCTTTCTTGCTTTCTTATTTCTGAACTTAATAAACACCAACTAAAATAAGCATTTCAATATCCATCGGAGAACAAAAAAAGGAGATTACACATGAAATTTCAGATCTTAGCTTTCTTCTTTTCTTTTCAAGTACCTAATAAGTTCAACCTGTAGCTTTCAAATCTGTCTTGCTTGTCTGTTGCTTCTTTCTGGTTTTCCTTCTGTTCATTTTTAAAAAGACATGTCTCAGTGACTTTTTTGGGGGGCTACCTTATCTCTAGCCTCTCTTTCCCTCTTATCCCCACTGGGAAAAGAAAAAAAGAAAAGACAAACCCCTCTCTTTTTTTTTTGGAGGGGGGAAGGCAGGGCAATTGGGATTAAGTGACTTGCCCAAGGTCACATAGCTAGTAAGTATGTCAAATGTCTGAGGCCACATTTGAACTCAGGTCCTCCTGACTCCAGGGCCAGTGCTCTACTCACTACGCCACCTAGCTACCCCCACAAAGCTGTTTCAATAAATACATGTAGTCAAGTAAAACAAATTACCACATTGACTGTATCCAAAACCCTTCTATGTTTGAAAAATTGTTTCCCTGCTTTCTTATGGACCTTTGGCTACAACAACCTCACAGGCTAATAGGTACAGGTGGGTCCCCAGCATTTAACAAGAATCACTGAATTTCAGAGTTGGAAGGGACCTTTATATCAGTCCAGTCCTCACACCAGGACTTCAAGTCCCCATATGTGAACTTCTGTTTTATCTTTTTTTTTTAAATAAACTTGACAAACATCTACCAATATAAACATTTCCACATGCAAAGAAGAAAATAAAGAAGAGGACTGAGTATAAAACCATGAATCTATTATATATAGCTTATATTTTTAAGAGTATATATTGAATTTCACTCTGTAGTAACAACAGTGCTCTGCCTGTATTATGTCCGTTTCATTTATGCCCTTTCATTTCTTCTCCCACTAATACTAACTCTCCCTCATGTTTTCTTCCCTCCCCACTCTGGGGCATCTCTTGACCTCTCTTTCTCTTTTCTGTGACCACAATGATTTTTGCTATGCAGAAGAGGAAGCCATAAAGACCTTTTTTCTTTTTTTGTGGGAGGTGAGGTGGGGAGGGGGAGACAACAGTGACTTGCCCAGGATCACACAGCTAGTAAGTGTCTGAAGCCAGACTTGAACTCAGGTCCTCCTGACTCCAGGGCTGGTGCTCTATCCACTGTGCCACCCAGTTGGCCCCATGAAGGCCTTTTTCACACTTCCTAGTGCACAGAAGGGTCTTTGAATGCCTGACAAAAGCTGAGATTCCACTGATATAGATACTACTTCTGCTGAAGAAGACTAGAATATTGATGGGCCTTCTCATCCTAGATGATTCTTTTCCAGTGTGACACAGACTATCATGACAACATGGAACAGAAACAAACACCCTCAGGCCCATTGCTTGGAGAAGAGAGAACAGAGGAAGGAAAGTGGAAGTACTTCCCCTTCACCTTTTAGTTGCAGATAAGAGTTGCCCTAGGAGGGAGCTGAGCAGAAAAGAGTTAAGTCAAAAAGGACCATTGGCTCAGTCTGGACAATTTTAAAGACCCAGGCAGCCAATCAAAGGAGGTTACCGCTACCCACATGGTAGGGGATGCAGTGGGCTCCATGTTAGGCAAACAGGGTATTCTCAAAAGGCCCCTCCAGGGCACCTCCATGTTAGTACTGGGCAGAGAAGCCCACACGTTTGCCCATATAGCCTTCTCCCTCTATATCTACTTCCAGCTTCATCATGGCTGTTTTGATGTCATAACCATTTAACCCGTGGACCATGCCCCTACCTGATGTATGCCTCTATTGCCAGTATAACAAGTTCGAGGTTCTAGGGTGCCACAAGGAGTTGGGTTGTCTCTTTTTTCTCTTGCCATCAGCTTAAACCCCCACAGCTGTGTCCCCCACTCCCATCACTAGACACCAGTCAATAGTACCTGAGTTCCATTTAACCACTTAACATCAATTATCTTTTTAAAAGGAATATTTACAATAATCCAAGACAATTCCAAAGAACTCAGGATGAAAAATGCTATCTCCTTCAGAATGAAAACTGATGAACTTGGAGTAAAATTGAAGTGTAATTTTTTTTTACTTTATTTTTCTTGCCTTTTTTTTGCAACATGCCTAAGATAGAAATATATTTCGAATGATTTCATATGTATAATCATTATATTGCTTAGCTTCTCAATGGGTAGGGGAGGGGCAGTAGGGAAAGAGAGAATCTGGAACTCAAAATAAAGAAAAAAATGTCAAAAATAAATAAACAATTAGTAGAGGGAAAAAAACCTTCAAAAATAAAAATAAAAAGGGATGTCTACTTTGAAAACATAGCAAAACAAAACCACTGTTTTCTGATTTGTTTCCTATGTCTAATATGATAGGTAGCCAAAAGAATATCTGCAGTTCTTCTCATAATGAAGGACCATAGAATATCCCAACTTTGCCTCCTATAAGTCTAAGAGGACTCCCAGGGAAAGAAAGTGATAACTGTACTCAATCGTGAAAATAGACAATTTAAAATTTTGTCAAATTTATTCCATTTTCCATCCAGACATATTTATAAATACTCTAGGGATGATCTGGCTTAGCTGGTTCTCATGTAAAGCTTTTTTTAGACTCATTTCCCTCTTTTCTGCCTTTTGATGTTTTGTGAAGCAGTATTGCTTATAATATGCTGCCATTTTCCTCTGTATTGTTTTGTGAGTGAGTCTGTACCCTTAATCTCTACTGCAGTTGGCCTGGCTGCCATGATGCTTTTCTTGGCAAAGAAATCAAATGTTTCCTGGCTAAAGCAGTTTAAGAACTCTTTGTTCTCCCTTTGTGGAAATTGCTTTGTGTCAATTAAGCTTCTTCAACAGCCTGAGGTGTGTGTGGGGAAGGGGTGGGGTGGGGAGGGCCCTCTGAACTAACCTAGAGCCAGTGGTATGCTGGAGGCATCTCGTACTGACTCATGAGAACTGACTGTTAAATTTTCAGTGTGAGCATTTATACTTTAGAGATAGGCAAATGTTGCAAATCAGGGCTTAGTTTATTGTTTTATATGTTTTATTTGTTTATATGTTTATATGTTTTATTGACTGTCCAGACTTAAGAAACTGATGGAATGTAAATAATAAAGGTTAAATTTTAAAGTGTGTTATGTATACGGTTTCCCCCCTGGAGGAAGGCTGGTTGTTAAACATTTACCAGGCACCCCTGCTTAGATATCATATTCATTCTTGGACTGTCCTGACCCAAAAGGGAGGTGATCAGATTCTCTTATATCTCAGGTTCATTCTGTACCTACTCTAGAGTGTATCCTGGAAGAAATCTCTAAAACAAACCTCAGATATGTCTCATGTCTAGAGTCTTTCCTAAAGTGGGTTAACAAAGTTCCTTGTATAAGATAGGTGCCAGTCATGGGACCAGAAGACTATAATCCATCACCCTCATTATAGTGATAAATATATAATATGATTATATATTTTATGAGTATATAATAGTGAACGTTAAAGTCACTTCAGAGGATTGCTGAGAAGACATTTCACTTCTGCACTGTCTAAGCTATCCACAGGGTCTGGGTCTAGTGGACAGTTAATCATGACTCTCCAGCCCCTTCAGGTTCAGGATGATCCTGTCTGTGGCCATTTTTACCAAAAAGTGGCGTAGGTACAGGAAACACCTCCTGCTAAATAATTGATACCAACTCATGAACTCCCAACCTTTCAAATCTTCAAGGTAGCTGTTGGAAATGTCGATTTCTCAGAAACTGGTTGATTGTAACAGACCCAACTTTAAGAAAATAACACAAAGGAGAATGGTAAACTAGAGATTTGAGGTCCAGTCTCTTTTTCCTTCTTCTACTATTGACTACATGGAAGTTGAGAAAGATATATTTGATGATTTAGTGTCTTGTCATACTCCATGAAATTATTAGTTTTGCCCAAGACCAAAGTTAATGAACATTAAGTATCAAATGATGGACCAGTATGTGCTCAGAAAAAAATTAACTGTTGATGGTAGCATATATAACAACTATATTATGGTAACATCACATATTAAGAAATCATTATAGGTCACTAAATCTCATAGGTCATTAAGTCTGATCTCAGAATGTGGCTTCCAGTGTCTGATGGGACACCACTCTGCTCTTGGGATCTTTATTATTCATTGGGCATGGTACAGATTGATACTATGGGATAATTCCTATGTATCTGTCATGAAGAAGGTTCTTAATTGAGGGTATTTCAGTCAGTAATCAATAAACATTTATTAAGTACCTATTATGTGCTAGTTGCTATACCAAGGAACTACAACTAGGATCACTCAATTATCATAAAGGAGAAAAAATCTTAGAATACAAAATTCAAAAAGGCAAAAGATGATGGTGTCCAAGACCAAGAATAACTTATCTTTCAAAACTGAGTATAATCTTACAGAGGGGAAAAAAACAGAGGACTTTCATGAATTCTTGATAAAAATATCAGAGCTGAGTAGAAACTTTGAAATGTAAACACAGGATTTAAGGCCCTCAGAGGTTCCACACTCCTAAAACTTGAGCTCACAAGCTATGATCAGTTCATTTCCCTTTAATAGTCAGCAAGTAGATACAATTAACTTAAACCAAAGGCACTTACGGAGAATACATGAGAACAAAAATAATAGGATATTTCCCCTATGAACTTGATACTCTCTCTCTCAGTAACACACACAGCGTCAGCAGGAAGAGTGGGAGCGCACACAGAACAATACAAGAGAGAACTTAAGACAACCGGTATAGCCAAGACAACTCCCACTTCTGATGCACTTTCCCTTCTTATCAGCAAAATATCTCTTTGTGACATGGGTAGGTCACTTAGTGGGGCTCACTGGGCCTATTTCTCCCAAATGCTCAACTCCTGAGTCCAGGCCTGACTTTCTTATTGACTCATAGAGGTCATAGTCTTCAGAGATGTCTCTTCCTTCAGTTCTTAGAACCAGCTTCCTATTTAGTGTAGTTTCTCTTCCTGGGAAAGTAGTGTAAGAACATGATGTCAAGACCATGTGGCTGGAGGTGGGGAGGGAGACAAAGTTTCTTATTCCATAATTGGCTCTCTTCTCTGCTGCCAGGGATCAGTAGAGAGTGTTTTACTTTTTAGAGGATCCTGACAATGACTAGTTGCCTCTTAATTCCATAAATTTCGATTAGAAAATTTCTTCACTCTTTGTAAATGAGTAACGGTAGAAAATCTTTAGTCTTCATTTAAAGCTTTAGTATCACTTTGTCTCTGTTACATTTTCTCTATCTTATATGATTTCGATTAGACTGAGAGCAAATCAATCAATTGGCAATATCTTGAACAACTCATCTCCTACTGCAGAAAGCCCTGTATTGAAGAAAGCTGTAATCTAATGTAGGCAAAAAACTATGTATAGCAATCAATAAAATGTGAACAAGCAGAATACAACCAAATAGAAAATAAGAATCCACTTTGGTTGTAGAGACATCAGCATGAAACAAATAACTTTGAAGCTTTTAAATTGAATTAATTCCTTGAAAAAGTCTAGGGTAGATAGTTTCCAAATTTGGATACTTCCTATTGAATTTGTGGATTTATTTAATCCTTAGCTCTTCTTTAAAGACCTACCACTTTAGTGTTATTACTCAACAGGCTTTTGGTTTTTTTTTTTTTAATTCTTTCCAAACTTATTTTCTCCCCTTTATGAAGCTGTTCTCTGGATAAGCAGCTCTGTAGGTCAAGAAAACTGGCCTAAGGATACATTTCCCAGACTGCAATAGTTGCATGTCACAGGAGGTCAGACTGCTATTAGCTCACATGTCCAATTTTGTTGTTCCTGATAAGGGAAAACATCACTCATTCCAGCCTCTGCCTTGCTTGAACACACATATATGGACACTCCCAGGCTTCAGTGTTGTCTTATAGTAAATTATTGACATTCTAAATCGCTGAACCATTGGAAACCAAGGTAAAAGCTAACTTTTGTGTCCTGATTAAAAAAAAAAAAACCCAGCAACTCCAGCTTTCATGGACTCAGCCACGTTACATAAAACCAGGATGCTTGTTCCATAAGTAATATATCTTCTGTATATACTTCATTTCCTGCCACCTTGGGATGATGTTGTGGAAATGGAACCAATTGTGAATTCAGTCTGGTTTTAGGGAACTGCGACACTTCCATATTGAGAAAGACATCTGGACAGAACTCCTTGCCACCATCTGTACCCCTGTGTTTACAGGAGGTACCACCTGTAGCGCTTTTGCCTTGCTCCCCACCCCTTCACTAATTTACTCAGTCATTGTGTGACTGGATGGTAAGAACCTTTATTAAGCAGTTCTTCCCATATCCTATGGTGAACAAACTCCTAATTATTTGTTTTATCCTTGTGATTCTGTCTTTCTTTTTTTTGGAGGCATTTGGAGTCAAGGGACTTGAAGAAGTGTCACACAGCTAATAAGTGTTTGAGGCCCCATTTGAACTCAGGTTCTCCTGGTATGGATAGGGATAGGGCTGGCCCTCTATCCACTGTGCCACCTAGCTGCCCCCATCTCTAAGATTCTTAGTCACTGTCAGCTTTGGCAAAAATCTCTTTAACCCCACTTATTGTTGTTTTGTCCTTCATTCTCAAAGAGGACCCTGACATGAGGGAGGTGATATTATGACATGCGAGTGAATTGGATTTAAGTGAGGGAAGGCTGTGCAAAGTCACCTGCCTCACTTTCTCCTCTGGAGCCATCTGGGTCCAGTTATGAGATATAGATCAGGATGACTGGAGATATCTGGATACAGTGGGAGACCTTTTAGCAGTAGACACCTCAAGGTACTCTTCTTTCTCAATATGCTTTTTTTTCTCTCTGGTGGTATTAGTTTCTGAGACTCCAATTATAATTTCCATGCAAATGAACTCCTACTCTTACAGATACAACTTTAATGTCTCCTCAATCTAAGTACCCCATGCCTACTATTTACTGGATAACCTCACCTAGAGATCTCATGGTCAATATGTTTGACACAGACTTCATTATCTTCTTCCTTATGCCTACCTCTCCTCCAAACTTTTTCTTTTCTTTTGAGGAGATGATTATCCTTTCAGCCACCTTGGTTTGCAGCTTTAGAATAATTTTTGATTCTTCCCTCTCCCTTAACTCCCATTAGACTGTGAACTTCTCAAGGGTAGGGGTTGTCTTTTGACTTTCTTTGTATCCCGAGTGCTTTGCGCACAGTAGGTGCTTAATAAATGCTTTATTGACTGACTAACTGATATTTAACCTGTTATTGAGTCTTGTTGATTCCATCTCTAAGCCATTTCTTGCAACAGTCCCCTTCTCTCAACGCATACAAATATTATCTTAGGTCAGACCTTTCTCACCTCTTGCTTGGACTATTGAGATGGACTCATAATTGGACTTCATGCTTCCAATCTTTCTCTTCTTCAACTTGTTTCTTATATAACTGCCAAATCAGACCTAAGACCTAGGTCCAATTTTCATCCACTGCTCAGAAATCTTCATTGGTTCCTTATTTCCTCTAAGATAAAATACAGTGTTCTCAGCCTGATTTTTACAATCCACCACAATCTGGCTTTTCCCTACCTTTCTGACATTTTATATTTCTCACTCCCCTTTACACATCATATGTAGATTGGTCAACGAAGGAAATCCAGGGCTTAGAACACACTCAGTAAGCTCTGCCAGTGCTAATACACAAGGAGGCTTGGCGAGCCTGCTTCCAGAATTCATGATGCAGGGACTCTCCCCCTCACCATTCCCTCCCCCCCTTCCCTTCTTTTCTCTTCCCTTCCCACCCCTGCCCCCAACCAGCAGGTTTAGGTATTCTCTGGCTGATTCCTGTAGCTTTACAGCACTGTGATAAAAAGCCTTTTAATTGGTTGCTGAGCTAGAAATGAGTATGCATACAAAAGGCTTGTCAAAATGTCTCTCTCTTCACTGGAGGCCAGTGAGGCATCAACTGCTGTAATCCTCAGGGTGAGGAAAGGGATAGTTGTAGCAGCAGTCTGGGCCTGCCACCTGCTTCCTGTGCCCTTATCTCCCCACCCAGCCACCATGTTACCATGAACCCACAGCGTCACTGTTTCTTCTGTTTCTGTTGTGTTTATTCTTCCCTGATCTTAGGTGAATGAGTAACAGACAGGATGAACTAGCTTATGACCACAGGAGCTTCAAAAGGTTGGAAGAATCAGCAGAGATACAGCTGGTAACAGAGGGTGCCAGTAGCTGCAGCAATCTAGCCGAGTGAGGAGTCCAATCAGGAGCTGGTAAAGAAATCGAGTGACTGGTTTGACCCATTTTAGCAATGGATAGACTTGGCAACCAAGATACTCTAACAAACAAGGGAGTGACTTGTCCATCGTTGATACCACACTCAGAAGTGAAATTGATGGGGACTCATTGGAGGGAAAAAAAAGTACTCCTGGATCCAGAAAGTATCTACTCTGGGGCAGGTGGGACATATCCACCTTACCATACTTCCTCAGTAAATATTTCTTTGTAAAAGCTAATTGGTGGTACAAAAATATTTATAGCAGCTCTTTTTGTAGTGGCCATCAATTGGGGAATGACTGAACAAGTTGTGGTATATGAATGTAATGGAACACTGTTGCACTGTGAGAAATGATGAGCAGGAGGACTTCAGAAAAACCTGGAAAGACTTACATGAACTGATGCTGAGAGAAGTGAGCAGAACCAGGAGGACATTGTACATAGTAACAGCAACATGGTGCGATGACTAACTCTGATAGACTTAGCTCTTCTCAGCAATGCAAGGATCCAGGACAACTCCAAAAGACTCATGATGAAAAATGCCATCCACATCCAGAAAAAGAACTATGAAGTCTGAACGCAGATCAAGGCAGACTATTTGCTCTCTTTTTTTTGTTGTTGTTTTCTGTCATGTTTTCTGTCGTGTTAGACAATCTGATAGATACAATGAGGTATCTCAGAGTTGCTTTAATTTGCGCTTCTCTAATCAATAATGATTTAGAGCATTTTCATATGAGTATAGATAGCTTTGATTTCTTTGTCTGAAAACTGCCTGTTCACATCCTTTGACCTTTTATCAATTGGGGAATAACTTGTATTCTTATAAATTTAAGTCAGTTCTCTATTTATTTGAGAAATCAGGTCTTTATCAGGTAAACTTGCTGTAAAATTTTCCCTCTAGTTTGATGCTTTCTTTCTACTCTTGGCTGCATTTGTTTTGTTTGTACAAAAACTTTGTAATGTAATCAAAATTATCCATTTTACACCTATAATGCTCTCTAGCTCCTGTTTGGTAACACATTCTTCCTTTATCCATGGATCTGACTGATACATTTTCCCTTGCTTCTCTAATTTGCTTATAATATCATCCTTTCTCTCTAAATTGTGTACCCATTTTGATCTTATCTTGGGTTTACAGTGTGAGATAATGGTTTATATCTAGTTTCTGCCCAACAGCTTTCCAATTTTCCCAGCAATTTTTGCCAAATAGTGAGTTCTTGTCCCCAAAGCTTGGATCTTTGGGTTTATCAGACATTAAATTACTGTGGTTGTTTACTACTGTGTATTGTGTGCCTAATCTATTATACTGATCTACCATTCTGTTTCTTAGCCAGTACCAGACTGTTTTCACAATTACTGCTTTGGAATACCATTTGAGATCTGGTACGTCTAGGCCTTCTTCCTTCACATTTTTTTTTCCATTGATTCCCTTGATATTCTTGGTTTGTTCTTCTAGATGAATTTTGTTATTCTTTTTTTCTATCTCCATAAAACAATTTGTTGGCAGTTTGATCAGTATGGCACTGAATAAGTAAATTAATTTAGGTAGAATTATCATTTTTCTTATATTGGTGTGGCCTACCCATGAGCAATTGATATTTCTCCAATTATTTATATCTGTTTTTATTTGTGTGAAAAGTGTTTTGTAACTGTGTTCATATAGTTCCTGAATTTGTCTTGGCAGGCAGACTCCTGAGTATTTTATATTGTCTGCAGTTCTTTTAAATAGAATTTCTCTTTCTGTTTCTTCCTGCTGCACTTTGTTGGTAATATATAAAAATGTTGATGATTTCTGTGGGTTTGTTTTATGTCCTGTAACTTTGCTAAAAATGTTAATTATTTCAGTTAGTTTTTTAGTTGATTCTTTTATCATCTATAAAGAGTGATAGTTCTGTTTCCTTGTGCCTGTTCTAATTCCTTCTATTTTTTCTTGTCCTATTGCTATAGCTAGCATTTCTAATGTAATATTGAATGATAGTGGTGATAATGGGCATACTTGCTTCACTCCTGATCTTATTGGAAAGGCTTCTAGATTATCCTTATTACAGATAGTACTTGGTGATGGTTTTAGTTAGATACTACTTATCATTTTAAGGAAAGCTCCATTTATTCCTTTGGTTTCTAGTGTTTTTAAAAGGAATGAGTATTGTATTTTTTCAAAAGCATTTTCTGCATCTATTGAGTAAATCATATAATTTTGGTTGCTTTTGTTATTGATATGGTCAATTATGCTAATAGTTTCCCTAATATTGAACCAGCTCTGCTATTCCTGGTATAAGTCCCACCTGGTCATAGTGTATGACCTTTGTGATATATTGCTGTAATCTCCTTGCTAGAATTTTATTTAAAATTTTTGTATCAATATTCATTAGGGAAATTGTTATATAGTTTTCTTTTTCTGTTTTTGCTATTCCGGGTTTAGGTATCAGCACTTCTTCCCTCCTTTCTTAAGGCTTTTTCCCTGTTCTTATCACATAGTATTCACTTATCTGTTTATATCTATATAAATTCTTTGAGGGAAAGATGTTGCTTGGTGTTTGTCTTCATATTCTTATCACCTAACACAGAGACTTGCTTATTAAGAAAAAATAATGTTTGTTGAAGTGAATTGGATTGTCATTTTGTACCGGTTTTTAATCAGTTTTGAAACCCATCTGGTCAAAAGCAAGATTTCTAGGAGCCTCAGTGGATATTATGAAAGTGGAAGTGTAATAGAGTAGAGGAGGTAGGATTTGGAAGACAGAATTGTCCAAAAATATCTAGGGGGAAGGTGTCACCTAAAACATGTACAAAACTTTCCCTTTACATGAGGAGGGGGAAATTCCTGGTGTGATATCCCATAACACACAAGGAAAGCCCCTGCTTCCAGTGACTAAGGTCAGGGTTTAGTGGAGTAAGGAGTTCTTGGGTCATTATGTTATTGGGTGTGGCAGAGAGCTGGGTACACAGAAATCCTAACACTGTGATTTTGGTAGGCCATTGCCTTTTCTAAAGAGACAAAAAGTAAGCTGATCCTATTCTTGGGACTGCTATAATTAATGAATCCCTTTTGAATTTTTTTGCCATGAGGCTAGGTTCAAATTCCCTCATCCCTTTCTCCTTTTGCCACTGTACTTTACAAAGTAGAACTTCTGATGGGCACATCTCAGTACCAGATCTGTCTTGGAACAGAACCAGCCTTCAAAGGTAGCAGATAAAGGTATTTTTCACTCACCAAACTACTTTTGCCAGATAGTCAGCTCCCAAGCGTTAAAGAATCCTTGAAAGCATAGGATATGTGGGTAGATATTTCTAAGATTTATCCCCTCTCTTTTTTTCAAGTTTTCCTGTTAACTTGACTGTTCTTTCTACATATTTTGGGGGTTGCATAGTGTCTCAGGGACAATATAGACTTGTGAAAAAAAAAACAGTTTGTAAACCTTAAATCACTATATAAATGTGAACTATTATTAGTACTATTACTATTATCATCGTTTATCATGGGAGCAAGAGACTTCCCACGTGGTCTTGACCCACAATTACTCCCCAGTGACTTTCCACCATTTTCCAGGAACAGAAATAGAGATGGGTGAACAGTTGTGGGAATATAAAGGTTCTCTTCCTCTTTAGTTTTATTATTCACAAAATTAAGGTGAAGAGCTAAGGACTTTTGCATGGAAACCCTTACTAGCTTGGATTTTCCCTGAAATCTGTTGTTCTCAGTTCAAGGGTGAGGCAGTGCTATAGTGGAAAGATCTGGGTCTGGTGGGGGTGAGATCTGAACTCCTAAAAGGAAAAGACCATGTCTTTGGGATCTGGATCCCAAAAAGGAGAAGCCCCTGGACTTTCCCACATAGCCCAGATTCCTGGCATTCACCTGGGGCATCTGGCCCACCCCAGCCCACCTTGATTCACTTACTTGACATTCCTTAATCCCATCCAGATCTCCCCACAGTCTTTCTGTATAAAAGGGTCCATTTTGCCCTCATTAAATCCCTCAGATTCTTAAAATCTGGCCCACTTGTACTGGCATCACAAATAGTGCAGACTCACTAGGAATCTTGCCCAATTGGTGTTTTAATAAACTCACTACTTGGACAGAAAGAATGCTTGAGTGGTTGAATTCTTTTGAGGCAGACCTGTGCCTTTTGCCCTTGCATTTTGGGGTTCCCAAGACCCCTAGACTGCAACAGGTCTGAATCTGCCCTCTGGCATTTAGTAGTTGTGTGATGGTGGACATGTTACTTAACCTTTCTCAGACGGACCCCAATAGGGTCAGTCTGCACAATTGTATAATGAGTATAATTAATAGACTTAAAACTTACCTCATAGAGTTGTTGAGCTGGTCAAGAGACAATGAATATTTTTATGTTTTTGTAAGGGGAAATCTATCACAAAGGGATAAAATAGGTAACATTGTTTTTTTTCCCCTTTTCTTTTTACCCTCATGGGCACTTTTAAATTGTGTTTCCAGATCTTTTCTTCCTATGGATTTGTTGATGTTAAGCTGGTCAAGTTTCCTTTGAAATGGAATCCTTGTCTCTGAGGGGCACTCATCTAACTGGATTTGTTGCTGTAGGAACTGATTGTATTTTGCATAGATTAACTATTCCACCCTTTTAACTCAGAAGAGG